>NC_138778.1:105992140-106432140 GCF_965119305.1 Pelophylax lessonae
GAGAAAGACATGAGAGAGAGACATGAGAGAGACATATGAGAGGGAGACAGAGACATATGAGAGAGAGACAAATGAGAGGAGGGAAGGAGAGACATGAGAGAGAGAGAGAGAGAGACAGAGAAGAGAGACATGAGAGAGACATGAGAGACAGAGAGGAGAGATATGAGAGAGACAGAGGTAAATATGCACGAACACACACTTTTTTCATTTATTTTTTTTGAGGTTGGGGATGGTAATCTTGGGTGAGTTCCCACACTTTATTTCCCAGGCCTTGACCCCTGAGTCACATCAACAATAAATACAAGAGAACCAGTTCCATTGGCAGCCATACATGCCCACGCCATGACACTACCACCACCATGCTTCACTGATGAGGTGGTATGCTTTGGATCATGAACCATTCCTTTCCTTCTCCATAATCTTCTCTTCCCATCACTCTGGTACAAGTTGATCTTGGTCTCATCTGTCCATAGGATGTTGTTCCAGAACTGTGAAGGCTTTTTTAGATGTTGTTTGGCAAACTCTAATCTGGCCTTCCTGTTTTTGAGGCTCACCAATGGTTTACATCTTGTGGTGAACCCTCTGTATTCACTCTGGTGAAGTCTTCTCTTGATTGTAGGCTGTGACACACATACACCTACCTCCTGGAGAGTGTTGTGAAGGGTGTTTTCTTCACCAGGGAAAGAATTCACTGGTGCGTTCTTTCTTTTTAAGGATGTTCCAAACAGTTGATTTGGCCACACCTAATGTTTTTGTTATCTCTCTGATGGGTTTGTTTTGTTTTTTCAGCCCAACGATGGCTTGCTTCACTGATCTCATATTGAGAGTTGACAGCAACAGATTGCAAATGCAAATAGCGCACTTGAAATGAACTCTGGACCTTTTACAGTATCTGCTCCTTGTAAATGGGATAATGAGGGAAAAACACACCTGGCCATGAAACAGCTCAGCAGCCAATTGTCCTATTACTTTTGGTCCCTTAAAAAGTGGGAGGCACATATACAAACTGTTGTAATTCCTACACCTTTCACCTGATTTGGATGTAAATACCCTCAAATTAAAGCTGAAAGTCTGCAGTTAAAGCACATCTTGTTTGTTTCATTTCAAATCCATTGTGGTGGTGTATAGAGCCAAAAAGATTAGAATTGTGTCGATGTCCCAATATTTATGGACCTGACTGTACATAGGGTTTAAAGAGATGCCGTTTTCTTCCGCTTTTCTTGCTGACCAAGCTTTTTCTGGGACTTTTTGTTTACAAGTATGAATCAATATATTTGGCTAGAAAACTACTTAGAACCCCCCAAACATTATATATATATATATATATATTTAACAGAGACCTAAGGGAATAAAATGGCAATCATTGTAATTTTTTATGTCACGGGGTATTTGCGTATGATGAAATTGCAAATGCATTTTTTTAAATAAAAAAACAAGTTTATTTGTGGTATACAAAACAAGGTACAAAAACTTGGTATGAATATGAAACATTCAAAAAAGGAGCACACAATGGGGAACATCATTATACATCTCACATGTGTATGTCCGTAACATAAGGAGACTAAACAACTTGACACAACAGTCAAAAACTTGTGGTAAGAGAAATACATGCATGGGGAAGAAGTACCGTAGTCTCAGGGAGATCACTACACCCGAGGAGGGGTGTAAGTAATTATACAGTTAAGGCAGTCAGCGTTCTAGCAAGATTCCTTGTCACTACAGGTTTGTGTGAGCTCCAGCCATCTAATCCAGCATTTTTTTAATTTTGGCAAATTAAAAAGAGTCTCTTGTAGGAAAGTGGCAAAAAATGTATCTATGTCAGCATCAGGTAAGAGTCCAAGGATGAAGGGCTTAAGGTCCAGCTGTAACAGGGAGCCCATGTGGTCATGTAGGAATATTATGATCTGCATCCAGTAGGATTGGATGTCTGGGCAGGTCCAGATGAGATGTACAAACGTGCCCGACTGCAGGGGACACAGAGGACAGTATTTTGGTCGGCATTTGGAAATCCTAAGTGGGGTCAAATAGGCCTTGTGTAAAATGTAGAGCTGGGTCATAAGATCAGAGAGTTTAGGTGAAGACAGTTTGGGACTATCCAAAATATCGTTCCACTCCGCCTCATCCAAAGGACCCATATCAGGCAGCCACCGAGTCTGCATTCTCTTCACCGTCACATCAACATCGGCACTGCGCAACTCGATGTACAGTGCAGATATCAGGCCGACATGGGTGTCACCCAACACTATGGTCAGCAAGGGTATATCACACAGAGGGGGAATCTGGGCAGCAAATTGAGTGAGTAGTGCATGTCTCAGCTGCATGTATCTACAAAGCATATGCGAGGGGAGGTTGAACTCTTTGCTCAGAGGCTGAAATGGTCTGACACCTGTTGCACACAACACTTGGCCCAAGTAGAGTACACCCCTGTCCACCCATAGGTTGCAGTCCGGAATAGAAATCAACTCTCCCAGGCAAGGATTGTGCCACAGTGGGGTTCGAGTGTGGATGTGGGTGGTCTTCAGTCTCTTAAGGGCTATGTTCCACATCTGTCTGTGATGTAACAGTAGCCTATTCCGTACAGTAGTCAATGGCATATGACCCCGTCCCCATAAGAGCACCTGCATATGAGTAAAAGCTGTTTTATGTGGTCTCCTACAGACAAGCATTTGGTAGCGGAGGTCCTCCAATTTGTGGAAATAGTAGAAGTGTGAGAGCTGGGACGCTATGTAGTGCGATTGGAAGTCTGGCAATGCTACTCCACCCCGTCTAGTTGGATTTTTAAGCATAGCCCAGGGTAGTTTGTGTCACTCATGGCCCCACACAAAGGAATTCAGAATATTATCAATAATTTTGAACAGTTTTAGAAAAAATGGGATTGGGGAGTGCCAGAACACATAAAGAAGTTTGGGTAAGAGAATCATTTTAATGAGGCTTACCCTGCCCATGATCCTGAGGGGGAGTCATGCCCAAGTCTGCGTTTTTCTGCTTTAACAGGGTAATAACAGGTTCTATATTGTCCACAATATAATCAGAGAGCGACCTCGTGACCGTGATTCCCAGAAGGAGTATTGCCGCAACTCTCTGCAACGGGAGAGAGTCCGAGGCACAAGGGGGGGGGGGGGAAACGGGTCAAGGAGGAGTATTTGAGATTTGGACCAGTTTATTTTCAAACCGAAGTGAGAATCAAACTCCTCTATAGCTTGTAGAGCAGTTTGAAGGGAAGCGTCAGTGTCCTCTAAATATAAAAGCATATCGCCCGCATAAAGTCCTATAGTTTCCGTCAGGGATGACTGGCACAGACCATGTATGAGTGGGTGAGTTCTAAGCATGATTGCCAAAGGTTCAACTGCTAGGGCATAAAGTAAGGGGGAAAGGGGGCACCCCCGACGGGTCCCACAGCCAAGGGGAAAGGGGTCCTATGTCCAACCGTTCACCGAGACCCTAGCCACCGGTAGATAATAGAGTGCCTGCACCCATCTAATGAAAGCTGGCCTGAACCCAAATGCATGCAAGCACTCCCATAAGTACCTCCACTCCACGGAGTCAAAGGCTCTAGCTGCGTCCAGTGCCACCACCGAGGGAATGAGATACGCTGGAGGAACACACGAGTCTCCTGGGCGGTAATAGTTGTCTGAGAAGCATACAGCGTGGCATAGAAGGAGCGAAATTCTGCAGCCACCAGCGGCGGGTCAGAAAGGCTAGACCCATCAGATCCACGCAGCTGCACCACCACCGGAGAGCTAGTATCCTGATGAGCCAAGTAGGCCAGCAGTCTGCCCGCCTGTTCACCCTGTTCAAACACTCGCTGTTTGGAAAAGAATAGCTTTTGTTTGGCTTTCTCATAGAGCACTTGGTCGATCAGATGGGTATGGGATTTAAGCGCTGATATATTCTCAGGCAACGGGGCTTTGGAGCTAGCGTCTGTCAGTGAGGTTAAGTGGGCTTGTGCATTTGTAAGGAGAGAGTGGGACATTTTTTTCAGGTGGTTGATGCCCCTGGCTAGGGTGGCCGAACATGCAGCTTAAAAACCTCCCATACTAGGGCCGCATCTGTGGATCCCGTATTAGCAGTAAAATAGTATGACCATTCATGGGCTAGACCCTCCTGGTCCTCCAGGGCAGTGAGCCAGAAAGGGTGAAGACGCCATGGGCAGGGGAACGGTCTGGGGGGCTATGCGGAACGAGGCCCAGCATGGAGCATGGTCTGACAAAGACCGGGGTTCAAACCCAGAGTCTTGCAGCAGGGGGAGCAGGGGATGGGAGACCACAATAAAATCTATGCGTGACATCGTGGAGTGTGTAGCCGAAAAGCAAGAGTAGGAGCGTGTGTTGGGGTGCTGGTATCTCCAGGTGTCAGTCAATGCGAAGTCTCTAAAAAGACGACTAAGGCGGGTAGGAGGAGGGGGCCCATGTGGGTGAGAGCAGTGTAAACGGTCAAAAGTCGGGTCCAACACCATGTTAAAATCACCCATCCGCACATCCGGGACATTTTATGCCACATCAAGAATAAGGCATAAAAAATAAACAGAACAAACTAACAAAAAACACCAATACCTCCCCCCACCCCGCTCTCTGGGACCCCAACTTTGCGGGAGCATGGCATGAACCCGTAACCCAATGAAGAGTAGGCATGTAAGGATATAGGTGTAGAGGGCTGCGGGCACACCGCCAGCCCTAAGAACAGGCAAAAGAAAGGCCATCTCTTCGTTGCGGCAGCAATTTCATTAGCCATCAAGGGAGCATCTAACTCATCCCACTGGGATCTAGACAACAGACGGAATGAGATATGCTGGAGTAACACACGAGTCTCCTGGGCAGTAATAGTCTTCTGAGAGGCATACAGCGTGGCATAGAAGGAGCAAAATTCTGCAGCCACCAGCAGCGGGTCAGAAATGCTGGACCCATCAGATCTGCGCAGCTGCACCACCACCGGAGGGCTAGTATCCTGATGAGCCAAGTAGGCCAGCAGTCTGCCCGCCTGTTCATCATCCTGTTCAAACACCCGCTATTTGCAAAAGAATAGCTTTTGTTTGGCTTTTTCATAGAGAAGTTGGTCGACCAAACGGTATGGGATTTAAGCACCGATATATTCTCCGGCGACGGGGCGTTGGAGCAAGCGTCCGTCAGCAAGGTCAAGTGGGCTTGTTGTCGTGGAAATTAATAGGGCTTGGAGCATAGAAACCCACTTCAGTGCGCTCAAGATTATTACGCACCAAGCTCCATTAATAGCTTGTACTGAAAAGTACAATTGTACCGCTCTCCTGTATAACGATTTACCAAGCGCTCGGTGACAAAGAAAGGAACAGACGCGCTGGGTCATTTTGATGCCATCTGCCAGGTCTCTCTCCATTGGATATGTATGTGTGTGCATGTGTGTAAGAGCAAGTGTTTGTGTGTGAAAGTTTATGTGTCTCTTCATGGATGAAATGGCTGTGTGAGCTGCTGTGTGAGCTTGTGTCTGTGTGTGTGGGTGTGTGTGAGCTTCCTGTGTCTTCTGTCCTCTGTGTGTTCTGTGTGAGGGCAGGGCTTGGTTTATTTACAGCAACTAAACAAAAGGAAGTAAAGCCCCGTACACACGTACCGATGGTCGGCTTACAAATGTTCCTCTTTTCTCCCCGGGATGTCGGTGTCTGCTGAAAAGTGCAAAGACAGCACAAGGACAGCACAAGAATTTTGTCCGCCGACTGCAGAAGTGATGTCATGTAATGGTTAACTTTCCCTGTGTTTTCTATTTTCTGAGCATGCCCAGTCTTGCAAATCTGCGGTCTGTCGGCCGAATTGTGTACTGACAGGCGAACAATCGTCCGTTCTGGTGTCGGCATACAAATATTTTCATGTTTGCACGAAAGACTTTTGTCCGCGGATTGTGCGCAGACATCTGTCGGAGGCACCATACTAACACGCGTACAATCGGCAGATCCTTCGTCCACCGACGTTTGTATGCCGACGATCGGTACGTGTGTACGGGCCTTTACAGGGAGTGGCTTCACAACCACCAATCACAGAAAGTACAATGGGCAGTGCCTATGTAGAAACACAGCCATGTGCAGAGATGAGCAGAAATGACTGCCATCTTATCACTAACAAGTCTTTCCTGCAATGACAGTTAAAGCAATAATCACTGTGAATATCGATTATCGGTAAAACCGACACTGGGAGACATAATGACTATTTAACTAAAGAAATGTCTATCAAAATTTTCACCACATTGTGCATTTGTAATGAGAGAGTGGGACATTTTTTTCAGGCGGTGGCCCAAAAATGCAGCTTAAAAGCCTCCCATACTAGGGCCGCATCTGTGGATCCCGTATTAGCAGTAAAATAGTATGACCATTCACGGGCTGCGCCGTGTCACGCTCCTGCCGGCAAAATTTGTCTAGCTGCGGGGCAGCTGAGGAAGCTTTCCACAGCAGTGACATGATCCCAGGGTTGGCGGCAATCTCCCCATGGACAGCAGGTATAGTTCGGGTAGTGAAAGGCACACAGGATGAGAGATCAGGATGATACAGGAACGGAGCTCAGCTAATGTGCGTCTTGCCCAGGGAGCAATATAATGTAGAACTGCCACTGCACAGGGTGCAAGGATCGCTATGTACAGGGTGCAAGGATCGCTATGTACAGGGTGCAAGGATCGCTATGCACAGGGTGCAAGGATCGCTATGTACAGGGAGCAAGGATCGCTATGTACAGGGTGTAAGGATCACTATGTACAGGGTGCAAGGATCGCTATGTACAGGGTGCAAGGATCGCTATGTACAGGGTGCAAGGATCGCTATGTACAGGGTGAGAGGATCGCTATGTACAGGGTACAAGGTTCGCTATGTACAGGGTGCAAGGATCGCTATGTACAGGGTGCAAGGATCGCTATGTACATGGTGCAAGGATCGCTATGTACAGGGTGCAAGGATCGCTATGTACGGGGTGCAAGGATCGCTATGTACAGGGTGCAAGGATCGCTATGTACAGGGTGAGAGGATCGCTATGTACAGGGTACAAGGATCGCTATGTACAGGGTACAAGGATCGCTATGTACAGGGTACAAGGATCGCTATGTACAGGGTACAAGGATCGCTATGTACAGGGTGCAAGGATCGCTATGTACATGGTGCAAGGATCGCTATGTACAGGGTGCAAGGATCGCTATGTACGGGGTGCAAGGATCGCTATGTAGGGGGTGTAAGGATCGCTATGTACAGGGTACAAGGATCGCTATGTACAGGGTGTAAGGATTGCTATGTACAGGGTGCAAGGATCGCTATGTACAGGGTGCAAGGATCGCTATGTACAAGGATCGCTATGTACAGGGTGCAAGGATCGCTATGTACAGGGTGAAAGGATCGCTATGTAGGGGGTGTAAGGATCGCTATGTACAGGGTGCAAGGATCGCTATGTAGAAGGTGCAAGGATCGCTATGTACAGGGTGCAAGGATCGCTATGTAGGGGGTACAAGGATCGCTATGTACAGGGTGCAAGGATCGCTATGTAGGGGGTGTAAGGATCGCTATGTACAGGGTGCAAGGATCGCTATGTAGAAGGTGCAAGGATCGCTATGTACAGGGTAGAAGGTTCGCTATGTACAGGGAGCAAGGATCGCTATGTACAGGGTGTAAGGATCACTATGTACAGGGTGCAAGGATCGCTATGTACAGGGAGCAAGGATTACTATGTACAGGGTGTAAGGATCACTATGTACATGGTGTAAGGATCGCTATGTACAGGGTGCAAGGATCGCTATGTACAGGGAGCAAGGATCGCTATGTACAGGGTGTAAGGATCTCTATGTACAGGGTGTAAGGATCGCTATGTACAGGGTGTAAGGATCGCTATGTAGGGGGTGTAAGGATCGCTATGTAGGGGGTGTAAGGATCGCTATGTACAGGGTGTAAGGATCGCTATGTAGGGGATGTAAGGATCACTATGTACAGGGTACAAGGATCGCTATGTAGGGGGTGTAAGGAACGCTATGTAGGGGGTGTAAGGATCGCTATGTAGGGGGTGTAAGGATCGCTATGTAGGGGGTGTAAGGATCGATATGTACAGGGTGTAAGTATCGCTATGTACAGGGAGCAAGGATCGCTATGTAGGGGGTGTAAGGATCACTATGTACAGGGTGCAAGGATCGCTATGTACAGGGAGCAAGGATCGCTATGTACAGGGTGTAAGGATCACTATGTACAGGGTGTAAGGATCGCTATGTACAGGGTGTAAGGATCGCTATGTAGGGGGTATAAGGATCGCTATGTAGGGGGTGTAAGGATCGCTATGTAGGGGGTGTAAGGATCGCTATGTAGGGGGTGTAAGGATCGCTATGTACAGGGTGTAAGGATCGCTATGTACAGGGAGCAAGGATCACTATGTACAGGGGGTAAGGATCACTATGTACAGGGTGTAAGGATCACTATGTACAGGGTGCAAGGATCGCTATGTACAGGGAGCAAGGATCGCTATGTACAGGGTGTAAGGATCGCTATGTACAGGGTGTAAGGATCGCTATGTACAGGGTGTAAGGATCGCTATGTAGGGGGTGTAAGGATCGCTATGTACAGGGTGCAAGGATCGCTATGTACAGGGTGTAAGGATCGCTATGTACAGGGTGTAAGGATTGCTATGTACAGGGTGTAAGGATCGCTATGTACAGGGTGTAAGGATCGCTATGTACAGGGTGTAAGGATCGCTATGTAGGGGGTGTAAGGATCGCTATGTACGGGGTGTAAGGATCGCTATGTAGGGGGTGTAAGGATCGCTATGTACAGGGTGTAAGGATCGCTATGTAGGGGGTGTAAGGATCGCTATGTACAGGGTGTAAGGATCGCTATGTACAGGGTGTAAGGATCGCTATGTACAGGGTGTAAGGATCGCTATGTAGGGGGTGTAAGGATCGATATGTACAGGGTGTAAGGATCGCTATGTAGGGGGTGTAAGGATCGCTATGTACAGGGTGTTGGGATCGCTATGTAGGGGGTGTAAGGATCGCTATGTAGGGGATGCAATCCTAAAGAGTTCTCTATATACAGGGTACAAAGTTAAGTACTGCTTGCTTCACAGCCCAGAAGAGAGGACAAAGGGGCCGCTGCCAAAGAGCAGCTACAACTTACAGAGGGAGTCCCGCCCACCGGGAGAGTGGAGCTGCCACCGCCTGCTGAGATAATGGCGCTGGGCCATCAGAGGGTTGACACCAGAGCTTTTTTGGACGGTGGTCCCCTCCAGCGATAGCCCCTTACACACCGCTCACTCTGCTTTCACTTTCACACAGAACAGGTGAGAGCGCCCCTCTCCTGGCGGTGTGCACAGTCCTCCCTGCCCAGCAGTAACTCTATGAGAGAGGGAGGGGGCAGGGGATGGGCACAGCAGCTCCACTATACCGGCGGGAGGTGGCAGCTCTACTATCCTAGGACCTAGGCGGCTGCCTATTTTGCTTAGCGGTATCTCCAGCCTGGCCCCTCCCCCTTAACCACTCCCTCTCCTTTCAGCTGATTCCTATATGTGGAGGGGAAATGTTTTCTTTCATACCCCTCCCCCCACTCCCATTGCTTCAAGCTGAGTTCACTGTTCAGAGGAAAAGTGCTGACCTGACCCCTCCCCCATTATCTCTGCTGCCAGCTGGGTCCTGTGAGTGGAGAAATTCTGACACGCCCCTCCCCCTGCACCGCCCCCTTCTGCTATGAGCTGACTCCTTGTCCACTGCTCTACTGACACCGTCCTCTGCTCCTCCAAAGGCACTGAAAAATATGTTATAAAAAAAAGGAAATAAAATGTTTATTTTTTATTTTATTTTATTTTTTTTAATAATAAAAACAAAAAACTACTGATGATACCATCTTCTGCCTCACCCCCCCCCCCCCCCACCGCAAAAAAAAAAAAACAGTTAGTGTAAGAAATCCAAAAATATATAGTAGAAAATAATTAAAACTAATATTTTTAAAAAGAATAATGAAATAATAATGATACATTTTGAAATTGTCCATTGCACTACTGACACCTTCCACTGACCTATTTACACCATCCACTGGACCCTAAAAGCATTTTGAAAAAATGAAAAAAAAAGTATAAAAAAATTAAATAGTAAAAAAATAGGTTTGTAAATAAAAAAATGTAATAGAATAAAAAAAATATGACACTATCCACTACTCTACTGACACTGTGCACTACCCTACTAACTTCAACCACTGACACCAACAACCACTGGCCCTCCAAAATAATTGTAAAAAATAATAAAACATTTAACTGTAAATAGAAATAAAAATATACATTTATAAGAAATTAAAAATGACTGACACCTTCCAGTGCCCTAATACACCCCCCTCACAAGAGACATTTAAAAAAAATAATCAAAAATAAAACAAAATTGAATTGTAAAAAAAAAAAAGACCAAAAATACATTTGTAAACAAAATAATTGATCAAAAATAAAAAGTCTACTGGCACCATTCACTGCTCTACTGAGTGTTCACTGCCCTACTGAGATCATCCACATCTTCCCCCAAATCATTGTGAAAAAATTATTAAAATAAATTATAAAAAATATTTCACATTTAAAAATTAAAAAACTACTTATTCTGCCCCCCCCCCCCCTCTAAAGCACTGTGAAAACAATATTTTAAAAATAAAAATAAAAAATTATAGTGGCAAATAATAATATAAAAAAAATATAAAAAACAAAAACTACTGACATTGTCCACCCCCCCCCCCCCCACAAAAAAAAAAAACGATTGTGCAAAATATTTATTGAAAGATTCATTCAAAAAATGATAAACAATAACATTATGAAAAACAAATAAAATAATAAAAGCAATAAAAAAACTACTGACACCTTCAACTGCCGTACTGACACCATCCAGTGCTCTACTGACACCGCCCTCTTCCCCCCCAAAAAATATTGTAAAAACAATGATGAATACATAAATAGTAAAAAAATATATGTATTATTTTTATACTATTTTTTACAAATGTTATTTTTTTTTTAAATTACTGTCTACTGCCCTACTGACACCATCCTCTGGTCCCCAAAAACCTTTTTGAAAAAATGAAAAAAATAAATAAATAAAAGATATAATTACATTGTATAAAAAAAAACAATTAAATACAAATAAAAAACTACTGACACTGTACACTGCCCTACTGACTCCATCCATTGTCACCCTCCCAGAGACACTGTGAAAAAAGGATTTAAAAAAGAAAATAAATAACTAATAATGCTGTCCACTTCCCTTCTATTATGTTTCACAATTTTATATTTTAATTATTTTTATTTTCCTTATTTCATTTCCTGACATCATCCACTGCCCATCCCCCATTCATTGTGAAAATAAAGATATAATAAATAATAGAAATTAAAATTTAAATATAAAACAAAAATAAAAAAGCTACTGACACTGCCCAGTGCCTTGCTGACACAATCCATTGTCCTAACCCCTCCTCCCTGAAAAGAATTGGTAAAAAAAAGAAATCAACTACTGACTCCACCCACTGTCGTTCAATTCCCAGGTAAGAGCTGTGGTGGACACAGGGCAGCCATCAGAAATGTTGGGGCCCCTTACACAGCTTTAGGACTGGGCCCCCCGGTGCTTGACCACCAGCCTTCCCCATGGCCCGCCAACTGGGCGCCCCACCAAATCTGCCCACTGGCCATCTTACCAAGTAAAGTAGATTTAAAGTATATTTTAAGAAAAATCAGAAGATGAAGGGGAGGGGGGAGGGTTCGGGGGAGAGAACCACTTTACAGTAAAGGTGCAACAATGGTAACATTTCCAAAATGTAAACCACCGTTCCCAGTCCACCACAGTGCCCCATACATCAATGCCACTTACATCACAGTGCTGCTTACATCACAGGGCCCATATATAACAGTGCAGCTTACATCACAGTGATCTGTATAACAGCGCTGCTTACAACAAGGTGCCAATACATCAATGCCACTTACATTACAGTGCTGCTTACATCACAGTGCTGCTTACATCAATGCCGCATACATCACAGTGCTGCTTACATCAATGCCACTTACATCACAGTGCTGCTTATATCAATGCCACTTACATCACAGTGCTGCTTATATCAATGCCACTTACATCACAGTGCTGCTTACATCAATGCCACTTACATCACAGTGCTGCTTACATCAATGCCACTTACATCACAGTGCTGCTTACATCAATGCCACTTACATCACAGTGCTGCTTACATCAATGCCACTTACATCACAGTGCTGCTTACATCAATGCCACTTACATCACAGTGCCCATAAATCAGTGCCCGTTCATCAATGTGCTCCTTTATGACATAGTGCCCCTTTTATTGCAAGCCTTCCCTGCAGAGTACCACCTTGGTAAGTCATAGGCACTGATCAGCCTGGGGTGTCCTCTACCTTCTGTCTCAAGCCACTACCATGCTCACAGTGGACGAAGACTGGAGGTGCTGCAGATCTGGAAGTAAGGCGGGAGCTGGCCAACTTAACAAGCGGGTACTTATCCACTTGTTAATTTTAAAAGGCTCCCGCACTCTCTGCAGATAGTCCTGCAGCACTTCCCACTCCCTGTTAGCATGGCAGTGGTGGCTGGTGGGAGACCCAGTAAAAAGGACACAGCTGCTAAATGGTGGACCGTGGCCCTGACATGACTTTCATTTGGCATGGACCGTGGCCCCATTTAGTGATCCCTGCGAAGTACCAAGAGCCTCTCATGGGGCCCCCCACTGACATCGGGCCCTTGGGCACCGCCCATGGGCCCAAATGTCAGTCCGCCCCAATTCCTGTCCACAATGTATCCCCATCCCCACCCAGAATTATCTATCCCTCTCCAGGATTCTGGTCAGGGATACATTGTGGACAGGGATTGATATTCAGGGTGGCAATGGGTATACATTGTGGACAGGGATGGATAAATCCGGGTGGGGATGGGGATACATTGTGGACAGGGTAGGTAAATCCGGGTGGGGATGGGGATACATTGTGGACAGGGATGGATAAATCTGGGTGGGGATGGGGATACATTGTGGACAGGGATGGATAAATCCAGGTTGGGATGGGGATACATTGTGGACAGGGATGGATAAATCCGGGTTGGGATGGGGATACATTGTGGACAGGGTAGATAAATCCGGGTGGGGATATATTGTGGACAGGGATGGATAAATCCGGGTGGGGATGGGGATACATTGTGGACAGGGATGGGGATACATTGTGGACAGGGATGGATAAATCCGGGTGGGGTTGGGGATACATTGTGGACAGGGATGGATAAATCCGGCTGGGGATGGGGATACATTGTGGACAGGGATGGATATTTCGGGTGGCAATGGGGATACATTGTGGACAGGGATGGATAAATCCGGGTGGGGATGGGGATACATTGTGGACAGGGTAGGTAAATCCGGGTGGGGATGGGGATACATTGTGGACAGGGATGCATAAATCCGGGTGGGGATGGGGATACATTGTGGACAGGGATGGATAAATCCGGGTTGGGATGGGGATACATTGTGGACAGGGTAGGTAAATCCGGGTGGGGATGGGGATACATTGTGGACAGGGATGGATAAATCCGGGTGGGGATGGGGATACATTGTGGACAGGGATGGGGATACATTGTGGACAGGGATGGATATTCCGGGTGGCAATGGGGATACATTGTGGACAGGGATGGATAAATCCGGGTGGGGATGAAGATACATTGTGGACGGGGAGGTAAATCCGGGTGGGGATGGGGATACATTGTAGACAGGGATGGATAAATCCGGGTGGGGATGGGGATACATTGTGGACAGGGATGGATAAATCCGGGTTGGGATGGGGATACGTTGTGGACAGGGATGGATAAATCCGGGCTGGGATGGGGATACATCGTGGACAGGGTAGGTAAATCCGGGTGGGGATGGGGATACATTGTGGACAGGGATGGATAAATCCGGGTGGGGATAGGGATACATTGTGGACAGGGATGGGGATATATTGTGGACAGGGATGGGGATACATTGTGGACAGGGATGGATAAATCCGGGTGGGGATGGGGATACATTGTGGACAGGGATGGATAAATCCGGGTGGGGATGGGGATACATTGTGGACAAGGATGGATAAATCCGGGTGGGGATGGGGATACATTTTGGACAGGGATGGATAAATCTGGGTGGGGATGGGGATACATTGTGGACAGGCATGGATAAATCCGGGTTGGGATGGGGATACATTGTGGACAGGGTAGGTAAATCCGGGTGGGGATGGGGATACATTGTGGACAGGGATGGATAAATCCGGGTGGGGATGGGGATACATTGTGGAAAAGGATGGATAAATCCGGGTGGGGATGGGGATACAATGTGGACAGGGTAGGTAAATCCGGGTGGAGATCGGGATGGGGATACATTGTGGACAGGGATGGATAAATCCGGGTGGGGATGGGGATACATTGTGGAAAAGGATGGATAAATCCGGGTGGGGATGGGGATACATTGTGGACAGGGTAGCTAAATCCGGGTGGGGATGGGGATACATTGTGGACAGGGATGGATAAATCCGGGTGGGGATGGGGATACATTGTGGAAAGGGATGGATAAATCCGGGTGGGGATGGGGTTACATTGTGGACAGGGATGGATAAATCTGGGTGGGGATGGGGATACATTGTGGACAGGGATGGGGATACATTGTGGACAGGGATGGAAAAATCCGGGTGGGGATGGGGATACATTGTGTACAGGGATGGAAAAATCCGGGTGGGGATGGGGATACATTGTGGACAGGGATGGATAAATCCGGTGGGGATGGGGATACATTGTGGACAGGGATGGATAAATCCGGGTGGGGATGGGGATACATTGTGGACAGGGATGGGGATACATTGTGGACAGGGATGGATAAATCCGGGTGGGGATGGGGATACATTGTGGACAGGGATGGGGATACATTGTGGACAGGGATGGATAAATCCGGGTGGGGGTGGGGATACATTGTAGACAGGGATGGGGATACATTGTGGACAGGGATGGATAAATCCAGGTGGGGATGGGGATACATTGTGGACAGGGGTGGGGATACATTGTGGACAGGGATGGATAAATCCGGGTGGGGATGGGGATACATTGTGGACAGGGATGGATAAATCCGGGTGGGGATGGGGATACATTGTGGACAGGGATGGATAAATCCGGGTGGGGATGGGGATGGGGATACATTGTGGACAGGGATGGATAAATCCGGGTGGGGATGGGGATGGGGATACATTGTGGACAGGGATGGATAAATCCGGGTGGGGATGGGGATACATTGTGGACAGGGATGGGGATACATTGTGGACAGGGATGGGGATACATTGTGGACAGGGATGGGGATACATTGTTGACAGGGATGGGGATACCTTGTGGACAGGGATGGGGATACATTGTGGACAGGGATGGGGATACATTGTGGACAGGGATGGGGATACATTGTGGACAGGGATGGGGATACATTGTGGACAGGGGTGGGGATACATTGTGGACAGGGGTGGGGATACATTGTGGACAGGGATGGGGATACATTGTGGACAGGGTAGTTAAATCCGGGTGGGGATGGGGACACATTGTGGACAGGGATGGGGATACATTGTGGACAGGGATGGGGATACATTGTGGACAGGGATGGGGAAACATTGTGGACAGGGATGGGGATACATTGTGGACAGGGATGGGGATACATTGTGGACAGGGATGGATAAATCCGGGTGGGGATGGGGATGAGGATACATTGTGGACAGGGATGGATAAATCCGGGTGGGGATGGGGATACATTGTGGACAAAGATGGATAAATCCGGGTGTGGATGGGGATACATTGTGGACAGGGATGGATAAATCCGGGTGGGGATGGGGGATACATTGTGGACAGGGATGGATAAATCCGGCTGGGGATGAGGATACATTGTGGACAGGGATGGATAAATCCGGGTGGGGATGGGGATACATTGTGGACAGGGAAGGATAAATCTGAGTGGGGATGGGGATACATTGTGGACAGGGATGGATAAATCCGGGTGGGGATGGGGATACATTGTGGACAGGGATGGATAAATCCGGGTGGGGATGGGGATACATTGTGGAAAGGGATGGATAAATCCGGGTGGGGATGGGGTTACATTGTGGACAGGGATGGATAAATCCGGGTGGGGATGGGGATACATTGTGGACAGGGATGGGGATACATTGTGGACAGGGATGGGGATACATTGTGGACAGGGATGGAAAAATCCGGGTGGGGATGGGGATACATTGTGGAAAGGGATGGATAAATCCGGGTGGGGATGGGGTTACATTGTGGACAGGGATGGATAAATCCGGGTGGGGATGGGGATACATTGTGGACAGGGATGGATAAATCCGGTGGGGATGGGGATACATTGTGGACAGGGATGGATAAATCCGGGTGGGGATGGGGATACATTGTGGACAGGGATGGGGATACATTGTGGACAGGGATGGATAAATACGGGTGGGGATGGGGATACATTGTGGACAGGGATGGGGATACATTGTGGACAGGGATTGATAAATCCGGGTGGGGGTGGGGATACATTGTAGACAGGGATGGGGATACATTGTGGACAGGGATGGATAAATCCAGGTGGGGATGGGGATACATTGTGGACAGGGGTGGGGATACATTGTGGACAGGGATGGATAAATCCGGGTGGGGATGGGGATACATTGTGGACAGGGATGGATAAATCCGGGTGGGGATGGGGATACATTGTGGACAGGGATGGATAAATCCGGGTGGGGATGGGGATACATTGTGGACAGGGATGGATAAATCCGGGTGGGGATGGGGATGGGGATACATTGTGGACAGGGATGGATAAATCCGGGTGGGGATGGGGATACATTGTGGACAGGGATGGGGATACATTGTGGACAGGGATGGGGATACATTGTGGACAGGGATGGGGATACATTGTTGACAGGGATGGGGATACCTTGTGGACAGGGATGGGGATACATTGTGGACAGGGATGGGGATACATTGTGGACAGGGATGGGGATACATTGTGGACAGGGGTGGGGATACATTGTGGACAGGGGTGGGGATACATTGTGGACAGGGATGGGGATACATTGTGGACAGGGTAGTTAAATCCGGGTGGGGATGGGGATACATTGTGGACAGGGATGGGGATACATTGTGGACAGGGATGGGGATACATTGTGGACAGGGATGGGGAAACATTGTGGACCGGGATGGGGATACATTGTGGACAGGGATGGGGATACATTGTGGACAGGGTAGGTAAATCCGGGTGGTGATGGGGGATACATTGTGGACAGGGATGGATAAATCCGGGTGGGGATGGGGATACATTGTGGACAAAGATGGATAAATCCGGGTGTGGATGGGGATACATTGTGGACAGGGATGGATAAATCCGGGTGGGGATGGGGGATACATTGTGGACAGGGATGGATAAATCCGGCTGGGGATGAGGATACATTGTGGACAGGGATGGATAAATCCGGGTGGGGATGGGGATACATTGTGGACAGGGAAGGATAAATCTGAGTGGGGATGGGGATACATTGTGGACAGGGATGGATAAATCCGGGTGGGGATGGGGATACATTGTGGACAGGGATGGATAAATCCGGGTGGGGATGGGGATGGGGATACATTGTGGACAGGGATGGATAAATCCGGGTGGGGATGGGGATGGGGATACATTGTGGACAGGGATGGATAAATCCGGGTGGGGATGGGGATACATTGTGGACAGGGATGGGGATACATTGTGGACAGGGATGGGGATACATTGTGGACAGGGATGGGGATACATTGTTGACAGGGATGGGGATACCTTGTGGACAGGGATGGGGATACATTGTGGACAGGGATGGGGATACATTGTGGACAGGGATGGGGATACATTGTGGACAGGGATGGGGATACATTGTGGACAGGGGTGGGGATACATTGTGGACAGGGGTGGGGATACATTGTGGACAGGGATGGGGATACATTGTGGACAGGGTAGTTAAATCCGGGTGGGGATGGGGATACATTGTGGACAGGGATGGGGATACATTGTGGACAGGGATGGGGATACATTGTGGACAGGGATGGGGAAACATTGTGGACAGGGATGGGGATACATTGTGGACAGGGATGGGGATACATTGTGGACAGGGATGGATAAATCCGGGTGGGGATGGGGATGAGGATACATTGTGGACAGGGATGGATAAATCCGGGTGGGGATGGGGATACATTGTGGACAAAGATGGATAAATCCGGGTGTGGATGGGGATACATTGTGGACAGGGATGGATAAATCCGGGTGGGGATGGGGGATACATTGTGGACAGGGATGGATAAATCCGGCTGGGGATGAGGATACATTGTGGACAGGGATGGATAAATCCGGGTGGGGATGGGGATACATTGTGGACAGGGAAGGATAAATCTGAGTGGGGATGGGGATACATTGTGGACAGGGATGGATAAATCCGGGTGGGGATGGGGATACATTGTGGACAGGGATGGATAAATCCGGGTGGGGATGGGGATACATTGTGGAAAGGGATGGATAAATCCGGGTGGGGATGGGGTTACATTGTGGACAGGGATGGATAAATCCGGGTGGGGATGGGGATACATTGTGGACAGGGATGGGGATACATTGTGGACAGGGATGGGGATACATTGTGGACAGGGATGGAAAAATCCGGGTGGGGATGGGGATACATTGTGGAAAGGGATGGATAAATCCGGGTGGGGATGGGGTTACATTGTGGACAGGGATGGATAAATCCGGGTGGGGATGGGGATACATTGTGGACAGGGATGGATAAATCCGGTGGGGATGGGGATACATTGTGGACAGGGATGGATAAATCCGGGTGGGGATGGGGATACATTGTGGACAGGGATGGGGATACATTGTGGACAGGGATGGATAAATACGGGTGGGGATGGGGATACATTGTGGACAGGGATGGGGATACATTGTGGACAGGGATTGATAAATCCGGGTGGGGGTGGGGATACATTGTAGACAGGGATGGGGATACATTGTGGACAGGGATGGATAAATCCAGGTGGGGATGGGGATACATTGTGGACAGGGGTGGGGATACATTGTGGACAGGGATGGATAAATCCGGGTGGGGATGGGGATACATTGTGGACAGGGATGGATAAATCCGGGTGGGGATGGGGATACATTGTGGACAGGGATGGATAAATCCGGGTGGGGATGGGGATGGGGATACATTGTGGACAGGGATGGATAAATCCGGGTGGGGATGGGGATACATTGTGGACAGGGATGGGGATACATTGTGGACAGGGATGGGGATACATTGTGGACAGGGATGGGGATACATTGTTGACAGGGATGGGGATACCTTGTGGACAGGGATGGGGATACATTGTGGACAGGGATGGGGATACATTGTGGACAGGGATGGGGATACATTGTGGACAGGGGTGGGGATACATTGTGGACAGGGGTGGGGATACATTGTGGACAGGGATGGGGATACATTGTGGACAGGGTAGTTAAATCCGGGTGGGGATGGGGATACATTGTGGACAGGGATGGGGATACATTGTGGACAGGGATGGGGATACATTGTGGACAGGGATGGGGAAACATTGTGGACAGGGATGGGGATACATTGTGGACAGGGATGGGGATACATTGTGGACAGGGTAGGTAAATCCGGGTGGGGATGGGGGATACATTGTGGACAGGGATGGATAAATCCGGGTGGGGATGGGGATACATTGTGGACAAAGATGGATAAATCCGGGTGTGGATGGGGATACATTGTGGACAGGGATGGATAAATCCGGGTGGGGATGGGGGATACATTGTGGACAGGGATGGATAAATCCGGCTGGGGATGAGGATACATTGTGGACAGGGATGGATAAATCCGGGTGGGGATGGGGATACATTGTGGACAGGGAAGGATAAATCTGAGTGGGGATGGGGATACATTGTGGACAGGGATGGATAAATCCGGGTGGGGATGGGGATACATTGTGGACAGGGATGGATAAATCCGGGTGGGGATGGGGATACATTGTGGACAGGGATGGGGATACATTGTGGACAGGGATGGGGATACATTGTGGACAGGGATGGAAAAATCCGGGTGGGGATGGGGATACATTGTGGAAAGGGATGGATAAATCCGGGTGGGGATGGGGTTACATTGTGGACAGGGATGGATAAATCCGGGTGGGGATGGGGATACATTGTGGACAGGGATGGGGATACATTGTGGACAGGGATGGGGATACATTGTGGACAGGGATGGAAAAATCCGGGTGGGGATGGGGATACATTGTGTACAGGGATGGAAAAATCCGGGTGGGGATGGGGATACATTGTGGACAGAGATGGATAAATCCGGTGGGGATGGGGATATATTGTGGACAGGGATGGATAAATCCGGGTGGGGATGGGGATACATTGTGGACAGGGATGGGGATACATTGTGGACAGGGATAGGGATACATTGTGGACAGGGATGGGGATACATTGTGGACAGGGATGGGGATACATTGTGGACAGGGATGGATAAATCCGGGTGGGGATGGGGATACATTGTGGACAGGGATGGATAAATCTGGGTGGGGATGGGGATACATTGTGGACAGGGATGGATAAATCCGGGTGGGGATGGGGATACATTGTGGACAGGGATGGGGATACATTGTGGACAGGGATGGGGATACATTGTGGACAGGGGTGGGGATACATTGTGGACAGGGATGGGGATACATTGTGGACAAGGATGGGGATACATTGTGGACAGGGGTGGGGATACATTGTAGACAGGGGTGGGGATACATTGTGGACAGGGATGGGGATACATTGTGGACAGGGATGGGGATACATTGTGGACAGGGATGGGGATACATTGTGGACAGGGGTGGGGATACATTGTGGACAGGGGTGGGGATACATTGTGGACAGGGATGGGGATACATTGTGGACAGGGATGGGGATACATTGTGGACAGGGATGGGGATACATTGTGGACAGGGTAGTTAAATCCGGGTGGGGATGGGGATACATTGTGGACAGGGATGGGGATACATTGTGGACAGGGATGGGGATACATTGTGGACAGGGATGGGGATACATTGTGGACAGGGTAGGTAAATCCGGGTGGGGATGGGGGATACATTGTGGACAGAGATGGATAAATCCGGGTGTGGATGGGGATACATTGTGGACAGGGATGGATAAATCCGGGTGGGGATGGGGATACATTGTGGACAGGGATGGATAAATCTGGGTGGGGATGGGGATACATTGTGGACAGGGATGGATAAATCCGGGTGGGGATGAGGATACATTGTGGACAGGGATGGATAAATCCGGGTGGGGATGGGGATACATTGTGGACAGGGAAGGATAAATCTGAGTGGGGATGGGGATATATTGTGGACAGGGATGGGGATACATTGTGGACAGGGATGGAAAAATCCGGGTGGGGATGGGGATACAATGTGGACAGGGATGGGGATACATTGTGGACAGGGATGGAAAAATCCGGGTGGGGATGGGGATACATTGTGGACAGGGATGGATAAATCCGGGTGGGGATGGGGATACATTGTGGACAGGGATGGGGATACATTGTGGACAGGGATGGATAAATATGGGTGGGGGTGGGGATACATTGTAGACAGGGATGGGGATACATTGTGGATAGGGATGGATAAATCCGGGTGGGGATGGGGATACATTGTGGACAGGGATGGATAAATCCGGGTGGGGATGGGGATACATTGTGGACAGGGATGGGGATACATTGTGGAGAGGGATGGAGGAATCTGGCCTGGGTAGGGATGGGGATGATGGGAGTTGCATTGTGATAATGGATGAGGATGATTCTGGGTGGGGATGATGGAGTTGCATTGTGATAATGGATGAGGATGATTCTGGGTGGGGATGATGGAGTTGCATTGTGATAATGGATGAGGATGATTATGGGTGGGGATGATGGAGTTGCATTGTGATAATGGATGAGGATGATTCTGGGTGGGGATGATGGAGTTGCATTGTGATAATGGATAAGGATGATTCTGGATGGGGATGATGGAGTTGCATTGTGATAATGGATGAGGATGATTCTGGGTGGGGATGATGGGAGTTGCATTGTGATCATGGATGAGGATGATTCTGGGTGGGGATGATGGAGTTGCATTGTGATAATGGATGAGGATGATTCTGGGTGGGGATGATGGGAGTTGCATTGTGATAATGGATGAGGATGATTCTGGGTGGGGATGATGGGAGTTGCATTGTGATAATGGATGAGGATGATTCTGGGTGGGGATGGGGATGATGGGAGTTGCATTGTGATAATGGATGAGGATGATTCTGGGTGGGGGTGGGGATGATGGAGTTGCGTTGTGATAATGGATGAGGATCATTCTGGGTGGGGATGATGGGAGTTGCATTGTGATAATGGATGAGGATGATTCTGGGTGGGGATGATGGAGTTGCATTGTGATAATGGATGAGGATGATTCTGGGTGGGGATGATGGGGATACATTGTGATAATGGATGAGGATGATTCTGGGTGGGGATGATGGAGTTGCATTGTGATAATGGATGAGGATGATTCTGGGTGGGGATGATGGAGTTGCATTGTGATAATGGATGAGGATGATTCTGGGTGGGGATGGGGATGATGGAGTTGTATTGTGATAATGGATGAGGATGATTCTGGGTGGGGATGATGGAGTTGCATTGTGATAATGGATGAGGATGATTCTGGATGGGGATGATGGGAGTTGCATTGTGATAATGGATGAGGATGATTCTGGGTGGGGATGATGGAGTTGCATTGTGATAATGGATGAGGATGATTCTGGATGGGGATGATGGAGTTGCATTGTGATAATGGATGAGGATGATGAAGTTGCATTGTGATAATGGATGAAGATGATTCTGGGTGGGGATGATGGAGTTGCATTGTGATAATGGATGAGGATGATTCTGGATGGGGATGATGGGAGTTGCATTGTGATAATGGATGAGGATGATTCTGGATGGGGATGATCGGAGTTTCATTGTGATAATGGATGAGGATGATTCTGGGTGGGGATGATGGAGTTGCATTGTGATAATGGATGAGGATGATTCTGGGTGGGGATGATGGAGTTGCATTGTGATAATGGATGAGGATGATTATGGATGGGGATGATGGAGTTGCATTGTGATAATGGATGAGGATGATTCTGGGTGGGGATGATGGAGTTGCATTGTGATAATGGATGAGGATGATTCTGGGTGGGGATGATGGAGTTGCATTGTGATAATGGATGAGGATGATTCTGGGTGGGGATGATGGGAGTTGCATTGTGATAATGGATGAGGATGATTCTGGGTGGGGATGATGGGAGTTGCATTGTGATAATGGATGAGGATGATTCTGGATGGGGATGATGGGAGTTGCATTGTGATAATGGATGAGGATGATTCTGGATGGGGATGATGGGAGTTGCATTGTGATAATGGATGAGGATGATTCTGGGTGGGGATGATGGGAGTTGCATTGTGATAATGGATGAGGATGATTCTGGGTGGGGATGATGGGAGTTGCATTGTGATAATGGATGAGGATGATTCTGGGTGGGGATGGGGATGATGGGAGTTGCATTGTGATAATGGATGAGGATGATTCTGGGCGGGGATGATGGGAGTTGCATTGTGATAATGGATGAGGATGATTCTGGGTGGGGATGATGGAGTTGCATTGTGATAATGGATGAGGATGATTCTGGGTGGGGATGATGGAGTTGCTTTGTGATAATGGATGAGGATGATTCTGGGTGGGGATGATGGAGTTGCATTGTGATAATGGATGAGGATGATTCTGGGTGGGGATGATGGAGTTGCATTGTGATAATGGATGAGGATGATTCTGGGTGGGGATGATGGAGTTGCATTGTGATAATGGATGAGGATGATTCTGGGCGGGGATGATGGGAGTTGCATTGTGATAATGGATGAGGATGATTCTGGGCGGGGATGATGGGAGTTGCATTGTGATAATGGATGAGGATGATTCTGGATGGGGATGATGGGAGTTGCATTGTGATAATGGATGAGGATGATTCTGGGTGGGGATGATGGAGTTGCATTGTGATAATGGATGAGGATGATTCTGGGTGGGGATGATGGAGTTGCATTGTGATAATGGATGAGGATGAGGATGATTCTGGGTGGGGATGATGGGAGTTGCATTGTGATAATGGATGAGGATGATTCTGGATGGGGATGATGGGAGTTGCATTGTGATAATGGATGAGGATGATTCTGGATGGGGATGATGTGAGTTGCATTGTGATAATGGATGAGGATGATTCTGGATGGGGATGATGGGAGTTGCATTGTGATAATGGATGAGGATGATTCTGGGTGGGGATGATGGGAGTTGCATTGTGATAATGGATGAGGATGATTCTGGGTGGGGATGGGGATGATGGGAGTTGCATTGTGATAATGGATGAGGATGATTCTGGGCGGGGATGATGGGAGTTGCATTGTGATAATGGATGAGGATGATTCTGGGTGGGGATGATGGAGTTGCATTGTGATAATGGATGAGGATGATTCTGGGTGGGGATGATGGAGTTGCTTTGTGATAATGGATGAGGATGATTCTGGGTGGGGATGATGGAGTTGCATTGTGATAATGGATGAGGATGATTCTGGGTGGGGATGATGGAGTTGCATTGTGATAATGGATGAGGATGATTCTGGGTGGGGATGATGGAGTTGCATTGTGATAATGGATGAGGATGATTCTGGGCGGGAATGATGGGAGTTGCATTGTGATAATGGATGAGGATGATTCTGGGCAGGGATGATGGGAGTTGCAATGTGATAATGGATGAGGATGATTCTGGATGGGGATGATGGGAGTTGCATTGTGATAATCGATGAGGATGATTCTGGGTGGGGATGATGGAGTTGCATTTTGATAATGGATGAGGATGATTCTGGATGGGGATGATGGAGTTGCATTGTGATAATGGATGAGGATGATTCTGGGTGGGGATGATGGAGTTGCATTGTGATAATGGATGATTCTGGGTGGGGATGATGGAGTTGCATTGTGATAATGGATGAGGATGATGAAGTTGCATTGTGATAATGGATGAAGATGATTCTGGGTGGGGATGATGGAGTTGCATTGTGATAATGGATGAGGATGATTCTGGATGGGGATGATGGGAGTTGCATTGTGATAATGGATGAGGATGATTCTGGATGGGGATGATCGGAGTTTCATTGTGATAATGGATGAGGATGATTCTGGGTGGGGATGATGGAGTTGCATTGTGATAATGGATGAGGATGATTCTGGATGGGGATGATCGGAGTTTCATTGTGATAATGGATGAGGATGATTCTGGGTGGGGATGATGGAGTTGCATTGTGATAATGGATGAGGATGATTCTGGATGGGGATGATGGAGTTGCATTGTGATAATGGATGAGGATGATTCTGGGTGGGGATGATGGGAGTTGCATTGTGATAATGGATGAGGATGATTCTGGGTGGGGATGATGGGAGTTGCATTGTGATAATGGATGAGGATGATTCTGGATGGGGATGATGGGAGTTGCATTGTGATAATGGATGAGGATGATTCTGGATGGGGATGATGGGAGTTGCATTGTGATAATGGATGAGGATGATTCTGGGTGGGGATGATGGGAGTTGCATTGTGATAATGGATGAGGATGATTCTGGGTGGGGATGATGGAGTTGCATTGTGATAATGGATGAGGATGATTCTGGGTGGGGATGGGGATGATGGGAGTTGCATTGTGATAATGGATGAGGATGATTCTGGGCGGGGATGATGGGAGTTGCATTGTGATAATGGATGAGGATGATTCTGGGTGGGGATGATGGAGTTGCATTGTGATAATGGATGAGGATGATTCTGGGTGGGGATGATGGAGTTGCTTTGTGATAATGGATGAGGATGATTCTGGGTGGGGATGATGGAGTTGCATTGTGATAATGGATGAGGATGATTCTGGGTGGGGATGATGGAGTTGCATTGTGATAATGGATGAGGATGATTCTGGGTGGGGATGATGGAGTTGCATTGTGATAATGGATGAGGATGATTCTGGGCGGGGATGATGGGAGTTGCATTGTGATAATGGATGAGGATGATTCTGGGCGGGGATGATGGGAGTTGCATTGTGATAATGGATGAGGATGATTCTGGATGGGGATGATGGGAGTTGCATTGTGATAATGGATGAGGATGATTCTGGGTGGGGATGATGGAGTTGCATTGTGATAATGGATGAGGATGATTCTGGGTGGGGATGATGGAGTTGCATTGTGATAATGGATGAGGATGAGGATGATTCTGGGTGGGGATGATGGGAGTTGCATTGTGATAATGGATGAGGATGATTCTGGATGGGGATGATGGGAGTTGCATTGTGATAATGGATGAGGATGATTCTGGATGGGGATGATGTGAGTTGCATTGTGATAATGGATGAGGATGATTCTGGATGGGGATGATGGGAGTTGCATTGTGATAATGGATGAGGATGATTCTGGGTGGGGATGATGGGAGTTGCATTGTGATAATGGATGAGGATGATTCTGGGTGGGGATGGGGATGATGGGAGTTGCATTGTGATAATGGATGAGGATGATTCTGGGCGGGGATGATGGGAGTTGCATTGTGATAATGGATGAGGATGATTCTGGGTGGGGATGATGGAGTTGCATTGTGATAATGGATGAGGATGATTCTGGGTGGGGATGATGGAGTTGCTTTGTGATAATGGATGAGGATGATTCTGGGTGGGGATGATGGAGTTGCATTGTGATAATGGATGAGGATGATTCTGGGTGGGGATGATGGAGTTGCATTGTGATAATGGATGAGGATGATTCTGGGTGGGGATGATGGAGTTGCATTGTGATAATGGATGAGGATGATTCTGGGCGGGAATGATGGGAGTTGCATTGTGATAATGGATGAGGATGATTCTGGGCAGGGATGATGGGAGTTGCATTGTGATAATGGATGAGGATGATTCTGGATGGGGATGATGGGAGTTGCATTGTGATAATCGATGAGGATGATTCTGGGTGGGGATGATGGAGTTGCATTTTGATAATGGATGAGGATGATTCTGGATGGGGATGATGGAGTTGCATTGTGATAATGGAAGAGGATGATTCTGGGTGGGGATGATGGAGTTGCATTGTGATAATGGATGATTCTGGGTGGGGATGATGGAGTTGCATTGTGATAATGGATGAGGATGATTCTGGGTGGGGATGATGGAGTTGCATTGTGATAATGGATGAGGATGATTCTGGGTGGGGATGATGGGAGTTGCATTGTGATAATGGATGAGGATGATTCTGGGTGGGGATGATGGAGTTGCATTGTGATAATGGATGAGGATGATTCTGGATGGGGATGATGGAGTTGCATTGTGATAATGGATGAGGATTATTCTGGGTGGGGATGATGGGAGTTGCATTGTGATAATGGATGAGGATGATTCTGGGTGGGGATGATGGGAGTTGCATTGTGATAATGGATGAGGATGATTCTGGGTGGGGATGATGGAGTTGCATTGTGATAATGGATGAGGATGATTCTGGGTGGGGATGATGGAGTTGCATTGTGATAATGGATGAGGATGATTCTGGATGGGGATGATGGAGTTGCATTGTGATAATGGATGAGGATGATTCTGGGTGGGGATGATGGGAGTTGCATTGTGATAATGGATGAGGATGATTCTGGGTGGGGATGGGGATGATGGGAGTTGCATTGTGATAATGGATGAGGATGATTCTGGATGGGGATGATGGAGTTGCATTGTGATAATGGATCAGGATGATTCTGGGTGGGGATGAGGATGATGGGAGTTGCATTGTGATAATGGATGAGGATGATTCTGGGTGGGGATGATGGAGTTGCATTGTGATAATGGATGAGGATGATTCTGGGTGGGGATGATGGGAGTTGCATTGTGATAATGGATGAGGATGATTCTGGGTGGGGATGATGGAGTTGCATTGTGATAATGGATGAGGATGATTCTGGATGGGGATGATGGAGTTGCATTGTGATAATGGATGATTCTGGGTGGGGATGATGGAGTTGCATTGTGATAATGGATGAGGATGATTCTAGGTGGGGATGATGGAGTTGCATTGTGATAATGGATGAGGATGATTCTGGGTGGGGATGATGGGAGTTGCATTGTGATAATGGATGAGGATGATTCTGGGTGGGGATGATGGAGTTGCATTGTGATAATGGATGAGGATGATTCTGGATGGGGATGATGGAGTTGCATTGTGATAATGGATGAGGATTATTCTGGGTGGGGATGATGGGAGTTGCATTGTGATAATGGATGAGGATGATTCTGGGTGGGGATGATGGGAGTTGCATTGTGATAATGGATGAGGATGATTCTGGGTGGGGATGATGGAGTTGCATTGTGATAATGGATGAGGATGATTCTGGGTGGGGATGATGGAGTTGCATCGTGATAATGGATGAGGATGATTCTGGATGGGGATGATGGAGTTGCATTGTGATAATGGATGAGGATGATTCTGGGTGGGGATGATGGGAGTTGCATTGTGATAATGGATGAGGATGATTCTGGGTGGGGATGATGGAGTTGCATTGTGATAATGGATGAGGATGATTCTGGGTGGGGATGATGGGAGTTGCATTGTGATAATGGATGAGGATGATTCTGGGTGGGGATGATGGAGTTGCATTGTGATAATGGATGAGGATGATTCTGGATGGGGATGATGGAGTTGCATTGTGATAATGGATGAGGATGATTCTGGGTGGGGATGATGGAGTTGCATTGTGATAATGGATGAGGATGATTCTGGGTGGGGATGATGGAGTTGCATTGTGATAATGGATGAGGATGATTCTGGATGGGGATGATGGAGTTGCATTGTGATAATGGATGAGGATGATTCTGGATGGGGATGATGGAGTTGCATTGTGATAATGGATGAGGATGATTCTGGGTGGGGATGATGGGAGTTGCATTATGATAATGGATGAGGATGATTCTGGGTGGGGATGGGGATGATGGGAGTTGCATTGTGATAATGGATGAGGATGATTCTGGGCGGGGATGATGGAGTTGCATTGTGATAATTGATGAGGATGATTCTGGATGGGGATGATGGGAGTTGCATTGTGATAATGGATGAGGATGATTCTGGATGGGGATGATGGGAGTTGCATTGTGATAATGGATGAGGATGATGGAGTTGCATTGTGATAATGGATGAAGATGATTCTGGGTGGGGATGATGGAGTTGCATTGTGATAATGGATGAGGATGATTCTGGGTGGGGATGATGGGAGTTGCATTGTGATAATGGATGAGGATGATTCTAGGTGGGGATGATGGGAGTTGCATTGTGATAATGGATGAGGATGATTCTGGGTGGGGATGATGGAGTTGCATTGTGATAATGGATGAAGATGATTCTGGGTGGGGATGATGGAGTTGCATTGTGATAATGGATGGGGATGATTCTGGGTGGGGATGATGGGAGTTGCATTGTGATAATGGATGAGGATGATTCTGGGTGGGGATGATGGAGTTGCATTGTGATAATGGATGAGGATGATTCTGGGTGGGGATGATGGGAGTTGCATTGTGATAATGGATGAGGATGATTCTGGGTGGGGATGATGGAGTTGCATTGTGATAATGGATGAGGATGATTCTGGGTGGGGATGATGGAGTTGCATTGTGATAATGGATGAGGATGATTCTGGATGGGGTGGGGATGATGGGAGTTGCATTGTGATAATGGATGAGGATGATGGAGTTGCATTGTGATAATGGATGAGGATGATTCTGGGTGGGGATGATGGAGTTGCATTGTGATAATGGATGAGGATGATTCTGGGTGGGGATGATGGAGTTGCATTGTGATAATGGATGAGGATGATTCTGGATGGGGATGATGGAGTTGCATTGTGATAATGGATGAGGATGATTCTGGATGGGGATGATGGGAGTTGCATTGTGATAATGGATGAGGATGATTCTGGGTGGGGATGATGGAGTTGCATTGTGATAATGGATGAGGATGATTCTGGGTGGGGATGATGGAGTTGCATTGTGATAATGGATGAGGATGATTCTGGGTGGGGATGATGGAGTTGCATTGTGATAATGGATGAGGATGATTCTGGGTGGGGATGATGGAGTTGCATTGTGATAATGGATGAGGATGATTCTGGGTGGGGATGATGGAGTTGCATTGTGATAATGGATGAGGATGATTCTGGGTGGGGATGATGGAGTTGCATTGTGATAATGGATGAGGATGATTCTGGGCGGGAATGATGGGAGTTGCATTGTGATAATGGATGAGGATGATTCTGGGCAGGGATGATGGGAGTTGCATTGTGATAATGGATGAGGATGATTCTGGATGGGGATGATGGGAGTTGCATTGTGATAATCGATGAGGATGATTCTGGGTGGGGATGATGGAGTTGCATTTTGATAATGGATGAGGATGATTCTGGATGGGGATGATGGAGTTGCATTGTGATAATGGATGAGGATGATTCTGGGTGGGGATGATGGAGTTGCATTGTGATAATGGATGATTCTGGGTGGGGATGATGGAGTTGCATTGTGATAATGGATGAGGATGATTCTGGGTGGGGATGATGGAGTTGCATTGTGATAATGGATGAGGATGATTCTGGGTGGGGATGATGGGAGTTGCATTGTGATAATGGATGAGGATGATTCTGGGTGGGGATGATGGAGTTGCATTGTGATAATGGATGAGGATGATTCTGGATGGGGATGATGGAGTTGCATTGTGATAATGGATGAGGATTATTCTGGGTGGGGATGATGGGAGTTGCATTGTGATAATGGATGAGGATGATTCTGGGTGGGGATGATGGGAGTTGCATTGTGATAATGGATGAGGATGATTTTGGGTGGGGATGATGGAGTTGCATTGTGATAATGGATGAGGATGATTCTGGGTGGGGATGATGGAGTTGCATTGTGATAATGGATGAGGATGATTCTGGATGGGGATGATGGAGTTGCATTGTGATAATGGATGAGGATGATTCTGGGTGGGGATGATGGGAGTTGCATTGTGATAATGGATGAGGATGATTCTGGGTGGGGATGATGGAGTTGCATTGTGATAATGGATGAGGATGATTCTGGGTGGGGATGATGGGAGTTGCATTGTGATAATGGATGAGGATGATTCTGGGTGGGGATGATGGAGTTGCATTGTGATAATGGATGAGGATGATTCTGGATGGGGATGATGGAGTTGCATTGTGATAATGGATGAGGATGATTCTGGGTGGGGATGATGGAGTTGCATTGTGATAATGGATGAGGATGATTCTGGGTGGGGATGATGGAGTTGCATTGTGATAATGGATGAGGATGATTCTGGATGGGGATGATGGAGTTGCATTGTGATAATGGATGAGGATGATTCTGGATGGGGATGATGGAGTTGCATTGTGATAATGGATGAGGATGATTCTGGGTGGGGATGATGGGAGTTGCATTGTGATAATGGATGAGGATGATTCTGGGTGGGGATGGGGATGATGGGAGTTGCATTGTGATAATGGATGAGGATGATTCTGGGCGGGGATGATGGAGTTGCATTGTGATAATTGATGAGGATGATTCTGGATGGGGATGATGGGAGTTGCATTGTGATAATGGATGAGGATGATTCTGGATGGGGATGATGGGAGTTGCATTGTGATAATGGATGAGGATGATGGAGTTGCATTGTGATAATGGATGAAGATGATTCTGGGTGGGGATGATGGAGTTGCATTGTGATAATGGATGAGGATGATTCTGGGTGGGGATGATGGGAGTTGCATTGTGATAATGGATGAGGATGATTCTAGGTGGGGATGATGGGAGTTGCATTGTGATAATGGATGAGGATGATTCTGGGTGGGGATGATGGAGTTGCATTGTGATAATGGATGAAGATGATTCTGGGTGGGGATGATGGAGTTGCATTGTGATAATGGATGGGGATGATTCTGGGTGGGGATGATGGGAGTTGCATTGTGATAATGGATGAGGATGATTCTGGGTGGGGATGATGGAGTTGCATTGTGATAATGGATGAGGATGATTCTGGGTGGGGATGATGGGAGTTGCATTGTGATAATGTATGAGGATGATTCTGGGTGGGGATGATGGAGTTGCATTGTGATAATGGATGAGGATGATTCTGGGTGGGGATGATGGAGTTGCATTGTGATAATCGATGAGGATGATTCTGGGTGGGGATGATGGAGTTGCATTTTGATAATGGATGAGGATGATTCTGGATGGGGATGATGGAGTTGCATTGTGATAATGGATGAGGACGATTCTGGGTGGGGATGATGGAGTTGCATTGTGATAATGGATGATTCTGGGTGGGGATGATGGAGTTGCATTGTGATAATGGATGAGGATGATTCTGGGTGGGGATGATGGAGTTGCATTGTGATAATGGATGAGGATGATTCTGGGTGGGGATGATGGGAGTTGCATTGTGATAATGGATGAGGATGATTCTGGGTGGGGATGATGGAGTTGCATTGTGATAATGGATGAGGATGATTCTGGATGGGGATGATGGAGTTGCATTGTGATAATGGATGAGGATTATTCTGGGTGGGGATGATGGGAGTTGCATTGTGATAATGGATGAGGATGATTCTGGGTGGGGATGATGGGAGTTGCATTGTGATAATGGATGAGGATGATGGAGTTGCATTGTGATAATGGATGAAGATGATTCTGGGTGGGGATGATGGAGTTGCATTGTTATAATGGATGAGGATGATTCTGGGTGGGGATGATGGAGTTGCATTGTGATAATGGATGAGGATGATTATGGGTGGGGATGGGGATGATGGGAGTTGCATTGTGATAATGGATGAGGATGATTCTGGGCGGGGATGATGGAGTTGCATTGTGATAATTGATGAGGATGATTCTGGATGGGGATGATGGGAGTTGCATTGTGATAATGGATGAGGATGATTCTGGATGGGGATGATGGGAGTTGCATTGTGATAATGGATGAGGATGATGGAGTTGCATTGTGATAATGGATGAAGATGATTCTGGGTGGGGATGATGGAGTTGCATTGTTATAATGGATGAGGATGATTCTGGGTGGGGATGATGGGAGTTGCATTGTGATAATGGATGAGGATGATTCTAGGTGGGGATGATGGGAGTTGCATTGTGATAATGGATGAGGATGATTCTGGGTGGGGATGATGGAGTTGCATTGTGATAATGGATGAAGATGATTCTGGGTGGGGATGATGGAGTTGCATTGTGATAATGGATGGGGATGATTCTGGGTGGGGATGATGGGAGTTGCATTGTGATAATGGATGAGGATGATTCTGGGTGGGGATGATGGAGTTGCATTGTGATAATGGATGAGGATGATTCTGGGTGGGGATGATGGGAGTTGCATTGTGATAATGTATGAGGATGATTCTGGGTGGGGATGATGGAGTTGCATTGTGATAATGGATGAGGATGATTCTGGGTGGGGATGATGGAGTTGCATTGTGATAATGGATGAGGATGATTCTGGATGGGGTGGGGATGATGGGAGTTGCATTGTGATAATGGATGAGGATGATGGAGTTGCATTGTGATAATGGATGAGGATGATTCTGGGTGGGGATGATGGAGTTGCATTGTGATAATGGATGAGGATGATTCTGGGTGGGGATGATGGAGTTGCATTGTGATAATGGATGAGGATGATTCTGGATGGGGATGATGGAGTTGCATTGTGATAATGGATGAGGATGATTCTGGATGGGGATGATGGGAGTTGCATTGTGATAATGGATGAGGATGATTCTGGGTGGGGATGATGGAGTTGCATTGTGATAATGGATGAGGATGATTCTGGGTGGGGATGATGGAGTTGCATTGTGATAATGGATGAGGATGATTCTGGGTGGGGATGATGGAGTTGCATTGTGATAATGGATGAGGATGATTCTGGGTGGGGATGATGGGAGTTGCATTGTGATAATGGATGAGGATGATTCTAGGTGGGGATGATGGGAGTTGCATTGTGATAATGGATGAGGATGATTCTGGGTGGGGATGATGGAGTTGCATTGTGATAATGGATGAAGATGATTCTGGGTGGGGATGATGGAGTTGCATTGTGATAATGGATGGGGATGATTCTGGGTGGGGATGATGGGAGTTGCATTGTGATAATGGATGAGGATGATTCTGGGTGGGGATGATGGAGTTGCATTGTGATAATGGATGAGGATGATTCTGGGTGGGGATGATGGGAGTTGCATTGTGATAATGGATGAGGATGATTCTGGGTGGGGATGATGGAGTTGCATTGTGATAATGGATGAGGATGATTCTGGGTGGGGATGATGGAGTTGCATTGTGATAATGGATGAGGATGATTCTGGATGGGGTGGGGATGATGGGAGTTGCATTGTGATAATGGATGAGGATGATGGAGTTGCATTGTGATAATGGATGAGGATGATTCTGGGTGGGGATGATGGAGTTGCATTGTGATAATGGATGAGGATGATTCTGGGTGGGGATGATGGAGTTGCATTGTGATAATGGATGAGGATGATTCTGGATGGGGATGATGGAGTTGCATTGTGATAATGGATGAGGATGATTCTGGATGGGGATGATGGGAGTTGCATTGTGATAATGGATGAGGATGATTCTGGGTGGGGATGATGGAGTTGCATTGTGATAATGGATGAGGATGATTCTGGGTGGGGATGATGGAGTTGCATTGTGATAATGGATGAGGACGATTCTGGGTGGGGATGATGGAGTTGCATTGTGATAATGGATGAGGATGATTATGGGTGGGGATGATGGAGTTGCATTGTGATAATGGATGAGGATGATTCTGGGTGGGGATGATGGGAGTTGCATTGTGATAATGGATGAGGATGATTCTGGGTGGGGATGATGGAGTTGCATTGTGATAATGGATGAGGATGATTATGGGTGGGGATGATGGGAGTTGCATTGTGATAATGGATGAGGATGATTCTGGGTGGGGATGATGGGAGTTGCATTGTGATAATGGATGAGGATGATTCTGGGTGGGGATGATGGAGTTGCATTTTGATAATGGATGAGGATGATTCTGGGTGGGGATGATGGAGTTGCATTGTGATAATGGATGAGGATGATTCTGGGTGGGGATGATGGAGTTGCATTGTGATAATGGATGAGGATGATTCTGGGTGTGGATGATGGGGATACATTGTGATAATGGATGAGGATGATTCTGGATGGGGATGATGGGAGTTGCATTGTGATAATGGATGAGGATGATGGAGTTGCATTGTGATAATGGATGGGGATGATTCTGGGTGGGGATGATGGGAGTTGCATTGTGATAATGGATGAGGATGATTATGGGTGGGGATGATGGAGTTGCATTGTGATAATGGATGAGGATGATTCTGGGTGGGGATGATGGAGTTGCATTGTGATAATGGATGAGGATGATTCTGGGTGGGGATGATGGAGTTGCATTGTGATAATGGATGAGGATGATTCTGGGTGGGGATGATGGAGTTGCATTGTGATAATGGATGAGGATGATTCTGGGTGGGGATGATGGGAGTTGCATTGTGATAATGGATGAGGATGATTCTGGGTGGGGATGATGGAGTTGCATTGTGATAATGGATGAGGATGATTATGGGTGGGGATGATGGAGTTGCATTGTGATAATGGATGAGGATGATTCTGGGTGGGGATGATGGAGTTGCATTGTGATAATGGATGAGGATGATTATGGGTGGGGATGATGGAGTTGCATTGTGATAATGGATGAGGATGATTATGGGTGGGGATGATGGGGATACATTGTGATAATGGATGAGGATGATGGAGTTGCATTGTGATAATGGATGAGGATGATTCTGGGTGGGGATGATGGAGTTGCATTGTGATAATGGATGAGGATGATTCTGGGTGGGGATGATGGAGTTGCATTGTGATAATGGATGAGGATGATTCTGGGTGGGGATGATGGAGTTGCATTGTGATAATGGATGAGGATGATTATGGGTGGGGATGATGGAGTTGCATTGTGATAATGGATGAGGATGATTATGGGTGGGGATGATGGAGTTGCATTGTGATAATGGATGAGGATGATTCTGGGTGGGGATGATGGAGTTGCATTGTGATAATGGATGAGGATGATTATGGGTGGGGATGATGGAGTTGCATTGTGATAATGGATGAGGATGATTATGGGTGGGGATGATGGAGTTGCATTGTGATAATGGATGAGGATGATTATGGGTGGGGATGATGGAGTTGCATTGTGATAATGGATGAGGATGATTCTGGGTGGGGATGATGGAGTTGCATTGTGATAATGGATGAGGATGATTATGGGTGGGGATGATGGAGTTGCATTGTGATAATGGATGAGGATGATTATGGGTGGGAATGATGGGAGTTGCATTGTGATAATGGATGAGGATGATTATGGGTGGGGATGATGGAGTTGCATTGTGATAATGGATGAGGATGATTCTGGGTGAGGATGATGGAGTTGCATTGTGATAATGGATGAGGATGATTCTGGGTGGGGATGATGGAGTTGCATTGTGATAATGGATGAGGATGATTCTGGGTGGGGATGATGGGAGTTGCATTGTGATAATGGATGAGGATGATTCTGGGTGGGGATGATGGAGTTGCATTGTGATAATGGATGAGGATGATTATGGGTGGGGATGATGGAGTTGCATTGTAATAATGGATGAGGATGATTCTGGGTGGGGATGATGGAGTTGCATTGTGATAATGGATGAGGATGATTCTGGGTGGGGATGATGGGAGTTGCATTGTGATAATGGATGAGGATGATTCTAGGTGGGGATGATGGGAGTTGCATTGTGATAATGGATGAGGATGATTCTGGGTGGGGATGATGGAGTTGCATTGTGATAATGGATGAAGATGATTCTGGGTGGGGATGATGGAGTTGCATTGTGATAATGGATGGGGATGATTCTGGGTGGGGATGATGGGAGTTGCATTGTGATAATGGATGAGGATGATTCTGGGTGGGGATGATGGAGTTGCATTGTGATAATGGATGAGGATGATTCTGGGTGGGGATGATGGGAGTTGCATTGTGATAATGTATGAGGATGATTCTGGGTGGGGATGATGGAGTTGCATTGTGATAATAGATGAGGATGATTCTGGGTGGGGATGATGGAGTTGCATTGTGATAATGGATGAGGATGATTCTGGATGGGGTGGGGATGATGGGAGTTGCATTGTGATAATGGATGAGGATGATGGAGTTGCATTGTGATAATGGATGAGGATGATTCTGGATGGGGATGATGGAGTTGCATTGTGATAATGGATGATTCTGGATGGGGATGATGGAGTTGCATTGTGATAATGGATGAGGATGATTCTGGGTGGGGATGATGGGAGTTGCATTGTGATAATGGATGAGGATGATTCTGGGTGGGGATGGGGATGATGGGAGTTGCATTGTGATAATGGATGAGGATGATTCTGGGCGGGGATGATGGAGTTGCATTGTGATAATTGATGAGGATGATTCTGGATGGGGATGATGGGAGTTGCATTGTGATAATGGATGAGGATGATTCTGGATGGGGATGATGGGAGTTGCATTGTGATAATGGATGAGGATGATGGAGTTGCATTGTGATAATGGATGAAGATGATTCTGGGTGGGGATGATGGAGTTGCATTGTGATAATGGATGAGGATGATTCTGGGTGGGGATGATGGGAGTTGCATTGTGATAATGGATGAGGATGATTCTAGGTGGGGATGATGGGAGTTGCATTGTGATAATGGATGAGGATGATTCTGGGTGGGGATGATGGAGTTGCATTGTGATAATGGATGAAGATGATTCTGGGTGGGGATGATGGAGTTGCATTGTGATAATGGATGGGGATGATTCTGGGTGGGGATGATGGGAGTTGCATTGTGATAATGGATGAGGATGATTCTGGGTGGGGATGATGGAGTTGCATTGTGATAATGGATGAGGATGATTCTGGGTGGGGATGATGGGAGTTGCATTGTGATAATGTATGAGGATGATTCTGGGTGGGGATGATGGAGTTGCATTGTGATAATGGATGAGGATGATTCTGGGTGGGGATGATGGAGTTGCATTGTGATAATGGATGAGGATGATTCTGGATGGGGTGGGGATGATGGGAGTTGCATTGTGATAATGGATGAGGATGATGGAGTTGCATTGTGATAATGGATGAGGATGATTCTGGGTGGGGATGATGGAGTTGCATTGTGATAATGGATGAGGATGATTCTGGGTGGGGATGATGGAGTTGCATTGTGATAATGGATGAGGATGATTCTGGATGGGGATGATGGAGTTGCATTGTGATAATGGATGAGGATGATTCTGGATGGGGATGATGGGAGTTGCATTGTGATAATGGATGAGGATGATTCTGGGTGGGGATGATGGAGTTGCATTGTGATAATGGATGAGGATGATTCTGGGTGGGGATGATGGAGTTGCATTGTGATAATGGATGAGGATGATTCTGGGTGGGGATGATGGAGTTGCATTGTGATAATGGATGAGGATGATTCTGGGTGGGGATGATGGGAGTTGCATTGTGATAATGGATGAGGATGATTCTAGGTGGGGATGATGGGAGTTGCATTGTGATAATGGATGAGGATGATTCTGGGTGGGGATGATGGAGTTGCATTGTGATAATGGATGAAGATGATTCTGGGTGGGGATGATGGAGTTGCATTGTGATAATGGATGGGGATGATTCTGGGTGGGGATGATGGGAGTTGCATTGTGATAATGGATGAGGATGATTCTGGGTGGGGATGATGGAGTTGCATTGTGATAATGGATGAGGATGATTCTGGGTGGGGATGATGGGAGTTGCATTGTGATAATGGATGAGGATGATTCTGGGTGGGGATGATGGAGTTGCATTGTGATAATGGATGAGGATGATTCTGGGTGGGGATGATGGAGTTGCATTGTGATAATGGATGAGGATGATTCTGGATGGGGTGGGGATGATGGGAGTTGCATTGTGATAATGGATGAGGATGATGGAGTTGCATTGTGATAATGGATGAGGATGATTCTGGGTGGGGATGATGGAGTTGCATTGTGATAATGGATGAGGATGATTCTGGGTGGGGATGATGGAGTTGCATTGTGATAATGGATGAGGATGATTCTGGATGGGGATGATGGAGTTGCATTGTGATAATGGATGAGGATGATTCTGGATGGGGATGATGGGAGTTGCATTGTGATAATGGATGAGGATGATTCTGGGTGGGGATGATGGAGTTGCATTGTGATAATGGATGAGGATGATTCTGGGTGGGGATGATGGAGTTGCATTGTGATAATGGATGAGGATGATTCTGGGTGGGGATGATGGAGTTGCATTGTGATAATGGATGAGGATGATTATGGGTGGGGATGATGGAGTTGCATTGTGATAATGGATGAGGATGATTCTGGGTGGGGATGATGGGAGTTGCATTGTGATAATGGATGAGGATGATTCTGGGTGGGGATGATGGAGTTGCATTGTGATAATGGATGAGGATGATTATGGGTGGGGATGATGGGAGTTGCATTGTGATAATGGATGAGGATGATTCTGGGTGGGGATGATGGGAGTTGCATTGTGATAATGGATGAGGATGATTCTGGGTGGGGATGATGGAGTTGCATTTTGATAATGGATGAGGATGATTCTGGGTGGGGATGATGGAGTTGCATTGTGATAATGGATGAGGATGATTCTGGGTGGGGATGATGGAGTTGCATTGTGATAATGGATGAGGATGATTCTGGGTGTGGATGATGGGGATACATTGTGATAATGGATGAGGATGATTCTGGATGGGGATGATGGGAGTTGCATTGTGATAATGGATGAGGATGATGGAGTTGCATTGTGATAATGGATGGGGATGATTCTGGGTGGGGATGATGGGAGTTGCATTGTGATAATGGATGAGGATGATTATGGGTGGGGATGATGGAGTTGCATTGTGATAATGGATGAGGATGATTCTGGGTGGGGATGATGGAGTTGCATTGTGATAATGGATGAGGATGATTCTGGGTGGGGATGATGGAGTTGCATTGTGATAATGGATGAGGATGATTCTGGGTGGGGATGATGGAGTTGCATTGTGATAATGGATGAGGATGATTCTGGGTGGGGATGATGGGAGTTGCATTGTGATAATGGATGAGGATGATTCTGGGTGGGGATGATGGAGTTGCATTGTGATAATGGATGAGGATGATTATGGGTGGGGATGATGGAGTTGCATTGTGATAATGGATGAGGATGATTCTGGGTGGGGATGATGGAGTTGCATTGTGATAATGGATGAGGATGATTATGGGTGGGGATGATGGAGTTGCATTGTGATAATGGATGAGGATGATTATGGGTGGGGATGATGGGGATACATTGTGATAATGGATGAGGATGATGGAGTTGCATTGTGATAATGGATGAGGATGATTCTGGGTGGGGATGATGGAGTTGCATTGTGATAATGGATGAGGATGATTCTGGGTGGGGATGATGGAGTTGCATTGTGATAATGGATGAGGATGATTCTGGGTGGGGATGATGGAGTTGCATTGTGATAATGGATGAGGATGATTATGGGTGGGGATGATGGAGTTGCATTGTGATAATGGATGAGGATGATTATGGGTGGGGATGATGGAGTTGCATTGTGATAATGGATGAGGATGATTCTGGGTGGGGATGATGGAGTTGCATTGTGATAATGGATGAGGATGATTATGGGTGGGGATGATGGAGTTGCATTGTGATAATGGATGAGGATGATTATGGGTGGGGATGATGGGGATACATTGTGATAATGGATGAGGATGATGGAGTTGCATTGTGATAATGGATGAGGATGATTCTGGGTGGGGATGATGGAGTTGCATTGTGATAATGGATGAGGATGATTCTGGGTGGGGATGATGGAGTTGCATTGTGATAATGGATGAGGATGATTCTGGGTGGGGATGATGGAGTTGCATTGTGATAATGGATGAGGATGATTATGGGTGGGGATGATGGAGTTGCATTGTGATAATGGATGAGGATGATTATGGGTGGGGATGATGGAGTTGCATTGTGATAATGGATGAGGATGATTCTGGGTGGGGATGATGGAGTTGCATTGTGATAATGGATGAGGATGATTATGGGTGGGGATGATGGAGTTGCATTGTGATAATGGATGAGGATGATTATGGGTGGGGATGATGGAGTTGCATTGTGATAATGGATGAGGATGATTATGGGTGGGGATGATGGAGTTGCATTGTGATAATGGATGAGGATGATTCTGGGTGGGGATGATGGAGTTGCATTGTGATAATGGATGAGGATGATTATGGGTGGGGATGATGGAGTTGCATTGTGATAATGGATGAGGATGATTATGGGTGGGGATGATGGGAGTTGCATTGTGATAATGGATGAGGATGATTATGGGTGGGGATGATGGAGTTGCATTGTGATAATGGATGAGGATGATTCTGGGTGGGGATGATGGAGTTGCATTGTGATAATGGATGAGGATGATTCTGGGTGGGGATGATGGAGTTGCATTGTGATAATGGATGAGGATGATTCTGGGTGGGGATGATGGGAGTTGTATTGTGATAATGGATGAGGATGATTCTGGGTGGGGATGATGGAGTTGCATTGTGATAATGGATGAGGATGATTCTGGATGGGGATGATGGGAGTTGCATTGTGATAATGGATGAGGATGATTCTGGGTGGGGATGATGGAGTTGCATTGTGATAATGGATGAGGATGATTCTGGATGGGGATGATGGGAGTTGCATTGTGATAATGGATGAGGATGATTCTGGGTGGGGATGATGGAGTTGCATTGTGATAATGGATGAGGATGATTATGGGTGGGGATGATGGAGTTGCATTGTGATAATGGATGAGGATGATTATGGGTGGGGATGATGGAGTTGCATTGTGATAATGGATGAGGATGATTCTGGGTGGGGATTATGGAGTTGCATTGTGATAATGGATGAGGATGATTATGGGTGGGGATGATGGAGTTGCATTGTGATAATGGATGAGGATGATTCTGGGTGGGGATGATGGAGTTGCATTGTGATAATGGATGAGGATGATTCTGGGTGGGGATGATGGAGTTGCATTGTGATAATGGATGAGGATGATTCTGGGTGGGGATGATGGAGTTGCATTGTGATAATGGATGAGGATGATTCTGGGTGGGGATGATGGAGTTGCATTGTGATAATGGATGAGGATGATTCTGGGTGGGGATGATGGGAGTTGCATTGTGATAATGGATGAGGATGATTCTGGGTGGGGATGATGGAGTTGCATTGTGATAATAGATGAGGATGATTCTGGGTGGGGATGATGGAGTTGCATTGTGATAATGGATGAGGATGATTCTGGATGGGGTGGGGATGATGGGAGTTGCATTGTGATAATGGATGAGGATGATGGAGTTGCATTGTGATAATGGATGAGGATGATTCTGGATGGGGATGATGGAGTTGCATTGTGATAATGGATGATTCTGGATGGGGATGATGGAGTTGCATTGTGATAATGGATGAGGATGATTCTGGGTGGGGATGATGGGAGTTGCATTGTGATAATGGATGAGGATGATTCTGGGTGGGGATGGGGATGATGGGAGTTGCATTGTGATAATGGATGAGGATGATTCTGGGCGGGGATGATGGAGTTGCATTGTGATAATTGATGAGGATGATTCTGGATGGGGATGATGGGAGTTGCATTGTGATAATGGATGAGGATGATTCTGGATGGGGATGATGGGAGTTGCATTGTGATAATGGATGAGGATGATGGAGTTGCATTGTGATAATGGATGAAGATGATTCTGGGTGGGGATGATGGAGTTGCATTGTGATAATGGATGAGGATGATTCTGGGTGGGGATGATGGGAGTTGCATTGTGATAATGGATGAGGATGATTCTAGGTGGGGATGATGGGAGTTGCATTGTGATAATGGATGAGGATGATTCTGGGTGGGGATGATGGAGTTGCATTGTGATAATGGATGAAGATGATTCTGGGTGGGGATGATGGAGTTGCATTGTGATAATGGATGGGGATGATTCTGGGTGGGGATGATGGGAGTTGCATTGTGATAATGGATGAGGATGATTCTGGGTGGGGATGATGGAGTTGCATTGTGATAATGGATGAGGATGATTCTGGGTGGGGATGATGGGAGTTGCATTGTGATAATGTATGAGGATGATTCTGGGTGGGGATGATGGAGTTGCATTGTGATAATGGATGAGGATGATTCTGGGTGGGGATGATGGAGTTGCATTGTGATAATGGATGAGGATGATTCTGGATGGGGTGGGGATGATGGGAGTTGCATTGTGATAATGGATGAGGATGATGGAGTTGCATTGTGATAATGGATGAGGATGATTCTGGGTGGGGATGATGGAGTTGCATTGTGATAATGGATGAGGATGATTCTGGGTGGGGATGATGGAGTTGCATTGTGATAATGGATGAGGATGATTCTGGATGGGGATGATGGAGTTGCATTGTGATAATGGATGAGGATGATTCTGGATGGGGATGATGGGAGTTGCATTGTGATAATGGATGAGGATGATTCTGGGTGGGGATGATGGAGTTGCATTGTGATAATGGATGAGGATGATTCTGGGTGGGGATGATGGAGTTGCATTGTGATAATGGATGAGGATGATTCTGGGTGGGGATGATGGAGTTGCATTGTGATAATGGATGAGGATGATTCTGGGTGGGGATGATGGGAGTTGCATTGTGATAATGGATGAGGATGATTCTGGGTGGGGATGATGGGAGTTGCATTGTGATAATGGATGAGGATGATTCTGGGTGGGGATGATGGAGTTGCATTGTGATAATGGATGAAGATGATTCTGGGTGGGGATGATGGAGTTGCATTGTGATAATGGATGGGGATGATTCTGGGTGGGGATGATGGGAGTTGCATTGTGATAATGGATGAGGATGATTCTGGGTGGGGATGATGGAGTTGCATTGTGATAATGGATGAGGATGATTCTGGGTGGGGATGATGGGAGTTGCATTGTGATAATGGATGAGGATGATTCTGGGTGGGGATGATGGAGTTGCATTGTGATAATGGATGAGGATGATTCTGGGTGGGGATGATGGAGTTGCATTGTGATAATGGATGAGGATGATTCTGGATGGGGTGGGGATGATGGGAGTTGCATTGTGATAATGGATGAGGATGATGGAGTTGCATTGTGATAATGGATGAGGATGATTCTGGGTGGGGATGATGGAGTTGCATTGTGATAATGGATGAGGATGATTCTGGGTGGGGATGATGGAGTTGCATTGTGATAATGGATGAGGATGATTCTGGATGGGGATGATGGAGTTGCATTGTGATAATGGATGAGGATGATTCTGGATGGGGATGATGGGAGTTGCATTGTGATAATGGATGAGGATGATTCTGGGTGGGGATGATGGAGTTGCATTGTGATAATGGATGAGGATGATTCTGGGTGGGGATGATGGAGTTGCATTGTGATAATGGATGAGGATGATTCTGGGTGGGGATGATGGAGTTGCATTGTGATAATGGATGAGGATGATTATGGGTGGGGATGATGGAGTTGCATTGTGATAATGGATGAGGATGATTCTGGGTGGGGATGATGGGAGTTGCATTGTGATAATGGATGAGGATGATTCTGGGTGGGGATGATGGAGTTGCATTGTGATAATGGATGAGGATGATTATGGGTGGGGATGATGGGAGTTGCATTGTGATAATGGATGAGGATGATTCTGGGTGGGGATGATGGGAGTTGCATTGTGATAATGGATGAGGATGATTCTGGGTGGGGATGATGGAGTTGCATTTTGATAATGGATGAGGATGATTCTGGGTGGGGATGATGGAGTTGCATTGTGATAATGGATGAGGATGATTCTGGGTGGGGATGATGGAGTTGCATTGTGATAATGGATGAGGATGATTCTGGGTGTGGATGATGGGGATACATTGTGATAATGGATGAGGATGATTCTGGATGGGGATGATGGGAGTTGCATTGTGATAATGGATGAGGATGATGGAGTTGCATTGTGATAATGGATGGGGATGATTCTGGGTGGGGATGATGGGAGTTGCATTGTGATAATGGATGAGGATGATTATGGGTGGGGATGATGGAGTTGCATTGTGATAATGGATGAGGATGATTCTGGGTGGGGATGATGGAGTTGCATTGTGATAATGGATGAGGATGATTCTGGGTGGGGATGATGGAGTTGCATTGTGATAATGGATGAGGATGATTCTGGGTGGGGATGATGGAGTTGCATTGTGATAATGGATGAGGATGATTCTGGGTGGGGATGATGGGAGTTGCATTGTGATAATGGATGAGGATGATTCTGGGTGGGGATGATGGAGTTGCATTGTGATAATGGATGAGGATGATTATGGGTGGGGATGATGGAGTTGCATTGTGATAATGGATGAGGATGATTCTGGGTGGGGATGATGGAGTTGCATTGTGATAATGGATGAGGATGATTATGGGTGGGGATGATGGAGTTGCATTGTGATAATGGATGAGGATGATTATGGGTGGGGATGATGGGGATACATTGTGATAATGGATGAGGATGATGGAGTTGCATTGTGATAATGGATGAGGATGATTCTGGGTGGGGATGATGGAGTTGCATTGTGATAATGGATGAGGATGATTCTGGGTGGGGATGATGGAGTTGCATTGTGATAATGGATGAGGATGATTCTGGGTGGGGATGATGGAGTTGCATTGTGATAATGGATGAGGATGATTATGGGTGGGGATGATGGAGTTGCATTGTGATAATGGATGAGGATGATTATGGGTGGGGATGATGGAGTTGCATTGTGATAATGGATGAGGATGATTCTGGGTGGGGATGATGGAGTTGCATTGTGATAATGGATGAGGATGATTATGGGTGGGGATGATGGAGTTGCATTGTGATAATGGATGAGGATGATTATGGGTGGGGATGATGGGGATACATTGTGATAATGGATGAGGATGATGGAGTTGCATTGTGATAATGGATGAGGATGATTCTGGGTGGGGATGATGGAGTTGCATTGTGATAATGGATGAGGATGATTCTGGGTGGGGATGATGGAGTTGCATTGTGATAATGGATGAGGATGATTCTGGGTGGGGATGATGGAGTTGCATTGTGATAATGGATGAGGATGATTATGGGTGGGGATGATGGAGTTGCATTGTGATAATGGATGAGGATGATTATGGGTGGGGATGATGGAGTTGCATTGTGATAATGGATGAGGATGATTCTGGGTGGGGATGATGGAGTTGCATTGTGATAATGGATGAGGATGATTATGGGTGGGGATGATGGAGTTGCATTGTGATAATGGATGAGGATGATTATGGGTGGGGATGATGGAGTTGCATTGTGATAATGGATGAGGATGATTATGGGTGGGGATGATGGAGTTGCATTGTGATAATGGATGAGGATGATTCTGGGTGGGGATGATGGAGTTGCATTGTGATAATGGATGAGGATGATTATGGGTGGGGATGATGGAGTTGCATTGTGATAATGGATGAGGATGATTATGGGTGGGGATGATGGGAGTTGCATTGTGATAATGGATGAGGATGATTATGGGTGGGGATGATGGAGTTGCATTGTGATAATGGATGAGGATGATTCTGGGTGGGGATGATGGAGTTGCATTGTGATAATGGATGAGGATGATTCTGGGTGGGGATGATGGAGTTGCATTGTGATAATGGATGAGGATGATTCTGGGTGGGGATGATGGGAGTTGTATTGTGATAATGGATGAGGATGATTCTGGGTGGGGATGATGGAGTTGCATTGTGATAATGGATGAGGATGATTCTGGATGGGGATGATGGGAGTTGCATTGTGATAATGGATGAGGATGATTCTGGGTGGGGATGATGGAGTTGCATTGTGATAATGGATGAGGATGATTCTGGATGGGGATGATGGGAGTTGCATTGTGATAATGGATGAGGATGATTCTGGGTGGGGATGATGGAGTTGCATTGTGATAATGGATGAGGATGATTATGGGTGGGGATGATGGAGTTGCATTGTGATAATGGATGAGGATGATTATGGGTGGGGATGATGGAGTTGCATTGTGATAATGGATGAGGATGATTCTGGGTGGGGATTATGGAGTTGCATTGTGATAATGGATGAGGATGATTATGGGTGGGGATGATGGAGTTGCATTGTGATAATGGATGAGGATAATTCTGGGTGGGGATGATGGAGTTGCATTGTGATAATGGATGAGGATGATTCTGGGTGGGGATGATGGAGTTGCATTGTGATAATGGATGAGGATGATTCTGGGTGGGGATGATGGAGTTGCATTGTGATAATGGATGAGGATGATTCTGGGTGGGGATGATGGAGTTGCATTGTGATAATGGATGAGGATGATTCTGGGTGGGGATGATGGGAGTTGCATTGTGATAATGGATGAGGATGATTCTGGATGGGGATGATGGAGTTGCATTGTGATAATGGATGAGGATGATTCTGGGTCAGAGTTACTAGGTGAAGAGGCTCTCCACAATGTAATTCCTTTCCCCACTCACAATCACCCCCAGCCATTTTTACATTGCACCTCCATCATGTGTGGAGTCTGTGTCCCATTCAGGAGTGCAAACAAAGCACAGGAGGAGCAGCAGCAGGCTGCAGCACATCACACATAGAAAACTCAGTGACTTTTACCCTCCAAGCTGATCTTCATTCTGCTCCATGCACCTGTGAGGGCTGGGGCTACTTCCTCCATTAGGCAGATAACCACACCCCCATGCTGAGCGCTGGCCAATCAGCTACTGCCCAAATGTTTTTTTTAAGAAGCAGGCTCCGCCTCAGGCACAGAGGTTATTGAAGCTTGCCAGGATCTCCCCGTGGACACTGGGAGGTAGGGAAAGCCTGTATGTAGGGATTTCTTCTCCTTCATTCCTTCTCTCCTCAGTCAGAGTACTGCAGTGAGAGGGGGGAGGAGGATTATTACTGACTAGAACACCCCCACCCCCACCAAACACACAGCACAAACCCTAAGCATTATCTAGCCCCACCCCCTGTGTGTAAGGGAAGCGGTCCCCGGGCCCCTCTAGAGGCTCGGGCCCCTTACACCAGTACTGCCTGTACCCCCCTGATGGCGTCCCTGGGTGGACATTCCTGCACTCAGCCAATCACACGCTCCCTCAAACCTTCCCACATCTGTGCCATTGTGCTGTGTGATAAAACTGCACATTTTAGAGTGGCCTTTTATTGTGGGCAGCCTAAGGCACAGCTGTGCAATAATCATGCTGTCCAATCAGCACCTTCATATGTCACACCTGTGAGGGGGAGAAGTGCCCTCCCCCATTCACTCTGCTGTAACTTCCCTTCTCCATGTAGAAAACAGCTGACATGCCCCTCCCCCCCCCTGCTGTGAGCTGACTCCTCTGTAGGAAGACCCCTCCCCCACTCCCATTGCTTCAAGCTGAGTCCTCAATGTAAAAACTGCTGACACTCCCCCTTCACTTTCACCCCTCCCCCCAATGTTTTCACCTGAATACGTCCTCTGTGTAGAGAAGTGATGACACGCCCCCTCCTACTGCACCGCCCCCTCCCCCTGCACTGCTTTTGAGCTGAATCTTCCGTATGGAGAAATGTTGGCACTCCCCTCCCCCACTCCTCTCCTGTGATTCCTATATGTAGAGGGGAATGTTTTCTTTCATCCCCTCCCCCACTCCCATTGCTTCAAGCTGACTCCACTGTTATGTGGATAAGTGCTGAGCTGACCCCTCCCCCATTATCTCGGGGCTTTACAGAGAGTAAAGAGAAGAGCTGTTGAAGTCATTTGGCCTAAGAAAACAAAATCCCACCAAGGCTACAACAGGGCTGGTTTACAAAAATGAAATAAATATAAAAAATAAAATTGTAAAAATAATAAAGTAAAATAAAAAATATGGACACTGTCCACTTTACCCTCAATAAAAATAATTGAGAAAAAAATAATAAAAAAAATTAAATTGAAAAAAATAATAAAAAAATATAAAATGTAAAGTGTATATATATATATATATATACACACACATATATATACCAACACTGTCCATTACTCCAATGAACTGATACAACGCCCTAACCCCTCCCCAAAAATGCATTGTGAAAAAAAAAAAATAAACAATAAATTCCAAAAAATAAAACAATTAAAAAAATACAGAAAACTGTAAAATATGCTGACACTGTCCATTGCTCTACTGACACTGTCACCTGCCTTACTGACACAGTCCACTACTTCCTTCCAGAAGCACTGAAAAAATAAACTGTCAAAAATCCTAGAAAAAAAATACTGACATTGTTCATACATAAAAATCAATGTAAAAAAAATAATAAAAATGTAAAAAATAATAAAATTAAAAAAATAAAACTACTGACACTGTCCAATCTCCCAAAATAGCCTTGTAAAAAAATATTATGGAAAAAAAGGACTGTAAAAAAAAAATAAAAAATACACATTTTAAAATAATTAAAAATAAAATTGTAAAACAAAAGAAAAATACATTTATAGAGAAAAATACATTGAAAAAAACAAAAAACAAAAAAACACTGACACAATTAACTGGTTTACTATCACTGCTCCACTGACACCATCCACTGTGCCCCTCTCAGAGGCACTGCGGGAAAAACAATCATAAAAACAAACAACATATTTTTTAGAAAATATAAAAAAAATAACAAATTTCTACTGACACTGTCCATTGCCCAACTGACACCAACCCCTTCCTGACATTTAAAAAAAAAAAATTATAAAATAATAGATTGTAAAAAAAATAATTAAAAAAATAAGATTGTAAAAATATAAAAAATAAAATAATAAAGATATAAAACTTTTGAGAAAAGCATTGTTCAACTGACCAATTATTTAAAATTAAATAAAAATTCTGACACTGTCCATTACTCGGCTGACTCTGATGATTACTTTACTGGCACCATCCAATGCCCCTAAAAGCATTTTAAAAAATGTAACTATAAAATAAATTAGTAAGAAAAAAGTAATATAGAAAAAAATAACCTAAAATGAAAGAACAATTAAAGCGGAGTTAAATTTAACTTTAAAAAAATATTGAAACAATTAAATTGAAGGAAAAAAAAAATAATAAAATAAAGAACTACTGTTAATGTCCACTGCCCTAATGACATGATCAATAGCTATGACAAAAAAAAATAAAATAATTGGGATTTAAAAAAAAATACATGTGTAAAAAAAAATAAATAAATAAAGATAAAAAAAAAACTACTGACACCATTCACTCCTCTACTGACGCTGTTCACTGCCCTACTGACATAATCCACTGCCCCCCAGGAGCACTGTGAAAAAAGTGTTTCAACATACACTACCGGTAAATAAAAAATAAAATTGTAAAAAAACTAAATAAAGAAAACTACTGACACCATTAACTGCTCTACTGACACTGTTCAGTGCCTACTGAGACCATCCACTGCCCCCCTCCCAGAGGCACTTTGAAAAACAAAATGACATTATTTTTAAAAAAAATATATAAAAAAATAAAACTGTAAAACATATTAGAAAAAAAAAATATATAAAAAAATAAAACTGTAAAACATATTAGAAAAAAAAAAATATATATATACTGACACTGTCCACTGTCCTACAGACAATGTTCGCCCCCCCCCCCCCATAGCATTGTGAATGTAATACTATTAAAAACAAATTGTAATAAAATTATAAAAATTTAAAAGTGTAAATAAATATAAAAATAATATAATACAAATTAAAAAACTACTGATACCATCCACTGCTCTACTGATGATATCAAATGCCCCCCCCCCCCCCCCAAAATGAAAAAAAAATTGGAAGCATAATATATAGTATAAAATTATAGAATTGTTAAATAATAAAAAAATAAAATAATACAATTCTGACACTGTCCACTGCTCTACTGAAACTGTCCATTGCACCCCCACCCCCCCCCCCCCCCCACCAAAAAAAAAACAAAAACATTTTGTTTAACCACTTGCCGACCGCCGCACGACTATCTACGTCGACGGTCAGCCCCTCACAGGCAAACTAACGTAGGGCTACGTTGCTTGCTTGTGAGGGTCTAGGGAGCGAGCGCGCGCCCCCCGGGGCGCGCTCCCGCTCCCGCGTGGTCACGGACCCCCCCGCGCATGTGACCAGCGGACCCGATGTCCGCCGGTCACTCGGCGATCGGCGGGGGAGAGGGAGAATGTCAGGCAGCTTGTGTAAACAAACTGCCTGTCATTCTCTTCGCTGCAAAGACACTGATAAAACGGATCTGGTATGTAGATCCGTTGATCAGTGTCTTTACAGCTAGAGCCACAGCCAATCACAGTAGAAACCACGCCCCTAGGGACACACACAGCCCCTCCCTTCCAAATAAAGTTAACCCCTTCACTACCAGTGTATTTTTACAGTAACAGTGCATATATATAGCACTGATTACTGTAGAAATGTCACTGGTAACCCCAAAAGTGTCAAAAATGTCAGTCAAGGGTCCGATCTGTCCGCCGCAATGTCGCAGTACCGCAAAAAAAATCGCAGATCGCCGCCATTACGCGTTAAAAAAAAAAACAACAAAAATGACAAAAATCTTTCCCTTTGTTAGTAAACGCGATAACTTTTGCGCAAACCAATCAAAATACGCTTTTTGCGATTTTTTTTTTACCAAACATAGGTAGCATAAAATAAATTGGCCGAAAATTTTTAAAAATTTTGATTTTTACATTTTTTTTGGGGGGAATTTCATATAAAAAAATGTGAAAAATATTGTTATTTTTGCAAAATTGACGCTCTTTTTTTGTTTATAGCGCGTGATCAAAAAATCGCACAGGTGATCAAATACCACCAAAAGAAAGCTCTGTTTGTGGGAAAAAAAGGACGTCAAATTCGTTTAGGTACAGCGTCGCACGACCGCGCAATGGTCCGGTAAAGTCACGCAGTGCCGAATCGCAAAATACCCCCTGGTCGGAATGGGGGTAAAATCTTCCGGGGCTTAAGTGGTTAAACATCTTCTTTTTACCCCCCGCCATTCACTCCGCACTGTACATCTTCTATTTACCCCCCGCCATACACTCCGCACTGTACATCTTCTATTTACCCCCCCGCCATTCACTCCGCACTGTACATCTTCTATTTACCCCCCCGCCATTCACTCTGCACTGTACATCTTCTATTTACCCCCCCCGCCATACACTCCGCACTGTACATCTTCTATTTACCCCCCGCCATACACTCCGCACTGTACATCTTCTATTTACCCCCCGCCATACACTCCGCACTGTACATCTTCTATTTACCCCCCACCATTCACTCTGCACTGTACATCTTCTATTTACCCCCCGCCATACACTCCGCACTATACATCTTCTATTTACCCCCCCCGCCATACACTCCGCACTATACATCTTCTATCTACCCCCCCCCCCCGCCATACACTCCGCACTGTACATCTTCTATTTACTCCCCACCATACACTCCGCACTGTACATCTTCTATTTACCCCCCGCCATACACTCCGCACTGTACTTCTTCTATTTACCCCCCGCCATACACTCCGCACTGTACATCTTCTATTTACCCCCCTCCATACACTCCGCACTGTACATCTTCTATTTACCCCCCTCCATACACTCCGCACTGTACATCTTCTATTTACCCCCCACCATTCACTCTGCACTGTACATCTTCTATTTACCCCCCCCGCCATACACTCCGCACTGTACATCTTCTATTTACCCCCCACCATTCACTCCGCACTGTACATCTTCTATTTACCCCCCGCCATACACTCCGCACTGTACATCTTCTATTTACCCCCCGCGATACACTCCGCACTGTACATCTTCTATTTACCCCCCGCCATACACTCCTCACTGTACATCTTCTATTTACCCCCCGCCATACACTCCGCACTGTACATCTTCTATTTACCCACCGCCATACACTCCGCACTGTACATCTTCTATTTACCCCCCGCCATACACTCCTCACTGTACATCTTCTATTTACTCCCCACCATACACTCCTCACTGTACATCTTCTATTTACCCCGCCATACACTCCGCACTGTACATCTTCTATTTACCCCCCGCCATACACTCCGCACTGTACATCTTCTATTTACCCCCCCGCCATACACTCTGCACTGTACATCTTCTATTTACCCCCCGCCATACACTCCGCACTGTACATCTTCTATTTACCCCCCGCCATACACTCCGCACTGTAAATCTTATATTTACCCCCCGCCATTCACTCCGCACTGTACATCTTCTATTTACCCCCCGCCATACACTCCGCACTGTACATCTTCTATTTACCCCCCGCCATACACTCCGCACTGTACATCTTCTATCTACCCCCCGCCATACACTCCGCACTGTACATCTTCTATCTACCCCCCGCCATACACTCCACACTGTACATCTTCTATTTACCCCCCGCCATACACTCCGCACTGTAAATCTTATATTTACCCCCCGCCATACACTCCGCACTGTACATCTTCTATTTACCCCCCGCCATACACTCCGCACTGTACATCTTCTATTTACCCCCCGCCATACACTCCACACTGTACATCTTCTATTTACCCCCCGCCATTCACTCTGCACTGTACATCTTCTATTTACCCCCCGCCATTCACTCCGCACTGTACATCTTCTATTTACCCCCCCCCCCCCGCCATACACTCCGCACTGTACATCTTCTATTTACCCCCCGCCATACACTCCGCACTGTACATCTTCTATTTACCCCCCGCCATACACTCCGCACTGTACATCTTCTATTTACCCCCCGCCATACACTCCGCACTGTACATCTTCTATTTACCCCCCGCCATTCACTCCGCACTGTACATCTTCTATTTACCCCCCGCCATTCACTCCGCACTGTACATCTTCTATTTACCCCCCGCCATTCACTCCGCACTGTACATCTTCTATTTACCCCCCGCCATACACTCCGCACTGTACATCTTCTATTTACCCCCCGCCATACACTCCGCACTGTACATCTTCTATTTACCCCCCGCCATACACTCCGCACTGTACATCTTCTATTTACCCCGCCATTCACTCCGCACTGTACATCTTCTATTTACCCCCCGCCATACACTCCGCACTGTACATCTTTTATTTACCCCCCGCCATACACTCCGCACTGTACATCTTCTATTTACCCCCCGCCATACACTCCGCACTGTACATCTTCTATTTACCCCCCACCATACACTCCGCACTGTACATCTTATATTTACCCCCCGCCATACACTCCGCACTGTACATCTTCTATTTACCCCCCGCCATACTCTCCGCACTGTACATCTTCTATTTACCCCCCGCCATGCACTACGCACTGTACATCTTCTATTTACCCCCCGCCATACACTCCGCACTGTACATCTTCTATTTACCCCCCGCCATGCACTCCGCACTGTACATCTTCTATTTACCCCCCGCCATTCACTCTGCACTGTACATCTTCTATTTACCCCCCGCCATACACTCCGCACTGTACATCTTCTATTTACCCCGCCATTCACTCCGCACTGTACATCTTCTATTTACCCCCCGCCATACACTCCGCACTGTACATCTTCTATTTACCCCCCGCCATACACTCCGCACTGTACATCTTCTATTTACCCCCCGCCATACACTCCGCACTGTACATCTTCTATTTACCCCCCGCCATGCACTACGCACTGTACATCTTCTATTTACCCCCCGCCATACACTCCGCACTGTACATCTTCTATTTACCCCCCGCCATTCACTCCGCACTGTAAATCTTCTATTTACCCCCCCCCCCCCCGCGCCATACACTCCGCACTGTACATCTTCTATTTACCCCGCCATACACTCCGCACTGTATATCTTCTATTTACCCCCCCGCCATACACTCCGCACTGTACATCTTCTATTTACCCCCCGCCATACACTCCGCACTGTACATCTTCTATTTACCCCCCGCCATACACTCCGCACTGTACATCTTCTATTTACCCCCCGCCATACACTCCGCACTGTACATCTTCTATTTACCCCCCGCCATTCACTCCGCACTGTACATCTTCTATTTACCCCCCGCCATACACTCCGCACTGTACATCTTCTATTTACCCCCCGCCATTCACTCCGCACTGTACATCTTCTATTTACCCCCCGCCATACACTCCGCACTGTACATCTTCTATTTACCCCCCGCCATACACTCCGCACTGTACATCTTCTATTTACCCCCCGCCATACACTCCGCACTGTACATCTTCTGTTTACCCCCCGCCATTCACTCTGCACTGTACATCTTCTATTTACCCTCCCCCCCGCCATACACTCCGCACTGTACATCTTCTATTTACCCCCCGCCATACACTCCGCACTGTAAATCTTCTATTTACCCCCCGCCATTCACTCCGCACTGTACATCTTCTTTTTACCCCCCGCCATACTCTCCGCACTGTACATCTTCTATTTACCCCCCGCCATGCTCTACGCACTGTACATCTTCTATTTACCCCCCGCCATACACTCCGCACTGTACATCTTCTATTTACCCCCCGCCATTCACTCCGCACTGTACATCTTCTATTTACCCCCCGCCATACACTCCGCACTGTACATCTTCTATTTACCCCCCGCCATACACTCCGCACTGTACATCTTCTATTTACCCCCCGCCATACACTCCGCACTGTACATCTTCTATTTACCCCCCGCCATACACTCCGCACTGTACATCTTCTATTTACCCCCCGCCATACACTCCGCACTGTACATCTTCTATTTACCCCCCCGCCATACACTCCGCACTGTACATCTTCTATTTACCCCCCTTACCCCCCGCCATACACTCCGCACTGTACATCTTCTATTTACCCCCCGCCATACACTCCGCACTGTACATCTTCTATTTACCCCCCGCCATACACTCCGCACTGTACATCTTCTATTTACCCCCCCGCCATACACTCCGCACTGTACATCTTCTATTTACCCCCCTTACCCCCCGCCATACACTCCGCACTGTACATCTTCTATTTACCCCCCGCCATACACTCCGCACTGTACATCTTCTATTTACCCCCCGCCATACACTCCGCACTGTACATCTTCTATTTACCCCCCGCCATACACTCCGCACTGTAAATCTTATATTTACCCCCCGCCATACACTCCGCACTGTACATCTTCTATTTACCCCCCGCCATACACTCCACACTGTACATCTTCTATTTACCCCCCGCCATTCACTCTGCACTGTACATCTTCTATTTACCCCCCGCCATACACTCCGCACTGTACATCTTCTATTTACCCCCCGCCATTCACTCCGCACTGTACATCTTCTATTTACCCCCCCCCCCGCCATACACTCCGCACTGTACATCTTCTATTTACCCCCCGCCATACACTCCGCACTGTACATCTTCTATTTACCCCCCCCCCCGCCATACACTCCGCACTGTACATCTTCTATTTACCCCCCGCCATACTCTCCGCACTGTACATCTTCTATTTACCCCCCGCCATGCTCTACGCACTCTACATCTTCTATTTACCCCCCGCCATACACTCCGCACTGTACATCTTCTATTTACCCCCCGCCATTCACTCCGCACTGTACATCTTCTATTTACCCCCCGCCATACACTCCGCACTGTACATCTTCTATTTACCCCCCGCCATACACTCCGCACTGTACATCTTCTATTTACCCCCCGCCATACACTCCGCACTGTACATCTTCTATTTACCCCCCGCCATTCACTCTGCACTGTACATCTTCTATTTACCCCCCGCCATACACTCCGCACTGTACATCTTCTATTTACCCCGCCATTCACTCCGCACTGTACATCTTCTATTTACCCCCCGCCATACACTCCGCACTGTACATCTTCTATTTACCCCCCGCCATACACTCCGCACTGTACATCTTCTATTTACCCCCCGCCATACTCTCCGCACTGTACATCTTCTATTTACCCCCCGCCATGCTCTACGCACTGTACATCTTCTATTTACCCCCCGCCATACACTCCGCTCTGTACATCTTCTATTTACCCCCCGCCATACACTCCGCACTCTACATCTTCTATTTACCCCCCGCCATACACTCCGCACTGTACATCTTCTATTTACCCCCCGCCATACACTCCGCACTGTACATCTTCTATTTACCCCCCGCCATACACTCCGCACTGTAAATCTTATATTTACCCCCCGCCATTCACTCCGCACTGTACATCTTCTATTTACCCCCCGCCATACACTCCGCACTGTACATCTTCTATTTACCCCCCGCCATACACTCCGCACTGTACATCTTCTATCTACCCCCCGCCATACACTCCGCACTGTACATCTTCTATCTACCCCCCGCCATACACTCCACACTGTACATCTTCTATTTACCCCCCGCCATACACTCCGCACTGTAAATCTTATATTTACCCCCCGCCATACACTCCGCACTGTACATCTTCTATTTACCCCGCCATTCACTCCGCACTGTACATCTTCTATTTACCCCCCGCCATACACTCCGCACTGTACATCTTCTATTTACCCCCCGCCATACACTCCGCACTGTACATCTTCTATTTACCCCCCGCCATACACTCCGCACTGTACATCTTCTATTTACCCCCCGCCATGCACTACGCACTGTACATCTTCTATTTACCCCCCGCCATACACTCCGCACTGTACATCTTCTATTTACCCCCCGCCATTCACTCCGCACTGTAAATCTTCTATTTACCCCCCCCCCCGCGCCATACACTCCGCACTGTACATCTTCTATTTACCCCGCCATACACTCCGCACTGTATATCTTCTATTTACCCCGCCATACACTCCGCACTGTATATCTTCTATTTACCCCCCCGCCATACACTCCGCACTGTACATCTTCTATTTACCCCCCCGCCATACACTCCGCACTGTACATCTTCTATTTACCCCCCGCCATACACTCCGCACTGTACATCTTCTATTTACCCCCCGCCATACACTCCGCACTGTACATCTTCTATTTACCCCCCGCCATACACTCCGCACTGTACATCTTCTATTTACCCCCCGCCATTCACTCCGCACTGTACATCTTCTATTTACCCCCCGCCATACACTCCGCACTGTACATCTTCTATTTACCCCCCGCCATTCACTCCGCACTGTACATCTTCTATTTACCCCCCGCCATTCACTCCGCACTGTACATCTTCTATTTACCCCCCGCCATACACTCCGCACTGTACATCTTCTATTTACCCCCCGCCATACACTCAGCACTGTACATCTTCTGTTTACCCCCCGCCATTCACTCTGCACTGTACATCTTCTATTTACCCTCCCCCCCGCCATACACTCCGCACTGCACATCTTCTATTTACCCCCCGCCATACACTCCGCACTGTAAATCTTCTATTTACCCCCCGCCATTCACTCCGCACTGTACATCTTCTTTTTACCCCCCGCCATACACTCCGCACTTATATCTTCTATTTACTCCCCGCCATACACTCCGCACTGTACATCTTCTATTTACCCCCCGCCATACACTCCGCACTGTACATCTTCTATTTACCCCCCGCCATACACTCCGCACTGTACATCTTCTATTTACCCTCCGCCATACACTCCGCACTGTACATCTTCTATTTACCCCCCGCCATACACTCCGCACTGTACATCTTCTATTTACCCTCCGTCATACACTCCGCACTGTACATCTTCTATTTACCCCCCCGCCATACACTCCGCACTGTACATCTTCTATTTACCCCCCGCCATACACTCCGCACTGTACATCTTCTATTTACCCCCCGCCATACACTCCGCACTGTACATCTTCTATTTACCCCCCGCCATACATTCCGCACTGTACATCTTCTATTTACCCCCCGCCATTCACTCTGCACTGTACATCTTCTATTTACCCCCCGCCATACACTCCGCACTGTACATCTTCTATTTACCCCGCCATTCACTCCGCACTGTACATCTTCTATTTACCCCCCCGCCATACACTCCGCACTGTACATCTTCTATTTACCCCCCGCCATACACTCCGGACTGTACATCTTCTATTTACCCCCCGCCATACACTCCGCACTGTACATCTTCTATTTACCCCCCGCCATACACTCCGCACTGTACATCTTCTATTTACCCCCCGCCATACACTCCGCACTGTACATCTTCTATTTACCCCCCGCCATTCACTCCGCACTGTACATCTTCTATTTACCCCCCGCCATTCACTCCGCACTGTACATCTTCTATTTACCCCGCCATACACTCCGCACTGTATATCTTCTATTTACCCCGCCCCCCGCGCCATACACTCCGCACTGTACATCTTCTATTTACCCCCCGCCATACACTCCGCACTGTACATCTTCTATTTACCCACCGCCATTCACTCCGCACTGTAAATCTTCTATTTACCCCCCCCCCCGCGCCATACACTCCGCACTGTACATCTTCTATTTACCCCGCCATACACTCCGCACTGTATATCTTCTATTTACCCCGCCATACACTCCGCACTGTATATCTTCTATTTACCCCCCCGCCATACACTCCGCACTGTACATCTTCTATTTACCCCCCCGCCATACACTCCGCACTGTACATCTTCTATTTACCCCCCGCCATACACTCCGCACTGTACATCTTCTATTTACCCCCCGCCATACACTCCGCACTGTACATCTTCTATTTACCCCCCGCCATACACTCCGCACTGTACATCTTCTATTTACCCCCCGCCATTCACTCCGCACTGTACATCTTCTATTTACCCCCCGCCATACACTCCGCACTGTACATCTTCTATTTACCCCCCGCCATTCACTCCGCACTGTACATCTTCTATTTACCCCCCGCCATTCACTCCGCACTGTACATCTTCTATTTACCCCCCGCCATACACTCCGCACTGTACATCTTCTATTTACCCCCCGCCATACACTCAGCACTGTACATCTTCTGTTTACCCCCCGCCATTCACTCTGCACTGTACATCTTCTATTTACCCTCCCCCCCGCCATACACTCCGCACTGCACATCTTCTATTTACCCCCCGCCATACACTCCGCACTGTAAATCTTCTATTTACCCCCCGCCATTCACTCCGCACTGTACATCTTCTTTTTACCCCCCGCCATACACTCCGCACTTATATCTTCTATTTACTCCCCGCCATACACTCCGCACTGTACATCTTCTATTTACCCCCCGCCATACACTCCGCACTGTACATCTTCTATTTACCCCCCGCCATACACTCCGCACTGTACATCTTCTATTTACCCTCCGCCATACACTCCGCACTGTACATCTTCTATTTACCCCCCGCCATACACTCCGCACTGTACATCTTCTATTTACCCTCCGTCATACACTCCGCACTGTACATCTTCTATTTACCCCCCCGCCATACACTCCGCACTGTACATCTTCTATTTACCCCCCGCCATACACTCCGCACTGTACATCTTCTATTTACCCCCCGCCATACACTCCGCACTGTACATCTTCTATTTACCCCCCGCCATACATTCCGCACTGTACATCTTCTATTTACCCCCCGCCATTCACTCTGCACTGTACATCTTCTATTTACCCCCCGCCATACACTCCGCACTGTACATCTTCTATTTACCCCGCCATTCACTCCGCACTGTACATCTTCTATTTACCCCCCCGCCATACACTCCGCACTGTACATCTTCTATTTACCCCCCGCCATACACTCCGGACTGTACATCTTCTATTTACCCCCCGCCATACACTCCGCACTGTACATCTTCTATTTACCCCCCGCCATACACTCCGCACTGTACATCTTCTATTTACCCCCCGCCATACACTCCGCACTGTACATCTTCTATTTACCCCCCGCCATACACTCCTCACTGTACATCTTCTATTTACCCCCCGCCATACACTCCGCACTGTACATCTTCTATTTACCCCCCGCCATACACTCCGCACTGTACATCTTCTATTTACCCCCCGCCATACACTCCGCACTGTACATCTTCTATTTACCCCCGCCATACACTCCGCACTCTACATCTTCTATTTACCCCCCGCCATACACTCCGCATTGTACATCTTCTATTTACCCCCCGCCATTCACTCCGCACTGTACATCTTCTATTTACCCCCCGCTATACACTCCGCACTGTACATCTTCTATTTACCCCCCGCCATAAACTCCGCACTGTACATCTTCTATTTACCCCCCGCCATACACTCCACACTGTACATCTTCTATTTACCCCCCCCACCGCCATTCACTCCGCACTGTACATCTTCTATTTACCCCCCTCCATACACTCTGCACTGTACATCTTCTATTTACCCCCCGCCATACACTCCGCGCTGTACATCTTCTATTTACCCCCCGCCATACACTCCGCACTGTACATCTTCTATTTACCCCCGCCATTCACTCCGCACTGTACATCTTCTATTTACCCCCCGCCATTCACTCCGCACTGTACATCTTCTATTTACCCCCCGCCATACACTCCGCACTGTACATCTTCTATTTACCCCCCGCCATACACTCCGCACTGTACATCTTCTATTTACCCCCCGCCATACACTCCGCACTGTACATCTTCTATTTACCCCCCCGCCATACACTCCGCACTGTACATCTTCTATTTACCCCCCGCCATACACTCCGCACTGTACATCTTCTATTTACCCCCGCCATACACTCCGCACTGTACATCTTCTATTTACCCCCCGCCATACACTCCGCACTGTACATCTTCTATTTACCCCCCGCCATTCACTCCGCACTGTACATCTTCTATTTACCCCCCGCCATACACTCCGCACTGTACATCTTCTATTTACCCCCCGCCATACACTCCGCACTGTACATCTTCTATTTACCCCCCGCCATACATTCCGCACTGTACATCTTCTATTTACCCCCCGCCATTCACTCCGCACTGTACATCTTCTATTTACCCCCCGCCATACACTCCGCACTGTACATCTTCTATTTACCCCGCCATTCACTCCGCACTGTACATCTTCTATTTACCCCCCCGCCATACACTCCGCACTGTACATCTTCTATTTACCCCCCGCCATACACTCCGCACTGTACATCTTCTATTTACCCCCCGCCATACACTCCGCACTGTACATCTTCTATTTACCCCCCGCCATACACTCCGCACTGTACATCTTCTATTTACCCCCCGCCATACACTCCGCACTGTACATCTTCTATTTACCCCCCGCCATACACTCCTCACTGTACATCTTCTATTTACCCCTCGCCATACACTCCGCACTGTACATCTTCTATTTACCCCCCGCCATACACTCCGCACTGTACATCTTCTATTTACCCCCCGCCATACACTCCGCACTGTACATCTTCTATTTACCCCCGCCATACACTCCGCACTCTACATCTTCTATTTACCCCCCGCCATACACTCCGCATTGTACATCTTCTATTTACCCCCCGCCATTCACTCCGCACTGTACATCTTCTATTTACCCCCCGCTATACACTCCGCACTGTACATCTTCTATTTACCCCCCGCCATAAACTCCGCACTGTACATCTTCTATTTACCCCCCGCCATACACTCCACACTGTACATCTTCTATTTACCCCCCCCCACCGCCATTCACTCCGCACTGTACATCTTCTATTTACCCCCCTCCATACACTCTGCACTGTACATCTTCTATTTACCCCCCGCCATACACTCCGCGCTGTACATCTTCTATTTACCCCCCGCCATACACTCCGCACTGTACATCTTCTATTTACCCCCGCCATTCACTCCGCACTGTACATCTTCTATTTACCCCCCGCCATTCACTCCGCACTGTACATCTTCTATTTACCCCCCGCCATACACTCCGCACTGTACATCTTCTATTTACCCCCCGCCATACACTCCGCACTGTACATCTTCTATTTACCCCCCGCCATACACTCCGCACTGTACATCTTCTATTTACCCCCCCGCCATACACTCCGCACTGTACATCTTCTATTTACCCCCCGCCATACACTCCGCACTGTACATCTTCTATTTACCCCCCGCCATTCACTCCGCACTGTACATCTTCTATTTACCTCCCGCCATTCACTCCGCACTGTACATCTTCTATTTACCCCCCGCTATACACTCCGCACTGTACATCTTCTATTTACCCCCCGCCATACACTCCGCACTGTACATCTTCTATTTACCCCCCGCCATACACTCCGCACTGTACATCTTCTATTTACCCTCCGCCATACACTCCGCACTGTAAATCTTCTATTTACCCCCCGCCATACACTCCGCACTGTACATCTTCTATTTACCCCCCGCCATTCACTCCGCACTGTACATCTTCTATTTACCCCCCGCCATGCACTACGCACTGTACATCTTCTATTTACCCCCCGCCATACACTCCGCACTATACATCTTCTATTTACCCCCCGCCATTCACTCCGCACTGTAAATCTTCTATTTACCCCCCCCCCGCGCCATACACTCCGCACTGTACATCTTCTATTTACCCCGCCATACACTCCGCACTGTACATCTTCTATTTACCCCCCGCCATACACTCCGCACTGTACATCTTCTATTTACCCCCCGCCATACACTCCGCACTGTACATCTTCTATTTACCCCCCGCCATACACTCCGCACTGTACATCTTCTATTTACCCCCCGCCATACACTCCGCACTGTACATCTTCTATTTACCCCCCGCCATACACTCCACACTGTACATCTTCTATTTACCCCCCCCCGCCATACACTCCGCACTGTACATCTTCTATTTACCCCCCGCCATACACTCCGCACTGTACATCTTCTATTTACCCCCCGCCATTCACTCCGCACTGTACATCTTCTATTTACCCCCCGCCATACACTCCGCACTGTACATCTTCTATTTACCCCCCGCCATACACTCCGCACTGTACATCTTCTATTTACCCCCCGCCATACACTCCACACTGTACATCTTCTATTTACCCCCCCCGCCATACACTCCGCACTGTACATCTTCTATTTACCCCCCGCCATACACTCCGCACTGTACATCTTCTATTTACCCCCCGCCATACACTCCGCACTGTACATCTTCTATTTACCCCCCCCCGCCATACACTCCGCACTGTACATCTTCTATTTACCCCCCGCCATACACTCCGCACTGTACATCTTCTATTTACCCCCCGCCATACACTCCTCACTGTACATCTTCTATTTACCCCCCGCCATACACTCCACACTGTACATCTTCTATTTACCCCCCGCCATTCACTCTGCACTGTACATCTTCTATTTACCCCCCGCCATACACTCCGCACTGTACATCTTCTATTTACCCCCCGCCATTCACTCCGCACTGTACATCTTCTATTTACCCCCCCCCCGCCATACACTCCGCACTGTACATCTTCTATTTACCCCCCGCCATACACTCCGCACTGTACATCTTCTATTTACCCCCCGCCATTCACTCCGCACTGTACATCTTCTATTTACCCCCCGCCATACACTCCGCACTGTACATCTTCTATTTACCCCCCGCCATTCACTCCGCACTGTACATCTTCTATTTACCCCCCGCCATTCACTCCGCACTGTACATCTTCTATTTACCCCCCGCCATACACTCCGCACTGTACATCTTCTATTTACCCCCCGCCATTCACTCTGCACTGTACATCTTCTATTTACCCTCCCCCCCGCCATACACTCCGCACTGTACATCTTCTATTTACCCCCCCGCCATACACTCCGCACTGTACATCTTCTATTTACCCCCCGCCATTCACTCCGCACTGTACATCTTCTTTTTACCCCCCGCCATACACTCCGCACTTATATCTTCTATTTACCCCCCGCCATACACTCCGCACTGTACATCTTCTATTTACCCCCCGCCATAAACTCCGCACTGTACATCTTCTATTTACCCCCCGCCATTCACTCCGCACTGTACATCTTCTATTTACCCCCCGCCATACACTCCGCACTGTACATCTTCTATTTACCCCCCGCCATACACTCCGCACTGTACATCTTCTATATACCCCTGCCATTCACTCCGCACTGTACATCTTCTATTTATCCCCCGCCATTCACGCCGCACTGTACATCTTCTATTTACCCCCCGCCATACACTCCGCACTGTACATCTTCTACTTACCCCCCGCCATACACTCCGCACTGTACATCTTCTATTTACCCCCAACCATACACTCCGCACTGTACATCTTCTATTTACCCCCCCGCCATACACTCCGCACTGTACATCTTCTACTTACCCCCCGCCATACACTCCGCACTGTACATCTTCTATTTACCCCCCGCCATACACTCCGCACTGTACATCTTCTATTTACCCCCCGCCATTCACTCCGCACTGTACATCTTCTATTTACCCCCCGCCATACACTCCGCACTGTACATCTTCTATTTACCCCCCGCCATTCACTCCGCACTGTACATCTTCTATTTACCCCCCGCCATTCACTCCGCACTGTACATCTTCTATTTACCCCCCGCCATACACTCCGCACTGTACATCTTCTATTTACCCCCCGCCATTCACTCTGCACTGTACATCTTCTATTTACCCTCCCCCCCGCCATACACTCCGCACTGTACATCTTCTATTTACCCCCCCGCCATACACTCCGCACTGTACATCTTCTATTTACCCCCCGCCATTCACTCCGCACTGTACATCTTCTTTTTACCCCCCGCCATACACTCCGCACTTATATCTTCTATTTACCCCCCGCCATACACTCCGCACTGTACATCTTCTATTTACCCCCCGCCATAAACTCCGCACTGTACATCTTCTATTTACCCCCCGCCATTCACTCCGCACTGTACATCTTCTATTTACCCCCCGCCATACACTCCGCACTGTACATCTTCTATTTACCCCCCGCCATACACTCCGCACTGTACATCTTCTATATACCCCTGCCATTCACTCCGCACTGTACATCTTCTATTTATCCCCCGCCATTCACGCCGCACTGTACATCTTCTATTTACCCCCCGCCATACACTCCGCACTGTACATCTTCTACTTACCCCCCGCCATACACTCCGCACTGTACATCTTCTATTTACCCCCAACCATACACTCCGCACTGTACATCTTCTATTTACCCCCCCGCCATACACTCCGCACTGTACATCTTCGATTTACCCCCCGCCATACACTCCGCACTGTACATCTTCTATTTACCCCCCGCCATTCACTCCGCACTGTACATCTTCTATTTACCTCCCGCCATTCACTCCGCACTGTACGCCTTCTATTTACCCCCCGCCATTCACTCCGCACTGTACATCTTCTATTTACCCCCGCCATTCACTCCGCACTGTACATCTTCTATTTACCCCCCGCCATACACTTCGCACTGTACATCTTCTATTTACCCCCCGCCATACACTCCGCACTGTACATCTTCTATTTACCCCCCGCCATACACTCCGCACTGTACATCTTCTATTTACCCCCCGCCATACACTCCGCACTGTACATCTTCTATTTACCCTCCGCCATACACTCCGCACTGTACATCTTCTATTTACCCCCCGCCATACACTCCGCACTGTACATCTTCTATTTACCCCCCTCCATACACTCCGCACTGTACATCTTCTATTTACCCCCCGCCATACACTCCGCACTGTACATCTTTTATTTACCCCCCGCCATACACTCCGCACTGTACATCTTCTATTTACCCCCCGCCATACACTCCGCACTGTACATCTTCTATTTACCCCCCGCCATACACTCCGCACTGTACATCTTCTATTTACCCCCCGCCATTCACTCCGCACTGTACATCTTCTATTTACCCCCCGCCATACACTCCGCACTGTACATCTTCTATTTACCCCCCGCCATACTCTCCGCACTGTACATCTTCTATTTACCCCCCGCCATACACTCCGCACTGTACATCTTCTATTTACCCCCCGCCATACACTCCGCACTGTACATCTTCTATTTACCCCCCGCCATACACTCCGCACTGTACATCTTCTATTTACCCCCCGCCATACACTCCGCACTGTACATCTTCTATTTACCCCCCGCCATACACTCTGCACTGTACATCTTCTATTTACCCCCCGCCATACACTCCGCACTGTACATCTTCTATTTACCCCCCGCCATACACTCCGCACTGTACATCTTCTATTTACCCCCCGTCATACACTCTGCACTGTACATCTTCTATTTACCCCCCGCCATACACTCCGCACTGTACATCTTCTATTTACCCCCCGCCATACACTCCGCACTGTACATCTTCTATTTCCCCCCTATAAACTCTGCACTGTACATCTTCTATTTACCCCCCGCCATACACTCCGCACTGTACATCTTCTATTTACCCCGCCATACACTCCGCACTGTACATCTTCTATTTACCCCCCTCCATACACTCCGCACTGTACATCTTCTATTTACCCCCCGCCATACACTCCGCACTGTACATCTTCTATTTACCCCCCGCCATACACTCCGCACTGTACATCTTCTATTTACCCCCCGCCATACACTCCGCACTGTACATCTTCTATTTACCCCCCGCCATACACTCCGCACTGTACATCTTCTATTTACCCTCCGCCATACACTCCACACTGTACATCTTCTATTTACCCCCCGCCATACACTCCGCACTGTACATCTTCTATTTACCCCCCGCCATACACTCCGCACTGTACATCTTCTATTTACCCCCCGCCATACACTCCGCACTGTACATCTTCTATTTACCCCCCTCCATACACTCCGTAATGTACATCTTCTATTTACCCCCCGCCATACACTCCGCACTGTACATCTTCTATTTACCCCCCGCCATTCACTCCGCACTGTACATCTTCTATTTACCCCCCGCCATAGACTCCGCACTGTACATCTTCTATTTACCCCCCGCCATTCACTCCGCACTGTACATCTTCTATTTACCCCCCGCCATTCACTCCGCACTGTACATCTTCTATTTACCCCCGCCATACACTCCGCACTGTACATCTTCTATTTACCCCCGCCATTCACTCTGCACTGTACATCTTCTATTTACCCTCCCCCCCTCCATACACTCCGCACTGTACATCTTCTATTTACCCCCCGCCATACACTCGCACTGTACATCTTCTATTTACCCCCCGCCATACACTACGCACTGTACATCTTCTATTTACCCCCCGCCATACACTCCGCACTGTACATCTTCTATTTACCCCCCGCCATACACTCCGCACTGTACATCTTCTATTTACCCCCCGCCATTCACTCTGCACTGTACATCTTCTATTTACCCTCCCCCCCGCCATACACTCCGCACTGTACATCTTCTATTTTCCCCCCGCCATACACTCCGCACTGTACATCTTCTATTTACCCCCCGTCATACACTCTGCACTGTACATCTTCTATTTACCCCCCGCCATACACTCCGCACTGTACATCTTCTATTTACCCCCCGCCATACACTCCGCACTGTACATCTTCTATTTCCCCCCTATAAACTCTGCACTGTACATCTTCTATTTACCCCCCGCCATACACTCCGCACTGTACATCTTCTATTTACCCCCCGCCATACACTCCGCACTGTACATCTTCTATTTACCCCCCTCCATACACTCCGCACTGTACATCTTCTATTTACCCCCCGCCATACACTCCGCACTGTACATCTTCTATTTACCCCCCGCCATACACTCCGCACTGTACATCTTCTATTTACCCCCCGCCATACACTCCGCACTGTACATCTTCTATTTACCCCCCGCCATACACTCCGCACTGTACATCTTCTATTTACCCTCCGCCATACTCTCCACACTGTACATCTTCTATTTACCCCCCGCCATACACTCCGCACTGTACATCTTCTATTTACCCCCCGCCATACACTCCGCACTGTACATCTTCTATTTACCCCCCGCCATACACTCCGCACTGTACATCTTCTATTTACCCCCCTCCATACACTCCGTAATGTACATCTTCTATTTACCCCCCGCCATACACTCCGCACTGTACATCTTCTATTTACCCCCCGCCATACACTCCGCACTGTACATCTTCTATTTACCCCCCGCCATTCACTCCGCACTGTACATCTTCTATTTACCCCCCGCCATACACTCCGCACTGTACATCTTCTATTTACCCCCCGCCATTCACTCTGCACTGTACATCTTCTATTTACCCCCCGCCATTCACTCCGCACTGTACATCTTCTATTTACCCCCGCCATACACTCCGCACTGTACATCTTCTATTTACCCCCGCCATTCACTCTGCACTGTACATCTTCTATTTACCCTCCCCCCCTCCATACACTCCGCACTGTACATCTTCTATTTACCCCCCGCCATACACTCCGCACTGTACATCTTCTATTTACCCCCCGCCATACACTACGCACTGTACATCTTCTATTTACCCCCCGCCATACACTCCGCACTGTACATCTTCTATTTACCCCCCGCCATACACTCCGCACTGTACATCTTCTATTTACCCCCCGCCATTCACTCTGCACTGTACATCTTCTATTTACCCTCCCCCCCGCCATACACTCCGCACTGTACATCTTCTATTTTCCCCCCGCCATACACTCCGCACTGTACATCTTCTATTTACCCCCGCCATAAACTCCGCACTGTACATCTTCTATTTACCCCCCGTCATACACTCTGCACTGTACATCTTCTATTTACCCCCCTCCATACACTCCGCACTGTACATCTTCTATTTACCCCCCGCCATACACTCCGCACTGTACATCTTCTATTTACCCCCCGCCATACACTCCGCACTGTACATCTTCTATTTACCCCCGCCATAAACTCCGCACTGTACATCTTCTATTTACCCCCGCCATACACTCCGCACTGTACATCTTCTATTTACCCCCCGCCATACACTCCGCACTGTACATCTTCTATCTACCCCCCGCCATACACTCCGCACTGTACATCTTCTATTTACCCCCCCCCCGCCATACACTCCGCACTGTACATCTTCTATTTACCCCCGCCATACACTCCGCACTGTACATCTTCTATTTTCCCCCCGCCATACACTCCGCACTGTACATCTTCTATTTACCCCCCGCCATACACTCCGCACTGTACATCTTCTATTTACCCCCCGCCATACACTCCGCACTGTACATCTTCTATTTACCCCCCGCCATACACTTCGCACTGTACATCTTCTATTTACCCCCCGCCATACACTCCGCACTGTACATCTTCTATTTACCCCCCGCCATACACTCCGCACTGTACATCTTCTATTTACCCCCCGCCATACACTCCGCACTGTACATCTTCTATTTACCCTCCGCCATACACTCCGCACTGTACATCTTCTATTTACCCCCCGCCATACACTCCGCACTGTACATCTTCTATTTACCCCCCTCCATACACTCCGCACTGTACATCTTCTATTTACCCCCCGCCATACACTCCGCACTGTACATCTTTTATTTACCCCCCGCCATACACTCCGCACTGTACATCTTCTATTTACCCCCCGCCATACACTCCGCACTGTACATCTTCTATTTACCCCCCGCCATACACTCCGCACTGTACATCTTCTATTTACCCCCCGCCATTCACTCCGCACTGTACATCTTCTATTTACCCCCCGCCATACACTCCGCACTGTACATCTTCTATTTACCCCCCGCCATACTCTCCGCACTGTACATCTTCTATTTACCCCCCGCCATACACTCCGCACTGTACATCTTCTATTTACCCCCCGCCATACACTCCGCACTGTACATCTTCTATTTACCCCCCGCCATACACTCCGCACTGTACATCTTCTATTTACCCCCCGCCATACACTCCGCACTGTACATCTTCTATTTACCCCCCGCCATACACTCTGCACTGTACATCTTCTATTTACCCCCCGCCATACACTCCGCACTGTACATCTTCTATTTACCCCCCGCCATACACTCCGCACTGTACATCTTCTATTTACCCCCCGTCATACACTCTGCACTGTACATCTTCTATTTACCCCCCGCCATACACTCCGCACTGTACATCTTCTATTTACCCCCCGCCATACACTCCGCACTGTACATCTTCTATTTCCCCCCTATAAACTCTGCACTGTACATCTTCTATTTACCCCCCGCCATACACTCCGCACTGTACATCTTCTATTTACCCCGCCATACACTCCGCACTGTACATCTTCTATTTACCCCCCTCCATACACTCCGCACTGTACATCTTCTATTTACCCCCCGCCATACACTCCGCACTGTACATCTTCTATTTACCCCCCGCCATACACTCCGCACTGTACATCTTCTATTTACCCCCCGCCATACACTCCGCACTGTACATCTTCTATTTACCCCCCGCCATACACTCCGCACTGTACATCTTCTATTTACCCTCCGCCATACACTCCACACTGTACATCTTCTATTTACCCCCCGCCATACACTCCGCACTGTACATCTTCTATTTACCCCCCGCCATACACTCCGCACTGTACATCTTCTATTTACCCCCCGCCATACACTCCGCACTGTACATCTTCTATTTACCCCCCTCCATACACTCCGTAATGTACATCTTCTATTTACCCCCCGCCATACACTCCGCACTGTACATCTTCTATTTACCCCCCGCCATTCACTCCGCACTGTACATCTTCTATTTACCCCCCGCCATACACTCCGCACTGTACATCTTCTATTTACCCCCCGCCATTCACTCCGCACTGTACATCTTCTATTTACCCCCCGCCATTCACTCCGCACTGTACATCTTCTATTTACCCCCGCCATACACTCCGCACTGTACATCTTCTATTTACCCCCGCCATTCACTCTGCACTGTACATCTTCTATTTACCCTCCCCCCCTCCATACACTCCGCACTGTACATCTTCTATTTACCCCCCGCCATACACTCGCACTGTACATCTTCTATTTACCCCCCGCCATACACTACGCACTGTACATCTTCTATTTACCCCCCGCCATACACTCCGCACTGTACATCTTCTATTTACCCCCCGCCATACACTCCGCACTGTACATCTTCTATTTACCCCCCGCCATTCACTCTGCACTGTACATCTTCTATTTACCCTCCCCCCCGCCATACACTCCGCACTGTACATCTTCTATTTTCCCCCCGCCATACACTCCGCACTGTACATCTTCTATTTACCCCCCGTCATACACTCTGCACTGTACATCTTCTATTTACCCCCCGCCATACACTCCGCACTGTACATCTTCTATTTACCCCCCGCCATACACTCCGCACTGTACATCTTCTATTTCCCCCCTATAAACTCTGCACTGTACATCTTCTATTTACCCCCCGCCATACACTCCGCACTGTACATCTTCTATTTACCCCCCGCCATACACTCCGCACTGTACATCTTCTATTTACCCCCCTCCATACACTCCGCACTGTACATCTTCTATTTACCCCCCGCCATACACTCCGCACTGTACATCTTCTATTTACCCCCCGCCATACACTCCGCACTGTACATCTTCTATTTACCCCCCGCCATACACTCCGCACTGTACATCTTCTATTTACCCCCCGCCATACACTCCGCACTGTACATCTTCTATTTACCCTCCGCCATACTCTCCACACTGTACATCTTCTATTTACCCCCCGCCATACACTCCGCACTGTACATCTTCTATTTACCCCCCGCCATACACTCCGCACTGTACATCTTCTATTTACCCCCCGCCATACACTCCGCACTGTACATCTTCTATTTACCCCCCTCCATACACTCCGTAATGTACATCTTCTATTTACCCCCCGCCATACACTCCGCACTGTACATCTTCTATTTACCCCCCGCCATACACTCCGCACTGTACATCTTCTATTTACCCCCCGCCATTCACTCCGCACTGTACATCTTCTATTTACCCCCCGCCATACACTCCGCACTGTACATCTTCTATTTACCCCCCGCCATTCACTCTGCACTGTACATCTTCTATTTACCCCCCGCCATTCACTCCGCACTGTACATCTTCTATTTACCCCCGCCATACACTCCGCACTGTACATCTTCTATTTACCCCCGCCATTCACTCTGCACTGTACATCTTCTATTTACCCTCCCCCCCTCCATACACTCCGCACTGTACATCTTCTATTTACCCCCCGCCATACACTCCGCACTGTACATCTTCTATTTACCCCCCGCCATACACTACGCACTGTACATCTTCTATTTACCCCCCGCCATACACTCCGCACTGTACATCTTCTATTTACCCCCCGCCATACACTCCGCACTGTACATCTTCTATTTACCCCCCGCCATTCACTCTGCACTGTACATCTTCTATTTACCCTCCCCCCCGCCATACACTCCGCACTGTACATCTTCTATTTTCCCCCCGCCATACACTCCGCACTGTACATCTTCTATTTACCCCCGCCATAAACTCCGCACTGTACATCTTCTATTTACCCCCCGTCATACACTCTGCACTGTACATCTTCTATTTACCCCCCTCCATACACTCCGCACTGTACATCTTCTATTTACCCCCCGCCATACACTCCGCACTGTACATCTTCTATTTACCCCCCGCCATACACTCCGCACTGTACATCTTCTATTTACCCCCGCCATAAACTCCGCACTGTACATCTTCTATTTACCCCCGCCATACACTCCGCACTGTACATCTTCTATTTACCCCCCGCCATACACTCCGCACTGTACATCTTCTATCTACCCCCCGCCATACACTCCGCACTGTACATCTTCTATTTACCCCCCCCCCGCCATACACTCCGCACTGTACATCTTCTATTTACCCCCGCCATACACTCCGCACTGTACATCTTCTATTTTCCCCCCGCCATACACTCCGCACTGTACATCTTCTATTTACCCCCCGCCATACACTCCGCACTGTACATCTTCTATTTACCCCCCGCCATACACTCCGCACTGTACATCTTCTATTTACCATTACCACATTCTGCACTATGCAAGTCATCTCCAACTCTATTTAACCACACCCCCTTTAACCACACCCCCTTTAACCACACCCCCTTTAAGCCACACCAAATATTTAGCACACTTTACACCAAGGCCACTTTTTGCATTTTTAGTTCAATCAACGTCTAGGGCCGAGTTTTAATCTTGCACACAGCCCTCTGATTTCATGATTCGCCCTGAGTCAGGGAATTTCTTGAGGGTTTTAACTCTGGAGGAATGGAGATTTAATTCCCTCTGCCCTAACCAGACGGCCATCCACCCCTAATCACACTTCAGGGCTTTTTTTATAACATCACACTAGTCCCAGTATCCACATATTTACATGCTTTACTGTCCTGGCCTCAAGTATGTTTTGTATTGTACTATATTGTGTTAACATGCAAATCTTCTTTTCACAAAAATTATATAATAAAATTATTCTTTTTTGATATTGTCATGCATAACTATATGTGCATGCTTTGATGTTTGCTGTATTGTTATTGACATAAATTGCATGTATGTTCCTCTTCCCTGTATGTTGACCTTGTCATTTTGTATTCCAGTGTCTGCAATTTGTCTACATCTGTGGGTCGTGTCCTTGCTGATATTTACACACAAAACCACAATTTCTAATCATGCTTGATTGATACAATTATGATACACTCTTTTTTATATTCTTTCTGCATTTTTTTCAATTAATTTGGCTTTTGTAAATTCTTTTCAGCAATCTATGTTGACTCCGGGTGTTGCCCCTCCTCCAGTGTGCGTCCCGACACGGGGAGACATATACCGCGTTCTCGCGGTAGCTTGGTCCTATTTTCTATCCTCTGTGCCCCTTGCGGTTCAGCCCGGACCAATCGGCAGCCTTAGTGCATTTGCACTTCCGGCTCTGACCCCCGTGTCGGTGGAGCGCAGATGCCAATCCCGCCCACGTTGCGTCATGTGTGACGCATGCTGGCTGTGGGCGGGCTCGGCACCGGCGTTCCGGGAAGCCCTTCCTCTGAAGCCAGCTGTTTCACGTTTTGTACTAATCAACTAGCACTCTTATCGTGCACCTCTCGCAACACACAGCCAGCGCATTTGTTTGCTGGCTGTGGTGCTGAGAGGACGCTGTTTGCTTCACTATCATTTACATTCAGGTATTGATTCTATATTTTTTACCTAGTCCTTCCAAAAAACCCCCTTTCTTTCTGATCGGCTTTGCATTTCTAGTCATACCCTATTGCGGCCTTATTGCCCGCTTTATGTTGGGCTATCTTTTGGCATATATTTTGTTATAATGCTTCCTATATATTTATTATATCATTTATAGATATGTGGCTACTTTACATGCCGACATTCATTAGTATATAAATTTCCTTTCTTTGCTCATTTTACTATACATATCAATGTACTTAGCCCTGATCTGTTCACTTTTCAGACCGGCGCTACCTACATCCTTGCCATTCACCTATGCTTAAAGGCTGCTCCTGGCTTCTCCTAATTAAGGACTTCAGACGTCCATTGATTGGGGGCTGCACACCTGATGTCAACAGCTGTTGGTTTACTGACCAGTATACCCACCTACCATCTTGCTCATTGCATTTTGATCGCAAGGACACTCGCACCCACCAGATGTTTTTAACCGTGCAGGCTACCTGAGCACAGTTATTTTTCAACCCTGTAAGTACTCGTCATTGCCATCATAACTACTATGTAAAACTCTAAAGAGTCGTGTTGGAATGTTTTCTTCCTAAAAAACCTTCAAAAATTCATGGTTTTTGTATTGTTTATATCCTCTTATTCATTAGAGTACCGTTTGAACCTTCCCCTGAAGAAGAAGCAAATTTTCCCTTTGGCTTCGAAACATGTTGGGTTTCAGTTCAGACTACCACGGTTGATTTATCTGTCTCTTTTCTTTGCCTGTACTGTTTTTAATTATTAATACATATCTGTGTTTATAATAAAATTTATATTTTTTCAGATACCTTTTTTCATATAATTTCATATATATTATATATTTTATGTGCCTATAAAGTCCCACAAGGGGAACCCCATTTTTGTCTGAGTCAGGGAATAGAACCATGTGCAGAAAACACATCCAGTAAATGCATAGACATAATCACCTATAATTGGGAATATCCAATCACACTTCTCCTATCTAATTCACTAATTATCTAACTATACTAAATAATGACCTGACTGATAGTGATGTCGCGAACCTAAAATTCGCGGTTCGCGAACGGCGAACGCGAACATCGGCAAATGTTCGCGAACCGGCGAACCGGGCGAACCGCCATAGACTTCAATAGGCAGGCGAATTTTAAAACACACAGGGACTCTTTCTGGCCACAATAGTGATGGAAAAGTTGTTTCAAGGGGACTAACACCTGGACTGTGGCATGCCGGAGAGGGATCACGCAAAAAAAAGTTCTTAAAAATTATAATTTTTTGATAGAGAGCCAATTATTGGAAAAATTTAAAAAAAATAAAAATAAAAAATTTCTTTGGATTTAGCATCTGGGGGGTCTAAAAAGTGTACCTGTGAAGTTTCAGCTCTGTAGCATGTCCAGAACCCCTAAAAAACAGCATTTTTCTTATATTTTCAGGAATATGGCTTCTCTGCGGCTGGCTTTTTCTCTTGCAGGCATTTAGCGGGCATTTTTTTAGGCAGGCATGTCATTTTTTGTATTTAGTGTCTGGGGGGTCTAAAAAGTGTACCTGTCAATTTTCAGCTCTGTAGCATGTCCAGAACCCCTAAAAAACAGCATTTTTCTTATATTTTCAGGAATATGGCTTCTCTGCGGCTGGCTTTTTCTCTTGCAGGCATTTAGCGGGCATTTTTTTAGGCAGGCATGTCATTTTTTGTATTTAGTGTCTGGGGGGTCACAAAAGTGTACCTGTCAAGTTTCAGCTCTGTAGCATGTCCAGAACCCCTAAAAAACAGCATTTTTCTTATATTTTCAGGAATATGGCTTCTCTGCGGCTGGCTTTTTCTCTTGCAGGCATTTAGCGGGCATTTTTTTAGGCAGGCATGTCATTTTTTGTATTTAGTGTCTGGGGGGTCTAAAAAGTGTACCTGTCAAGTTTCAGCTCTGTAGCATGTCCAGAACCCCTAAAAAACAGCATTTTTCTTATATTTTCAGGAATACGGCTTCTCTGCGGCTGGCTTTTTCTCTTGCAGGCATTTATCGGGCATTTTTTTAGGCAGGCATGTCATTTTTTGTATTTAGTGTCTGGGGGGTCTAAAAAGTGTACCTGTCAAGTTTCAGCTCTGTAGCATGTCCAGAACCCCTAAAAAACAGCATTTTTCTTATATTTTCAGGAATACGGCTTCTCTGCGGCTGGCTTTTTCTCTTGCAGGCATTTATCGGGCATTTTTTTAGGCAGGCATGTCATTTTTTGTATTTAGTGTCTGGGGGGTCACAAAAGTGTACCTGTCAAGTTTCAGCTCTGTAGCATGTCCAGAACCCCTAAAAAACAGAATTTTTCTTATATTTTCAGGAATACGGCTTCTCTGCGGCTGTCTTTTTCTCTTGCAGGCATTTATCGGGCATTTTTTTAGGCAGGCATGTCATTTTTTGTATTTAGTGTCTGGGGGGTCACAAAAGTGTACCTGTCAAGTTTCAGATCTGTAGCATGTCCAGAACCCCTAAAAAACAGCATTTTTCTTATATTTTCAGGAATACGGCTTCTCTGCGGCTGTCTTTTTCTCTTGCAGGCATTTATCGGGCATTTTTTTAGGCAGGCATGTCATTTTTTGTATTTAGTGTCTGGGGGGTCACAAAAGTGTACCTGTCAAGTTTCAGCTCTGTAGCATGTCCAGAACCCCTAAAAAACAGCATTTTTCTTATATTTTCAGGAATACGGCTTCTCTGCGGCTGTCTTTTTCTCTTGCAGGCATTTATCGGGCATTTTTTTAGGCAGGCATGTCATTTTTTGTATTTAGTGTCTGGGGGGTCACAAAAGTGTACCTGTCAAGTTTCAGCTCTGTAGCATGTCCAGAACCCCTAAAAAACAGCATTTTTCTTATATTTTCAGGAATACGGCTTCTCTGCGGCTGGCTTTTTCTCTTGCAGGCATTTATCGGGCATTTTTTTAGGCAGGCATGTCATTTTTTGTATTTAGTGTCTGGGGGGTCACAAAAGTGTACCTGTCAAGTTTCAGCTCTGTAGCATGTCCAGAACCCCTAAAAAACAGCATTTTTCTTATATTTTCAGGAATACGGCTTCTCTGCGGCTGTCTTTTTCTCTTGCAGGCATTTATCGGGCATTTTTTTAGGCAGGCATGTCATTTTTTGTATTTAGTGTCTGGGGGGTCACAAAAGTGTACCTGTCAAGTTTCAGCTCTGTAGCATGTCCAGAACCCCTAAAAAACAGCATTTTTCTTATATTTTCAGGAATACGGCTTCTCTGCGGCTGTCTTTTTCTCTTGCAGGCATTTATCGGGCATTTTTTTAGGCAGGCATGTCATTTTTTGTATTTAGTGTCTGGGGGGTCTAAAAAGTGTACCTGTCAAGTTTCAGCTCTGTAGTATGTCCACAACCCAAAAAAAACAGCATTTTTCTTATGATTTTTAGTAGAAAACTAATGCAGTGTCTTTCCAGCTGTCTTTTTTTCTTTCTGGCAAGCTGAAATATGATATGCCAAGGCAAACATGCCTATCAGTTGAGCTATGACACAGACAACACTGCACACATGGGGAAATATGTAAAACAAAAAACAGGAAAAGGAAATTAGGTGACGGTCACAAAACATGATATTGTGATTGGCCAAATAAAAAGTCACCTCGCGATGAGGTCGCGCCAAAGTCGCGCTAAGTCGCGCCAAAGTCGCACTGGAAGCGAGGCTACTTTAGTGGTAGCGGCAGTGTAAACCAGCACTAAAACATCCAGTGTGTGAATACGATCAGGTATGATGTTTTATCGGTCAAGTAGTGTAAGGGTTACGCCCGTCGCCCGCTTCACAGTGACAGACCAAACTCTGACAGACCAAACTCCCCGTTTAACAGTCAGTCAGTCCATTTGCACAACCGCAAACTCCCAATTTGCACAAGGTTGGATACCAAGCTAGCCATGTCCCGTTCCTTGTCCTCATTGACATCATTGAAGGTCTCTTCCTCCACCCAGCCACATACAACACCAAGGGTCCCCGAAAGGTGAGAACAAGCCCCCTGGGACGCCTGCTGTGGCTGGTATTCCACCTCCTCAAAGCCACCTTCCTCCTCTGACTTCTCTTCTTCAGACTCCTCTCTCTGCGTTGCCACAGGTCCAGCAATTGACAACGACAAGGCTGCTTCTGGTGGTGATGAGGACCACAACTCTTCCTCTTCATGCTCATCTACAGCCTGATCCAGTACTCTTCGCAGGGCACGCTCCAGAAAAAACGCATATGGGATGAGGTCGATGATGTTGCCTTGGGTTCGACTGACCACCAGGGTTGTCATCTCCGCAAAAGGACGCATGAGCCTACAGCCATTGTTCATGAGCATTCAGTAACGCGGCCAAAAAATACCCAGCTCCGCAGAAAGAATGAAAGAAAATGAATGTTTTTTTTTATGAAAAATTATCCTGCGGATCGCTTTTGGTCTGTACACAATGAAGCAACGACCTTTTCATCTGGGGTGTGCCAACACAATCCTAGAGGTGATCGCTTCATTGTGATACGCAAGCCCCTTCACCACGACAAGGTAACGATCACGAAGGGGAATTGACACATGTATGTGCCTTTTTTTTTGTTTTTTGTTTTTTTGCAGCCACAGTGTAGCACCAGAGGCCAGAAAAATTAGGCATGTACACATGCATGAAAAAGTAGGTATTGTTGCAGCCGCTGCTGTAGCAGCGGCCTGAAAAATTGAGGTTTTAAGGCAGAAAGTGCACTAAAACATTGCTGCTTGAACCGTAGTTGGTGGCGGAGACGTCACGTAAGTCATCCGGCATGCAGAGAATGATTATATACAGCAGCGTGTGGACCATTTTTAGGCCAAGGCATCTCAGTCATCACCAGGCCTTTTTTAGTCAAATGCATCCCCCACTGTCAGTCCCTTCGGGATCCATGCCTCATTCATCTTAATAAACGTGAGGTAATCAAGACTTTTTTGACCTAGGCGACTTCTCTTCTCAGTGACAATACCTCCTGCTGCGCTGAAGGTCCTTTCTGACAGCACACTTGAAGCGGGGCAGGCCAGAAGTTCAATGGCAAACTGGGATAGCTCAGGCCACAGGTCAAGCCTGCACACCCAGTAGTCAAGGGGTTCATCGCTCCTCAGAGTGTCGATATCTGCAGTTAAGGCAAGGTAGTCTGCTACCTGTCGGTCGAGTCGTTCTCTGAGGGTGGACCCCGAAGGGCTGTGGCGATGCATAGGACTAAAAAAGCTCCGCATGTCCTCCATCAACAAGACGTCTGTAAAGCGTCCTGTCCTTGCCGGCGTGGTTGTGGTGGTAGGAGGAGGATTACTTTCACCTCTTCCCCTGTTGGATTCCCGTTGTGCTGTGACATCACCCTTATACGCTGTGTAGAGCATAGTTTTTAACTTATTTTGTAGCTGCTGCATCCTTTGCGACTGCCGGTAATTGGGTAACATGTCACAGACTTTCTGCTTATACCGGGGGTCTAGTAGCGTGGCCACCCAGTACAGGTCGTTCTCCTTCAGCCTTTTTATACGAGGGTCTCTCAACAGGCATGACAGCATGAAAGACCCCATTTGCACAAGGTTGGATGCCGAGCTACTCATGTCCAATTCCTCGTCCTCACTGATGTCATTGAAGGTGTGTTCTTCCCCCCAGCCACGTACAACACCACGGGTACCAGATAGGTGACAACGAGCACCCTGGGATGCCTGCTGTGGTTGGTGTTCCTCCTCCTCAAAGCCACATTCCTCCTCTGACTCCTCTTCCTCACACTCCTCTTCCAGTGTTGCCGCAGGTCCAGCAATCGATGGTAAGGCTGTTTCTGGTGGTGGTGATGGTGACCACAACTCTTCCTCTTCACGCTCATCTACGGCCTGATCCAGCACTCTTCGCAGGGCACGCTCCAGGAAAAAAACATATGGGATGATGTCACTGATGGTGCCTTCAGTGCGACTCACTAGGTTTGTCACCTCCTCAAAAGGACGCATGAGCCTACAGGCATTGCGCATGAGCGTCCAGTAGCGTGGCAAAAAAATACCCAGCTCCGCAGAGGCTGTCCTAGCACCCCGGTCATACAAATACTCGTTGACCGCTTTTTCTTGTTGGAGCAGGCGGTCGAACATTAGCAGTGTTGAATTCCAACGTGTCGGGCTGTCGCAAATCAAGCGCCTCACTGGCATGTTGTTTCGCCGCTGAATATCTGCAAAGTGCGCCATGGCCGTGTAGGAACGCCTGAAATGGCCACACACCTTCCTGGCCTGCTTGAGGACGTCCTGTAAGCCTGGGTACTTCTGCACAAAACGTTGCACAATCAGATTCAACACATGTGCCATGCACGGCACATGTGTCAACTTGCCCAAATTCAATGCCGCCAACAAATTGCTCCCGTTGTCACACACCACTTTGCCGATCTCCAGTTGGTGCGGGGTCAGCCACTGATCCACCTGTGCATTCAGGGCGGACAGTAGTGCTGGTCCGGTGTGACTCTCTGCTTTCAGGCAAGTCAACCCCAAGACAGCGTGACACTGTCGTATCCGGCATGTGGAATAGCCCCTGGGGAGCTGGGGGGGTGCAGTTGGTGTGGAGCAAGACGCAACAGCAGAAGAGGACTCAGCCGAGGAGGTTAGCAAAGAGGATGGAGTAGGAGGAGTAGAGGAGGTGGCAGCAGGCCTGCCTGCAAGTCGTGGCGGTGTCACCAACTCCTCTGCAGCAGAGCCACGCATTCCATGCTTGGCAGCCGCCAGCAGGTTTACCCAATGCGCAGTGTACGTTATATACCTGCCCTGACCGTGCTTTGCAGACCAGCTATCAGTGGTCAGATGGACCCTTGCCCCAACACTGTGTGCCAGACGTGACATGATTTCCTTTTCCACAATAGAGTACAGGTTGGGGATTGCCTTTTGTGAAAAATAATTTCGGCCGGGTACCTTCCACTGCGGTGTCCCAATAGCGACAAATTTTTTGAAGGCCTCAGACTCCACCAGCTTGTATGGTAAAAGCTGGCGGGCTAAGAGTTCCGACAAGCCAGCTGTCAGACGCCGGGCAAGGGGGTGACTCTGCGAGATTGGCTTTTTGCGCTCAAACATTTCCTTCACAGACACCTGACTGTGGGCAGGTGACGAGCAGGAACTGCTGAAGGTGAGAGGCGGAGGGGCGGGTTGTTGATAGGGGGCATGGAGGACAGCAGTGGTTGATGTGGCTGAAGATGCTGGACCAGGAGGAGGATGGTGGCTTTCAGTTTGTGTGCTGCTTTTACTCATGTGTTGATCCCATAGGCGTTTGTGATGTGAGATCATGTGCCTTCGCAAAGCAGTTGTACCTAGGTGGGTGTTGGACTTCCCACGACTCAGTTTCTTTTGGCACAGGTTACAAATGGCATCGCTGATATCAGAGGCAGACACACAAAAAAAATGCCACACTGCTGAGCTTTGCAAGGACGGCATTCTGGTGGTGGCAACAGCTTGCGTTGATTGGCGTGCTGTCTGGCTGACCCCGGGTGCCGAATCTACATGCTGTCTGACTGCGCCACTAGCTCCTTGCGATGACCTCCTCCCCCTGCTTCCAACTCGTCTCCTCCTCCTCTCTGTCTCCCCATCTGAACTTTCCCCCTCTTCTTCTGCTCTTCGAGCAGGCACCCAGGTGACATCCACAGACACATCGTCATCATCAGCCGCTTCACTTGACAACTCAGCAAAGGCAGCAGCAGCAGGTACAACATCATCATCATCACAATGTACGTCCATGTGTATAATGCTGCCTGACTGAGACATATCCCCGTTATCTACATCCTCTGGCACTAATAGTTGCGCATCACTTATTTCTTCAAACTGATGTGAAAATAACTCCTCTGACGGATCAAGTGAAGCGGCTGTGGTGCTAGTGTTGGTGGTGGTGCCGGCGGGCTGGCGAGTGGTAAATTGAGAGGTGCCCGAAGCTGAGCTGGAGGAGGATGGTGCATTAAGGTTCCGAGCGGAAGCTGTAGACGATTGGGTGTCCTGTGTAAGCCAGTCAACTATGGCCTCAGAATTTTTTGAGTTCAGGGGCTGTGGTGGCCTCTGAACACTGGGCATTATTCTAGAGCCTAAGGAAATCACAGCACCACGACCACGACGGCCCTTGCGGGGTGGCCTGCCTCTGCCTGTCATTTTTTTTTTTAATGTGTTGTTACTGTTGTACTATGAGTGCAAGCTGCTGTGCCACCTTGTATATCAGTGGTGGGTGGGCAGTGGCACAGTACACTCTCTGTGGACCTGACAGCAGTCACTGGCACCCAGGCAACTGCAATTTAAAAAATATATATATTTTTTTTTACTTTGCAAGCTGCTGTGCCACCTTATATATCAGTGGTGGGTGGGCAGTGGCACAGTACACTCTCTGTGGACCTGACAGCAGTCACTGGCACCCAGACAACTGCAATTTAAAAAATATATATATATTTTTTTACTTTGCAAGCTGCTGTGCCACCTTATATATCAGTGGTGGGTGGGCAGTGGCACAGTACACTCTCTGTGGACCTGACAGCAGTCACTGGCACCCAGGCAACTGCAATTTAAAAAAATATATATATATTTTTTACTTTGCAAGCTGCTGTGCCACCTTATATATCAGTGGTGGGTGGGCAGTGGCACAGTACACTCTCTGTGGACCTGACAGCAGTCACTGGCACCCAGGCAACTGCAATTTAAAAAAATATATATTTTTTTTTTACTTTGCAAGCTGCTGTGCCACCTTATATATCAGTGGTGGGTGGGCAGTGGCACAGTACACTCTCTGTGGACCTGACAGCAGTCACTGGCACCCAGGCAACTGCAATTTAAAAAAATATATATTTTTTTTTTACTTTGCAAGCTGCTGTGCCACCTTATATATCAGTGGTGGGTGGGCACACAGTGGCACTGCAGTGGGCACAGTACACTCTGTGGACCTGACAGTCACTGGCAGCCCAGGCAACTGCAATAATAAAAAATATTTTTTTTTTCAATTTATTGCAACAAGATGCTGTGCCAACGTATATATATCAGTGGTGGGCAGTGCACTGCAGTGGGTACAGTGCACTCTGTGGACCTGACACAGCACTCACTGCAATTATGACAGAGAAAAAAAAAATATTTTTTAAAATGCCAGGTACTGTGCCTGTGCCACCCGAAATGAGTGTGGTGTGCACACAGTACAGTCTGTGGTAGGTCTGTGGCCTCTCACACACAGCGGGCAGGCAACTGCAGTGTACAATAGATATATATATATATATATATATATATATATATATATATATATATATATATATAAAGAAAAAAATCTATTACCTTACCAGCCCTTGAAAGGGCTTTTGGGGACACTATATATATATATATATATATATATATATATATATATGTATATATATATAAATAAAAAAATCCTCAATTACCAGCCCTTAAAAGGGCTTTTGGGGACACTAGATAGATATAGATATATATATATATATGAAGAAACAACTCAATTACCAGCCCTTAAAAGGGCTTTTGGGGACGCTAGGTATATATATATATATATATATATATATATATATATATATATATATATATATACATATATATATATATATATATATATATATAAAAAAAAAAATCTATTACCTTACCAGCCCTTGAAAGGGCTTTTGGGGACACTATATATATATATATATATATATGTATATATATATAAATAAAAAAATCCTCAATTACCAGCCCTTAAAAGGGCTTTTGGGGACACTAGATAGATATAGATATATATATATATATGAAGAAACAACTCAATTACCAGCCCTTAAAAGGGCTTTTGGGGACGCTAGGTATATATATATATATATATATATATATATATATATATATATATATATATATATATAAAAAAAAAACCACAAATACCAGCCCTTAGAAGGGCTTTTTGGGGTGCTGATATTACAGCAGTAGTGGACCAAGAACACTGCAAGACCAGGAACACTGACTAACTGTCCCTAGCTTAACAGCAGCAGCAGCAGCTCTCCCTACTCTCACTACACACACTGCTTCAGAATGATCTAAGATGGATGCTGCCCTTGCTTATTTATAGGAGGTGGGAGGGTGTGGGAGGGAGGTACGCTGATTGGCTGGAAATGTGTCTGCTGACTGTAAAGTTCAGGGTCAAAGTTTGCCTCAATGATGTCTTATGGGGGGCGGACCGAACATCGCATATGTTCGCCGGCAGCGGCGAACGCGAACATGCTAAGTTCGCCGGGAACTGTTAGCCGGCGAACAGTTCTATACATCTCTACTGACTGACTGTATTATTCATTACAAATCATTCTCTTTATAAAAGATATTTTCTATCTCTTGTTGAGTCTTTGCTGTACATAGCGATGTCAGAACCTCCTGAGCCAATCAGCTTCCCCAATAAACATTGGAGGCGGGGAGACCCCGCCCAGAGCTGACATCACACTATTTCTAATCCTCACTTTGCTGAGCACTTCAATGTCACAGCCTGAAGAATAATATGGAGAAATGGGAAATGCAGTATAGAGGACAGACGTCTGTTCTTTATAGAATCAAATAATTCTTCACACCCCTCCCCCACTCCCTCTTCTTCACACCCCTTCCCCGCTCCCTCTTCTTCACACCCCTCCCCCGCTCCCTCTTCTTCACACCCCTCCCCCGCTCCCTCTTCTTCACACCCCTCCCCCGCTCCCTCTTCTTCACACCCCTCCCCCACTCCTTTCCTGTCACCTGATTCCTATATGTAGTGGGGAAATGCTTTCTTTTGTCCCCTCCCCCACTCCAATTGCTTCATTTTCACTCCAATGTTTGGGGAAGAAGGATTCACCTGACCCCTCCCCCATTATCTCTGCTGTGAGCTCCTCTGTGTACAAAAGTGTTTACACCCCCTCTCTATGTCAGTTAGGGGTCCGATCTGTCCGTCGCAATGTCGCAGTCATGCAAAAAAAAAAAAAAAAATATCGCAGATCGTCGCCATTACTAGTTAAAAAAAAAAAAACAATAAAAATGACAAATTTCCTGTAGTTAGTAGCTGCGATAACTTTTGCGCAAACCAATCAAAATACGCTTATTGCGATTTTTTTTTTACCAAACATATGTAGTAGAAAACAAATTGGCCTAAAATGTTAAAAAATTTTGATTTTTACATTTTTTGGGGGGGGGGGGAATTTCATATAAAAAAAATGTGAAAAATATTGTTATTTTTTCAAAATTGTCGCTCTTTTTTTGTTTATAGCGCAAAAAGTAAAAATCGCACAGGTGATCAAATACCACCAAAAGAAAGCTCTGTGAGGAAAACAAGGACATAAATTTAATTTGGGTACAGCGTTGCACGACCGCGCAATTGTCTGTTAAACTAACACAGTGCCGAATCGCAAAATATGGCCTGGTCAGGAAGGGGGTAAAATCTTCCGGTCTTGAAGCATTTAAAAATACGCTCATTGAGAATTTTTTTGTCAAAGACATGTAGCTAAATACATTTTGGCCTAAATATATGACAAAAATTTAATATATTGGATATTTTTTAACTGTCTAAGTAGAAAAATATTGTTATTTTTTCAAAATTGTCGCTTTTTTTATTAATATCGCAAAAAGATAAAAATTGCACAGGTGATCAAATACCACCAAAAGAAAGCTCTGTTTGTGGGAAAAAAAAGGACGTAAATTTCGTTTGGGTACAGCGTTGCATGACCGCGCAATTGTCCGTTAAATTAGCACAGTGCCGAAACGCAAAAAGTGGCCTGGACGTAAGACAGCAAAATCCTCCGGTGGTAAAGTGGTTAAGGCTCTCTACTTTGTTTGGTCTCAGTTTCCATGTGTAGCTATGTGTCTGGTCTCCCTAGCTCCTGACATGTATACCCACCCCTCCCCCACTCCCTCTTCCTATATGTAGAGGGGAAATACTTTATTTTATCCCCTCCCCCACTCCAATTGCTTCAAGCTGAGTACGCTCTTTAGAGGATAAGTGCTGAGCTGACCCCTCCCCCATTATCTCTTCTGTGAGCTGGGTTCTCTGAGTGGAGAAATTCTGACATGCCCCTCCCCCTTTGCATTGAGCTAACTCCTCTGTGTAAAGAAACATTTGCACACCCCTCCCCCACTCTCTTTGCTGTCAGAGGAATCCTATATGTAAAGGGGAAATGCTTTCTTTTACCCCCTCCCCCACTCCCATTGTTTAGAGGAGAAGTGTTAACCCTCCCCCATTTGCTTCGCTTTATGCGGAGTTCTCGATGTAGAAACTGCTGACACGCCGTCTCCAGCTGCCCCGCCCCTCTGCTGTCAGCTGATTCCTATATGTAGAGGGGAAATGTTTTCTTCCATACCCCTCCCCCACTCCCATTGCTTCAAGCTGAGTCCACTGTCTAGAGCAGAAGTGCTGACATGACTCCTCCCCCATTATCTGAGTCTTCTGTATAAAGAGATTCTAACATTCCCCCTCCCTCTCCCCCACTTCTTCTGCTGTTAGCTGATTCCTATATGTAGATTGGAAATGCTTTCTTCCCCTCCCCCACTCCCATTGCTTCAAGCTGAGTCCACTGTCTAGAGCAGAAGTGCTGACATGACTCCTCCCCCATTATCTCTGCTGTGAGCTGAAACCTTGATGTAGAAATCGGCAGATGCCCCTCCCCCTTCCCCACCCCCTTTGTGTGAGCTGAATGCTCTGTGTAGAGGGGAAATATTTTCTTACTTACCCCCCTCCCACTCTTCACTGCTTAGAGGAGAAGTTACTGACCTGACCCCGCCCCCATATTTTCTGTTACAATCTGAGTGTTCTGTATAGAGAACCTCTGATATGCCCCTCCCTCTGCACCCCCCCCCCCCTCTCTGCTGTCAGCTGATTTTTATATGTAGAGAAGTAAAGAGTAGTTTTGATAAGTGCTATATAGGTTCCTGCTGATAAGTAATAACAGGGGTGAGTCAGAAGGTAAAATGAGCGGCACAAGATGACAACTAGGGATGATGCTGTTTGCATGTTTCATTTTGACAGCCAGGCCCAAGTGCTCCACACCTCCTGTGGTGCACAGTCTTCCGTCGGGCACCAGCCGCACCCCTGTATCCCACAGGGTGGATGTTTTCGGCTCTCGGTGCTCCGCAGGTTCTCCGCCAACACATGGGACAGCCTCTACTGCCCTCCGCCTCTCTCCATCTTGCTCCTCCACACATGTGTTTCCCTCTCAGCACCACCCAGAGGCGGAAGTCATTTATGGACTTTCCCTCCTTCTCAGGATTGGCTGTGCGTCTGCGGCGTCTCCGCCAACGACTCTAAATTGGCGGTGGCTCCTCCTGCTAGGCAGAACTTTCCCGCGCAGTACAGTAACCCTTCCAATGCCGCTCCATCTCAGCTCAGCCTGCATGGTAGTTACTTCTCTGCTTGCACGCATCCGCCATCCTTACTTGTACTAGGGCTCCAGCTGCGCCTCCATCACTCTGAGCCAAATGACCCTCCTTGCAAGTCAGTAGAATTGTCCCCGCTGTCAGATGCAGGGCCAACATTTCTCTTCTTAGCACTTGTACAAGCAAGATTCGCCATACTGTATTTGAAAAATGTCCCACTGTCATTAAATGCATGGTCAACAATTTTCTCTACAGCATCCACACTGCCACTATTTTGGAAGAATGTCCCGCTGTCATTGGATGCACGGAAAACATTTTCCTGTATAACTCCGGCACACACATGGCTCCCGGTACACCGATCCATGTGCCCTGGGCCGCCATTTTCTCCGTCCAAACTTGCACCATTTACTGTTAAGCAGACACAGTCCTTTTGTACAGCAAGATGCATTTATCCCGCTCTCCAGCACATCACTTGATCAGACAATTTGTAATCCAGGCAAAGATTCTTCCGTTGCCATAGGAAACCATCACTGTGCATTTTATTATTCATCTCACCCTCCCTATCGCATGTTGAGCAGGCCTCACACATCTCTCGAGCATTAGAACACAGTCTTTGAGAGAAAAATGGCAATTTTCGAAACTTTCTTCGGCCGTTAGCAACCATTCCGGTAACCCAGGGAAGTTAAATATGTATATCAGTTCTAGGGACAACTGCCCACATCCACATCCATAAATGTAATATTGGACAGTAGGAGCAAGGAAAAGATAGGGAGGAAGTAACCTTCCCATATCCCTCCTAACAAAACTGGACTTTAAGGGATGTGGGGTAGTGATGAGCCAAACACCCCCCGGTTCAGTTCACACCAGAACACTGCGAACAGAGTAAAAGTTTGTTCGAACAAATGGACCCAAATGAAGTCTATGGGACTCGTACCTCAGAAAACCAAAACGGTCTCATTTTGAAGGCTTAATTGCAAGTTATTGCCTCAAAAAAGTGTATGGGGGTCCAGGTCCTGACCTGGGGAACATGTAGCAATGAAAAAAAAGTTTTAAATAACAATCATTTTTAAAGGAGCACTGACTTACTTACTGATTTTAATGAGGCTTAAAGTGAAAGTGAAGGAATTTTTCATTTTTTTAAATATCGTGCCTGGGGGGGTCCCCTGAATGTGCCTGTAAAGTAGGGTATCTACATGCATACAATGTATAAACCTGCTGCAGCTATACTAACATTTCTAAAGCAAAAAATGTCATATACAAATATACATACAAGTTTCAAATCACATGTACTTGTCATACAGGTGCAGAAAAATTGGGCCTTGCTTGTTGATAGTGCCTGAACACCGTAACCCCTCGCATTTACTCTTGGTGGGTGCAGGAACGGGACCTGCTGGTAAGAATTCCATGCAAATTTGAAATCGCATGTGCTATACAAGTGCCAAAAATTGGGCCTTTGGTGTTAGTGGTGCCTGAACACCGTAGCCCCTCACAGTTAGCAGGGCACAGGGACAGGTCCTGCTGTTAAAAATGACATACGTCATTTAAATTGTATGCACCTGTCATACAAGTGCAGAAAAATTAGGCCTTGGGGGTTGGTAGTGACCTAAACCCAGTGGTGTATTTAGGTTTTGTGCTGCCCTAGGCCTAACTATGCTTGGGCACCCCCTAATTTACATATGACCCACCCCTTTCTGTAAAGGCCACACCCCTTCCTGTTACCCGCCCTGTCATCTGTAAACCACAGACCATAACGACAATCTATCAGTGCCCTTCAATACAGCCTCATCAGTTCCCATAAGTTCAGCCTCATCAGTGCCCATCAGTGCAGCCTCATTAGTTTCCATCAGTGGCCATCAATGCAAAATATCAGTGCCCATCAGGACAGCATATCAGTGTGGCCTCGTGCCCATCAGTGCAGAATATCTTATAACTGTTTAAAGGCATCGGTCAGCCGGCAGCCTTCTTCACCGCTCCTCCTTTGGCTGAACGATGCGACAGAAACAAGTCAGGGAGAATGTTGACCCTCCCAGTGTCTGCAAAGGCGGCAAACAAATTTCAAGATGTTTCATCCTCTGCTCCCTCTGCAAAGGCAGGATGAGCTCTGCAACTTTACCCTTGTAATGTGGATCAAGAAGGGTGTCCAACCAGTAATTATCCCTCTCCTTGATAGCACGAATCCTCGGGTCCTTTCGCAGGCTTTGCAAAATCAGAGAGCCCATGCAACGTAAGTTGGAGGAGGCATGAGCTTCTGAGTCCTCTGGGTCACTAAGGATGACATTGTGAGCAGGAGCAACCTCTCCCCAATCACGTTCAACTTCTGTGGTTTCTGGGGAATCCAAACCATCCCTTGTAGACTGCTGTATGCTATCCTGTTCCACTACATCGATGCTGCTGAAATCCTCCTCCTCCTCCTCCTCTTCCTCATGTGTGTTTTGTGGCCCTGCAGGAATGATATCTGCATAAAGGGGGCCTTGTGAGGAAAGGAAGTCCTCTTCCTGCCGCTGTTCTGCCTCAAGTGCCCTGTCCATGATTCCACACAGAGTGTGCTCCAGCAGGTACACTAGTGTAAGGGAAATCACATTTAGACCACAAGCTGATACAAGGAAAGACAGGTTTAATACTCGTATACGAGGAGACAGGTTACACCGATATACTACTATTAGCTACTATGACCCGTCTGGTTTGCATATGTGTCTCCTATCCTTATATACATTTTGAACATCGTTAAGATTGAAACCCCCCCTTCCTTTGGACAATGATTGATGGCCTGTACAGCCTTTAATATATCCTAAGGGGTGGGGGTTGAACAGTAGTCTATTGTATTCTACTTCGTCTACAAAACATCTGGACAGGATATACGAACATCATGCAATATAGTGTAAGTCTTTGTTAATGTGAAAACTTCATATGAGGTCTTTAACAAAAAACATATGGCAGCATATGCAGTAGCCACTGTTTAAATTATTAGCAGAATCTGCTGAAACAATGCAGTTCTAGGAAAGCATAAATGATTATAACACATATAATAATTATGAAACATTCATAATTTCTTTAACATTCCCCCCCCCCCCCCCCCAATTATACTCATTTATGACTGGTTCATCAGCATCCTGGCTTCCCAGATTTTGCCTAGATTCATCATATAGTTCATACATGAGAGATTGGGGCAGAGTCTTTGAATTCGTCGTCATCTGACTTTGAACCAAATCCTGAGTATAGTTCGTTTGAGTCCCCTTGTAAGTACATAGTCTTTGTCAAAGAGGTGTCAATGAAACGTTGGAGGAGTCCTCGAACACAGGGAATGCAACAGCAACCACACACAGTTAGCACTGTGGCGGCCATTATTATTGAAATCAACGCATTTTTCACCAGTTCACCCCACCTACCAAACCAAGTCTCAAAGAGTCCAGTTAAGGGGTTTTCCACCCCAGAATTTTCTGCTAGTTCCTCAGATAGCATCTGCAATCCTTGCAGAGCCCTCATTATGCTACAATCAGGAGCTGTATTGTTAGGAATGAAGGTGCAACAAAAAGTTCCAAACATCTTACACACACCTCCTTTTTCCGCCAGCATCATATCGAGAGCAATACGATTCTGCCAGGCTACCAACGAAGTTGCATCAAGTATGCTGGCTAGTTCTTTAAGAGCGTCTCGGGTATAGTTCACAAACCTTTGCTGGTTATAGTAGATGTAATTTATCCAGTCAACGTTCTTGTTGGGCTGTACCCATAGGAAGATGGAGGTGAGTGCGGCTAATACTTGGTTCTGTGCTCTGAACTCATCAGGGACTCTTCGTGGCACTCCGATGGAATCAACATAGACTCGATTGTCAAACGAGGTGTTTCTCTTTTCATGCGAAAGTGGTGCTTCTCCAACCGAGGCATTTTTACTTCAGCACCTACAGGTATCATATAAAAGGGAAGAAGCAAGTGTGTTAAAGCACAGCTCCCTTTCCACCTGGGAGGGAGTTTAGGCCTAAGCTTCATATCCCCGCATAACCACCATACATCAGCTAATTGCTTCTCCTGATCCTCAAACCATGTCTGTTGGTAAGGTGAACTTGTGATAAGTACGTTCTGGGGGCAGTAAGACAAGGGTAGCTCCCCTCGTTGTTGTCCTGTCTCATCAGTACTGATGAAACAAGTAAAATTTCCGGGAACTACTCTAATTAATGGGGGCACACTCCACATTTTATTTGCCGGGTATAACTCCTGCTCATTTTTGCACTGGTCATCTGTTACATTCTCTTTAAACATCATTATTATGCACGTCAAATCTGTTTCGTCAGCCAGGAAGTGGACTGTTGCTAAGTAGGGTCGTGAGTTGGCACACGAAATGCAATTTCCCTGCTCCTTACTTTTAGTAGTCCATCTAACCCATTTTATCCATTCATTCTTATCTCCATATCCTGTTTCAATACTTAGTTGTTCTTTGTTGGCAAAACTGTTTTAAATAGGTATTCAGATTTAGTATCAGGAAGATTTAAGTCGGGGTTTACTGGGAGTGATGTTGGAGGAGTATTAGGTGTGACTTGGATTCTTATTCTCATCAAAAGGTCTGATCCATAGTTCCATAGGACAGCTATTCCTAAACCATAATCTCCAGAGTCAGTGCTTTTAGGATTTTTTAAGGTTACAGTCAAAAAGTTATGGTTATAGCCCACGTAAGTAAATTGACTTATTGACAGTCTGGATACCAAATCCTTTTTACTCTCAGGGACTACAGCACCTTTGTTGTAATATCCTAACTTATCTGTTGTCCACCATACATTACTCCAGGATGAACTGGTGGGGTATCCGCACAGATATCTCTCATATTTTTTACTACTATACCTTAAATTCCAATTACTGGGGCAGTAGTTAATGCTACAGATATCAATTTGCATCATTGTGGTAACCCCCTCATTGACCGTCATAGTATATACTCCATCTTTGTCCCCTCTTTTTATCTCTCTTTTTGTCATTCCTGACTTTACCCTGTTGACCCACTGAGGGGAGTTGATGTCCAAGAGTATCAATATCAGTGCTATAATCCCTCCGACTACCATTCCACCTAATAAGATCCTACCTGTCCATGTCTTAGTAAAATACCCAGGTTCCAATAGCTGTCTTTCCCTAGGCTGTTTTATCGCCCCTATGAGCCTATCTTGTTCCATTTTCTTCACCGGGTTTGAGAAGAGTGGTCCCTATTGGAGTCACCCCCCTTTGTAGCCAGACGTACAATCATGGCTCTGTGGGCGCTCCCTCTTCTGGCCCTAGATACTTTGCTTTCTTGCAATGTGATAGATGTATCCAAGGTACTCTTTCTTCTACTTTTACAGCTGTGGGTGTAGACAATAGTACCTGATAAGGCCCTTCCCACCTTGGATCTGACCACTGTTTTCTCTTGATTATTTTGATCCACACCCAATTCCCTGGTTGCACAAGGGTGCCCTGCTCTGCCGGAGTTTCTTGACCTGTAAGAGAGTTTGGAGACAATATTTCCTTAGATGTTAACAGTTTTCTCATATAGTTTGCTAGTTCACAATCCATTTCCTCATCTACCCTAACAAATGGCCTAAGTTGTGGGATATAGTATGGTCTCCCGTACAGTATCTCATAAGGTGTCAACCCCCTCGCTGTGGGAGTTACTCTCATGCTTAGCATGGCTATTGGCAGACACTGTATCCAGTTTTTACCAGTCTCTTCCATTCATTTTCTCAATTTACCCTTCAAAATACCATTGTCTTTCTACGGTACTTGCAGACTGTGGGTGATAGACACAATGTTTTTTTAAGTCAATACTGTACTGTGACAGTACTCACCGTCACTGGAAGTTAAAGACAGAGGATTCATGGTTTGAATTGCTTCAGATGGGACGGTCATATTTGCCAGCCATATCTCCATATAGGAATATAAAGATTTATTTCCATTCGCCATTAAATCTGTTCTTCCTAAATGCTGTGTATATTACATATCTTTCAATGTCAGACAGGTTTTCCTTTTGTTGTGTATTGGGAGGGAATGTGGATTGCCCTTTCGCATTGTTAAGTGTTAATGACCTCCCATTGTTCTGTCTGTCTGCCTTAAGAGAAACTTACAGGTATGTGGATTGGATGCTAAGGGGGAGGGGGGATTGTCCCACATTGTATATTTTTGTGTATACTGTATGAGAGTGTAAAACTCTGTTCCTATTGGATTGTGAATATCACGTCCAGTCTTCAACAAGGTCCACCTGGGTGGTAACCTTGTGGGTGAAAACTGTATATAAGTCTGTTCAATAAAGAAGAAGCAAATTCGTTTTTCACCCTCAATCTAGAGTCTTGTCTCTTATTGGGGGAATGTGCTGCAAGGGATTGCTATGGTCCTCCATACTCCCTTAGAGAATCACTAAGCTCTTGTAAGAGCTTGTGTAAGAGCTTGTTCGTGCTGCACTCTCTGGGGAAAGGAGGTTCACCCACAGGAACCTGGAGCCTTGTCGTAGGTCCAGGGTGGGTAGGAGATTGCGAGACCCTAACCAAGCTGCGGCAGTTTGTGGGGTCTGAAGTGGTTACGGTGTCTGGAGTGCTTGGAGCCCCTCGGGAAGCACTAGGAGCATCTGTCAACGGAGGTACCCGGTCAGGGGTGCCCTGTTCAGTTACATTGGTGGCAAGTGATGGGATGGCGTCCTAGTGTGAGGAGAAGCAGCTCGAAGATACCGGTAACGTTATGGAGCAAGATAACACCCGTGCAGCGTCCCCATATGAGGAGGAGTTTCTCTGGAGGTTGCAGCAACACTTGGTCCAACAGGATGGGCCTTTATCAGAGGAAGCCATACTGGACTGGAGAGATTTCACTCGAAAGGAAATGTGGTATGAGGCCTTAGAGGATGTGCAGTGGAGGTGGAGAGAGAACCTTCCCAGCGAAAAACAGCGGTTCCAGGTATACGTTGCCCTGCGGTTACCTTTCCTAGGAGAGCAACCCCTGGATGAGTGGGTGACGGAGCTGTGGAACCTGATTTTGAAGGAGTTGTTGCTGGATGAAGCTTACCGGGCACTAAAGTGGTACGCTACCCGGCACGACCACTGGATGGCTGACAACAATATGCCGGAAGGTGAGGACTATAGTGGCCCGGGCTTGCTGTGGGAGGCCTTTGAGGAGAGGGACTTTGGAGGTCCAGCAGAGTTTTGGCGCTGGTAAATCCAGGCACCAGGGAAGCCCCACTGGGTCTCCCCAAAGCGGATGACCTGGGGTCAGACCTGATTCATCTGGTCAGAATGGAGTGGGAACTGGAGCAGGACTACAAACGCCTGCTCTGCTCCGTTCCACCCCAATCTACCCTGCAAGCACAACCCTTCAGTTGGAGAGACAGTACAGACTGGTGGTACTTGGAAGACCCACCGATGGCAGGTGGAGATGGGACGAGGTCTCTCTACCGGCCCTGCAGGGAGGCTGGGCAGCCGACCCATGTCCCCAGCTACAGCAGGAGTTACAGGGACCCGAAGGTGTCGTCCTTCCTTCCACGCAGCAGTGTACCTTCCAGGGAGGGGAGACAGCTATTCCTTCTCCCCAACCACAGCGAGACAACAGACCTGACCCCAATGGTGCAGATGGGACTGCGGTCTCTGCACCAGACCTACAGGGATGCTGGATGGCCGGTCCAGATCCCCAACCTACCCCGCAGGAATACCAGGAGGAGGAGGTAGGCGATCCCTCCTCTCTACAGCAGACACCCAACCAGGTCCTGGGGGTAGTATTCGCCAACCCCAACCCAGCAGAAGAGCTGCCAACAGGGCAGAGTGTTACCGACCTCTGCCCAGCACCCGCTACAGTCTTCATTTGTACACCCCAGGGATGCTGGACAGTCGGCCCAGATCCCCAACAGCCTGACAAAGTGAGCCCCACCACCCTGTCTTCTCTTCAGTGGCTGAAATGACTCCCAGGAGAAGGGCCAGTCCACACTTATCCCCAGCAGCGGGAATGTTCTGCGAGAGAGGCAGAGGTTGGCTGGGTGAGTAACACTGTTTTCCAGACAATTTGTTTGGGGTACTGGGTGGGTGCAGACATTGGGAGGGCCTGTGGAACACAGCCTACCTTAGAGAGGTTGTGTAATGTTCTGGTACCTATGGTACCCTTATTTCCATTTCTCTCCTAACATTGCGTCCCATCTTGCTATCCAAATGGAACGCATACACCTTTAAGGGCAATGACATCATCGCCGAGCGCCGCTATGAGCGGCTATTTCAATCGCCGGTTTGCTCTCACTCATTGCTCGATCAAACCGCATGTTCACCTTACCTTGTCTTGTGCTGCCGGAGCTTCTAGCTATACCCTTTGCCTGAACTGAACCGGAACCTCGCTGCCGATCCCGTATCTCGCTACCGGATCACTCCTTACTACTGGATCTTGCTACTACTAACTATCTAGTGATAAGTACCCCGCAGGGGATTCCTTCCTAACCTATACTTTCACTATCATCTACTGCATATTACAAAGACTATTACTATCTAATCTATTCCTATCATCTGCATAAGATTGTTAGCTCTTGGGACTACCATCATCTATCATTGCACTAGGTTACTCTATCTTGTATACATTCTGCTGTCCCCTACCATCTGTACTATACATGATTGCTAGAACCTATCTGCATACTACCATCACCTACCACTCTCCTGAATACTATTACTGAGTGCTCACCATACTATCGCCTGTCTCTCACCTCTATACTATCATATATTCTATCACTCCAGGAACATCATATTGAGTGTATGTATATTGCATAACAGGCTGTGCACGGTGATGAAGTCCTGAGAGTTGGATATGTTGTTCAACAGAATCTCTACACGACTACTGAGTGTAACAATTCTGCAGCTGCAAATCCATTCATTAACAAAAAACGCATGAGCGTTACAGATTGATCGAGCCTTAAAAAAAAAAAATATGGATTCAGCAGATTTGTCCACTCAAGTAATGCAACTAAAACAACAAGTAGATGCATTGATACTTGCTCTTACAGAGGTAAAAAACGAAAATCAGGCTTTAAGACAGCAGGTTGGCCGTCTTGCGCAGCTCTCTGCTGCCCAGCCCCGTGAACCTAAGGTAAACCCTCCTCTAGTGTTTACTGGTGATGGGAGTAAATTTAGTGAATTTAAAAACGCATGTCGATTGCTTTTCTTGTTGAAACCTCATACCTATCCCACCGACCAAATCAAAGTCTGTACCGCTATTTCCTATTTGACGGGTGACCCCCGGGCCTGGGCAGACTCTCTCTTTGAGAAAGATGACCCACTCCTTAACTCCTATCCTTTATTCCTAGCGCAACTCGCTAGTTTATATGAAGACCCCAATAAGCCGAGTACTGCTGATACCCAATTGAGGGCTTTAAAACAAGGAAGGAGACCTGTTGAGGACTTTGTGGCAGATTTCAAAAGATGGTCCCTTGATTCAGGGTGGAATGACACATCCTTGCGAACGCAGTTCAGACTCGGCCTATCAGAAGCCGTTAAAGACGAGCTCGCCCGAGCGGATTTACCTGACACCTTGGATGGCCTGATACAGACCAGTGTCAATATTGACAGACGACTATGAGAAAGAAAGGCTGAGAAGATGGGATTACCATTGTCCAGACCTTCTCAGATGTCGCCTGTTGACCCTACTCCTATGGAAGTAGGAATGATACGTCCACCTTTGACCTTTTCCGAACGTGCCAGGAGGAAATCCGAACATCTCTGCATGTACTGCGCATCCCCGGATCATTTGATAAGCGGCTGTCCCCTTGTCCGCAAAAAAGAGGGTGAGTGTTCAAATGTCTTGCTAAGGGGACTAACAACTTCCTTTTCTAATCCTTATCTTTTTATTCATTTGACATTACAGTGGGACCAAACTAGGATCACCACCAAGGCTATGATTGACACAGGATCTTGTGGAAACTACATTGATACTTGTTTTGTTACCTTAAATAAAATACCTATTATTTCAAAACTTAAACCTGTCTCTGTTAGTTTCATTAACGGTATTCCGTTATCCTCTGGTCCCATCACCAATCAGACATAGGCACTCCTCGTCACTGCTGACAAATCCCATGTGGAGACCACCACTTTTGATGTACCGACCTCACCACATTTTCCCATTATTTTGGGACTCCCCTGGTTACACATACATCAACCTATCATCGATTGGAAAACAAGAACTTTAACCTTCTCTTCTCACTACTGTGAAACCTAGTGTAACCTCTCATCATATGGAAGGATCCTGTCTGTGGTGTCGGAGGAGATTATACCACCATGTTATGACGATTTGGCGGAGGTCTTCCTTGAGAAAAACGCTCAAATATTGCCTCCCCATAGGGACTATGATTGTTGTATCGATCTACTCCCTAATAGCAAATTACCTTTCGGTCACGTTTATCCTCTTTCACAGGATGAACTCACTCATCTCAAGGAATACTTGGATGAAAATTTGGCGAAAGGATTCATCAGACCTTCTACTTCCTCCACTGCTGCAGGACTCTTCTTTGTCCGCAATAAGGATTCAAGTCTCAGACCTATTATTGATTTCAGACAATTAAATACCATTACAATAAAGGATCGTTATCCTTTACCGCTTATTCCTGAACTTATAGAACAGGTGCGCGGAGCTTCATACTTTTCGAAATTGGACCTAAAAGGGGCATACAATTTAATTCGAATCCGTTACGGGGATGAATGGAAGACAGCATTCAGAACCAGATACGGACTGTTCGAGTACCTCGTGATGCCATTTGGGTTGTGTAATGCTCCCGCAGCTTTCCAACGATTTATAAATGATATATTCAGAGACTTGCTTGACGTTTGTGTTGTAGTATATTTGGACGATATACTTATTTATTCTCATTCCTTACCTGAGCACATAAAACATGTAAGACTCGTGTTGTCAAGACTACTTGCACATAACTTATATGTTAAATCAAAAAAATGTTTATTTCATAAAGAGGAGGTACTATTCCTAGGATACATTATATCCAAAAATGGAATCAAAATGGACAGGAGCAAAATATCCTGTATTCTAGATTGGCCTGTGCCAACAACTCGCAAAGCATTACAAAGATTCCTCGGATTCTCTAACTACTATAGAAAGTTCATTAAGAACTTCTCTGCCATTGTGAGACCTCTCACACAACTCACAAGTACAAAAAAAACATTCAAATGGTCAGAAGAAGCAAATGGAGCTTTCTGCTTGTTGAAATCAAGCTTTACCTCTGCTCCCATACTACGCCATCCAGACCCATCCCTTCAATACATCTTGGAGGTAGATGCATCAAATATGGCAGTAGGAGCAGTTCTCTCACAACGACCAACAAACACTTCACCACTTCACCCAGTTGCTTTCTTCTCAAAGTCATTAAGCAGCCCCGAGGTGAATTACCCAGTGGGTGAAAAAGAGTTACTAGCCATAAAACTGGCATTAGAGAATTGGCGACATCTACTTGAGGGTACTCGATTGCCAATCCTTATATATAATGATCACAAAAACCTTTAATACCTTCAGACTAATAGAACTCTTTCCCACCGGCAGGTACGATGGTCGTTATTCTTTTTGAGATTTAATTTTCTAGTGACCTACACGCCTGCAGACAAAAATAAAAAAGCGGATGCGCTTTCACGATTAACCGAGGATGGCTACGCCGAGGTTCCCTCAGTTCCTATAATACCCTATGAACGTATTATCGGTGTTGTCCGTTCCCTGAAGGAAGAGATTTTGCACAGCATAGGACTGGATTCACCTCCACCACAACTAAATGCTGATGCAGAAGGCTTCCTCTACTACAACGACAAATTATACATACCCCCTACTATGCGAACCAAGATCTTGGAATTGTTGCATGATGTACCTATGGCAGGACATATGGGTATGACTAAAACATTCAATCTACTTACTAGGCAGTTTTGGTGGCCTGACATGAAGACGACCGTACAAAAGTTCGTTTCATCTTGTGACATCTGTGCAAGGTCCAAAATTGATACTACAAAACCATCGGGTCTACTTTGTAGTTTACCAATACCCCAGGTTCCGTGGGAAGTGGTATCCTTAGACTTTATAGTGGAACTACCACCTTCCAAAGGATTCAACACCATTTTAATGTCAGTGGACCATCTGACCAAGATGGCACATTTCACTCCTATCCGAAGACTACCTTCATCCAAACAAACAGCTGAATTACTTGTGAAACATGTCTTTAAGTTACATGGTATTCCAAAAACACTTCTGTCTGACCGTGGTTCACAGTTCATCTCGAAGTTTTGGCAAGCTCTATGTCAGATACTACGAATAGAGCGAAAACTTACCTCTCCTTACCACCCTCAGACCAACGGACAGACAGAGAGAGTTAACCAGTGCATTGAGCAATATCTACGTTGCTATACTTCATATCTACAGGACGATTGGGTGGACCTCCTCCCGCTGGCGGAATTCGCCTATAACAATACGACCCACAGCACTACTAAACAAAGTCCATTCTACTTAAACTATGGGTTTTATCCCACACTTCTTCCACCACGTATCTTGCCATCAAGTAATCCAGTGGCTTCTGATTATCTTACCCAAATAAAGGATTCCCTGGGTTTGCTCAACACCACCATCTCACATGCTCATAGTCAACAAAAGAGGTACTATGACCTTCGTAGGAAACCCTCTCCCCAATATGCCATTGGGGATCTTGTCTGGCTTTCTACAAAAAATCTGAGATTAAAGATCCCTAGTAAAAAACTTGGACCGTTATTCCTGGGACCTTTCCCAATAGAGAAGCTTATTGGAAAAGCTGCAGTACAACTCACATTACCAACAGACCTCAAGATACATCCCATCTTCCATGTGTCGCTACTAAAGCCCCATGTTCCTAACCAAGGAATAAGGCCTACCATCTCACCTCCACCTCCTGTACAAGTTGAAGGCGGAGAAGAATTTGAGATAAAGGAAATTCTGGATTCTCGTATCCATAGAAGAAGACTCCAATATCTAGTACGATGGAAGAACTATGGGCCCCAAGACGACACCTGGCTGGATATATCCGATATACATGCCCCTAGACTGATTCGCCATTTCCAATCAAAATACCCGGAAAAAACAGTTCTAGAGGCCTTCCGGAGCCGGCCTTAAGGGGGGGGGGTACTGTAATGTTCTGGTACCTATGGTACCCTTATTTCCATTTCTCTCCTCACATTGCGTCCCATCTTGCTATCCAAATGGAACGCATACACCTTTAAGGGCAATGACATCATCGCCGAGCGCCGCTATGAGCGGTTATTTCAATCGCCGGTTTGCTCTCACTCATTGCTCGATCAAACCGCATGTTCACCTTACCTTGTCTTGTGCTGCCGGAGCTTCTAGCTATACCCTTTGCCTGAACTGAACCGGAACCTCGCTGCCGATCCCGTATCTCGCTACCGGATCACTCCTTACTACTGGACCTTGCTACTACTAACTATCTAGTGATAAGTACCCCACAGGGGATTCCTTCCTAACCTATACTTTCACTATCATCTACTGCATATTACAAAGACTATTACTATCTAATCTATTCCTATCATCTGCATAAGATTGTTAGCTCTTGGGACTACCATCATCTATCATTGCACTAGGTTACTCTATCTTGTATACATTCTGCTGTCCCCTACCATCTGTACTATACATGATTGCTAGAACCTATCTGCATACTACCATCACCTACCACTCTCCTGAATACTATTACTGAGTGCTCACCATACTATCGCCTGTCTCTCACCTCTATACTATCATATATTCTATCACTCCAGGAACATCATATTGAGTGTATGTATATTGCATAACAGGCTGTGCACGGTGATGAAGTCCTGAGAGTTGGATATGTTGTTCAACAGAATCTCTACACGACTACTGAGTGTAACAATTCTGCAGCTGCAAATCCATTCATTAACAAAAAACGCATGAGTGTTACAGGTTGGAAAGTTCTTCTCTCAGCCTGCTAGGCTGCTCTTATGTCTAAATCACCCTGTGTCTTACAGGGACACAGGGTGCCCAAGAAGCCCAGTCTGGCCTGCCCAAACCAGACTTTCACAGGCTGATCGGCTATGAGAGCTCCATGCGCCTTGCCAAGACAAACTTACAAACTATGTGGCATTTTGTCAAGGAAGCTGCCATGAAGGATTGACTCTTTGGGACTTGTTACCCGACTAACTCAGGCACTGACCGATTGTAGGTCTGGTACCTGGTTTGTCTACTTTGGGGGGGAAGATATGTGACAGTACTCACCGTCACTGGAAGTTGAAGACAGAGGATTAATGGTTTGAATTGCTTCAGATGGGACGGTCATATTTGCCAGCCATATCTCCATATAGGAGTATAAAGATTTATTCCCATTTGCCATGAAATCTGTTCTTCCTAAATGCTGTGTATATTACATATCTTTCAATGTCAGACAGGTTTTCCTTTTGTTGTGTATTGGGAGGGAATGTGGATTGCCCTTTCGCATTGTTAAGTGTTAATGACCTCCCATTGTTCTGTCTGTCTGCCTTAAGAGAAACTTATAGGTATGTGGATTGGATGCTAAGGGGGAGGGGGGATTGTCCCACATTGTATATTTTTGTGTATACTGTATGAGAGTGTAAAACTCTGTTCCTATTGGATTGTGAATATCACGTCCAGTCTTCAACAAGGTCCACCTGGGTGGTAACCTTGTGGGTGAAAACTGTATATAAGTCTGTTCAATAAAGAAGAAGGAAATTAGTTATTCACCCTCAATCTAGAGTCTTGTCTCTTATTGGGGGAATCTGCAGTAAGGGATTGCTATGGTCCTCCATACTCCCTTAGAGAATCACTAAGTTCTTGTAAGAGCTTGTGTAAGAGCTTGTTCGTGCTGCACTCTCTGGGGAAAGGAGGTTCACCCACAGGAACCTGGAGCCTTGTCGTAGGTCCAGGGTGGGTAGGAGATTGTGAGACCCTAACCAAGCTGCGGCTGTTCGTGGGGTCTGAAGTAGTTACGGTGTCTGGTGGAGTGCTTGGAGCCCCTCGGGAAGCACTAGGAGCATCTGTCAATGGAGGTACCCAGTCAGGGGTGCCCTGTTCCGTTACATGTACCATTTGCTGATTTGCTGTATTGTCTGATTCACAAAATGAGAACCATTATCACTGTAAATGATGGAAGGGATCCCAAACCTGGGAACTATTCCCTTTATGATTACCTTGGCCACTAACTGCCCATCAGGGAGTGTCAGGGGAAATCTTTCCACCCATTTCGTGTATAAATCAACTAATATTAGGCAAAATTTCTTATTTTTGCATTTGTTCAGTTCAATAAAATCCATACAAATCGTGCGAAAGGGGTAAGGAGGCTTATGGAACCGACCTCGTAGAGGTCTAAATGCTCCCTGCACATGATACCTATTGCAGGTTGAACATGTCAAACAAAAATGTTTTGAGTAATTAGTGAAACCATACGTTGTGAACACTTTGTTAACCATCTGTACCATCCCCCCTTTTGAGACATGGCTTTGCCCATGGCTCAATAAGGCTGCATATCTAAACAAGGAGGAAGGCAAGATAGGTTTGCCTTCAGTACTTGTGTAGATACCTTTCGCCTGTGTCGCTCCTTTTGATAACCATTTTTGTTTTTCGCTTTCAGGTGCTGTTCTCTGCATTTCTGTCAGCCAGGTCTCATCTATTGTTTTCTGTATTTCTACTGGTTTAGCAAGATAGGAGTTTGTTTCCTGTTTACCTCCAGCTGCCTCTTTCGCTGCCTTGTCTGCTAAGGCATTCCCTTGTGTGATAGGATCTGTCCCTTTCTTATGGGCTGCACACTTACATATAGCTACTTGAGCTGGCTTCTGTACACTGTCTAGTAAGGCTAAGATGAGGTCCCTATGTTGGATAGGTTTGCCTGTTGATGTGACCATGCCCCTATTTTTCCATTGTTGTGCGAATACATGTATAGTGGAGAAAGCATACTGACTATCTGTATATATGTTCACCTTTTTCCCTTTACCCAGGTCACATGCCCTGGTTAACGCTATGATATCTGCTTGTTGAGCTGAATAGAAACTGGGTAATTTACCTGTTTCAACAATCTGGTTATGTGTTACCACGACATAGCCCGTTTGGTTTGTTCCTATATCATTCTTTTTGCTGGATCCATCAACAAAATATGTAACATCAGCATTATCAAGTGGTACATCTGTGAGATCTTTTCTTGGAAGTATTCTTTCATCAATTTGAGCTATACAATCGTGTGGCTCTCCTTCAACAGGTGTAGGCATAAGTGTGGAAGGGTTCAGTGTAGTACATCTTTCAATGGTAATATGGGGTTGCCCTAAAAGAGTGGTCATGCATGACAGATGCCTTGCTGGAGACAAGTAGGAAATTTTGTCCTGCAGCAAAACTACTGAAATGGCATGTGGAACCCTCAAGACGAGGGGGTGAAAGAGAACTATCGTGGCTGAAGACTTAATGGCCATCAGGGCTGCTACAACAGCTTGGACACAGTGGGGTAAACTATGTGCCACTGGATCCAACCTGGTAGAGTAAAATGCAATTGGTTTGTGCTTGTCACCATATTCCTGAGTGAAGACAGAGGTCATATACCCATCCTTACAATCTACTGTTTGATAGAAAGTCTTTTTGTAGTTGGGAAATCCAAGAGCCGCTGACCCCACAATCAATTGTTTAATCTTAGTAAAGGCTTTCTCTGCCCCTGAAGTCCATTGTATTTTGTCTCTAGCTGACATTGTAGTGCTATGAATCAGTTCAGCTAAGGGAGCTATTTCTGTTGCATAGTTTGCTATCCAAGACCTGCAAAAATTAGCCATCCCAAGAAAAGACATCATTTCCTTCTTAGTGCGTGGTCTAGGAACCTGAAGTATAGCCGTCTTACGGCCGTCATCCAGATGCCTACCTTCCTGTGATATAGTATATCCTAAGTACTTCACCTGTGTCTTCCAAAGCTGCAACTTATATTTACTGACCTTGTGTCCCTGCTCAGCAAGAAAGGACAACAGGGCCAGCGTATCTCTTTGGCAGCTTAATTCTGTAGGAGATGCCACCAATATGTCATCCACGTACAGAAGTATTTGGCTGTCACAGGGAGGTGTAAACCTGGACAAGTTGTTGGACATTTCTTGTGAGAAAATTGTGGGACTTTCACAATACCCTTGCGGTAATCGCGTATGTGTATACTTTTTTTGCTTATAAGTAAATGCAAACCAGAACTATCTTTATGCAAAGATATTGAAAAGAATGCGTTACCTATATCAATAACAGAGAATACTCTGTTCTCAGGCTGAAGATCGTTCAGGAGGACATGGGGGTCAGGCACAACTGGGGCCCGTGGCACCACAGCCTTATTTACTGCCTGTAGGTCCTGAACAAGCCTCCACCCTCCCTGCGGTTTTCTAAACAGGGAACAATGGTGTATTACAGGGCGAATCTGGACATTCTATGATTATACCTCTATTCAACAATTCTTTAATTACAGGATCCACCCCAGCTTCTGCATCTTTTCTTAAGGGGTATTGTTTTTGATAGGGTCTCATAGTACTTTTAGGGGTGATTTGTACTTCAGTTGCCGTTTTGATCAGTCCAACATCAGTCTTTCCTTTTGACCAAAGATAGTCGGGGATGTCTTTCAATGCATCCTCTTCCTCCTGGGTCAAGAGGAATAGTCATTCCTTGTCGTAGTACCCTCCTGAAAGGTGCACTCCTGGAGTACATTGTGTGACCCAATTAAGGTTGAAAGACTGGATTCCCTTTATTTTCTGTTGTTCAGGTGTCATATGTACCCAGTCGGTCAAAAGTTCCCCCAACTCATACCAATCTTATGAGACATTCCAAGTAATTGATACATGGGGTACAATTCTTCCCCTATGTAACTTGAATATCTCATCAGCAAGGAGACAGGTGGCCACGCTGTTTCCCTCCTGATCCCAGTATAACGTTTTCAACGTAATTCTGACCCCTGAAAATTTACCCAATTTTCTTTCATAATCAACATCAGTTCCTATGGAATGTTTAAAATACATAGTGCAGTGTAAATTATGTTGAACCTCATAGCTTTTCCCTTTAACCTTTTCTTCTGCTATTTTGAGAAGGGGTTGCTGCATGCTTCCTGGACCTGTGGAACTTAAGTCCAAGCTGTACCAGTAATAAGGTTCACTGTCAGTCTTCATCACATACTGTATGTTCCACAGGCTCGGTGGGCTCTCAAACCCCCCTCTGCTGGTATAACTGAAATGTCTAGTGCATGCAGCAAGTCCCTGCCCAATAGGTTAATCGGACACTTTTCAGATATCACAGTTTTACATTCTGTTTTTCTTTTTGTTTGTGGGTCCTCTACAAGAAGTTTTTCAGACACATCTTCTTCACATATTACACCACTCCCTGATTTTACAAAAAATGTTCCTTTTCTTTTGATCCCTTCAGGTAAATACTGAGGGTGAATCAAAGTTTTACATGCCCCCGTGTCACACAAAAAGGTAATTTATTTTCCTTGTACAGTGTTATTACTGGTTTTATCTCATTTTGTAAATACATTTCCACATTGCATATGTCCAACATGTCAAGTTCTCCTGAATCTATTACATTCTTGATACATTCTATTTCATTCTTCCTTTTCCACTAGTCATGCTTTCTCCTCTCTCTCTTCATCTCTCCTTGACTTACACTCTCTTGCCATGTGGCCCTTTTTACCACACAAAAAACATTCCCCTATTTCCTTCCTACCCTCGTAATCCTTGATACGAGGTCTCCGTTGGGGCCTTCTTACCTTCCCGGTACCTTTTTCAATGACATATGCATCAGTATCTTCCTCTACAATTAAAACTTTTCCTTTCTTGTTTTATTTTTTAATTGAAAATGACGCTCAGCGTGGCGTGCATATTCAATGAACTCATGGAGCCTGCAAGTTCTGTGGGTTATCATGTGCTTGGTCACGAAACCAGAAACAATTTATTTTTTATAATTGCAGTTGCCTGCCAGTGAGTGTCAGGTCCACAGACTGTACTGTGCCCACTGCAGTGCCCACCACTCATATATATATACGGTGGCACAGCACCTTGCAAATTAAAAGATAATTTATTTTTTATAATTGCAGTTGCCTGCCAGTGAGTGTCAGGTCCACAGACTGTACTGTGCCCACTGCAGTGCCCACCACTCATATACGGTGGCACAGCACCTTGCAAATTAAAAAATAATTTATTTTTTATAATTGCAGTTGACTGCCAGTGAGTGTCAGGTCCAGACTGTACTATACCCACTGCCCAACACTCATATAGGGTGGCACAGCACCTTCCATGCATAGTACCACTAATCTAAAAAAAATGACAGGCAGAGGCAGGCCACGTACCCTGAACTCAAAAAATTCTGAGGGCATAGTTGACTGGCTTACACAGGACACCCAATCTTCTACAGCTTCCACTCTGAACCTTGATGCACCATCCTCCTCCAGCTCAGCTTCGGGCACCTCTCAATTTACCACTCGCCCACCCGCCGGCACCACCGACACTAGCACCACAGCCGCTTCACTTGATCTGTCAGAGGAGTTATTTACACATCAGTTGGAAGAAATGAGTGATGCGCAACCATTAGTGCCAGAGGATGTAGATAACGGGGATATGTCTCAGTCAGGCAGCATTATACACATGGACGTACATTGTGATGATGATGATGTTGTACCTGCTGCTGCTGCCTTTGCTGAGTTGTCAAGTGAAGCGGCTGATGACGACGATGTGTCTGTGGATGTCACCTGGGTGCCTGCTCGAAGAGAAGAAGAGGGGGAAAGTTCAGATGGGGAGACAGAGAGGAGGAGGAGACAAGTTGGAAGCAGGGGGAGGTCATCGCAAGGAGCTAGTGGCACAGTCAGACAGCATGTATTGGCACCCGGGGTCAGCCAGGCAGCACGCCAATCAATGCAAGCTGTTGCCACCACCAGAATGCCGTCATTGCAAAGCTCAGCAGTGTGGCATTTTTTTTGTGTGTCTGCCTCTGATAACAGCGATGCCATTTGCAACCTGTGCCAAAAGAAACTGAGTCGTGGGAAGTCCAACACCCACCTAGGTACAACTGCTTTGCGAAGGCACATGATCTCACATCACAAACGCTTATGGGATCAACACATGAGTACAAGCAGCACACAAACTCAAAGCCACCATCCTCCTCCTGGTCCAGCATCTTCAGCCACATCAACCACTGCTGTCCTCCTTGCCCCCTATCAACAACCCGCCACTCCGCCTCTCACCTTCAGCAGTTCCTGCTCATCTGCCCACAGTAAGGTGTCTGTCAAGGAAATGTTTGAGCGTAATGCCCCATACACACGTGCAGATTATCTGCAGACTTTTGTCTGCAGACTTACCAAAACCATATAATATGAGGTCAAACCTAAACACTTTCAATTTGTATGCAATCCGGCAGGCCCTTGCACTACATAGAAAAGGTAAGTCTGCAGACAAAAGTCTGCAGATAATCTGCACGTGTGTATGGGGCATAAGAAGCCAATGTCACAGAGTCACCCCCTTGCACCCCAGGGCACCCCCTTGCCCTGCGTCTGACAGCTGGCTTGTCGGAACTTTTAGCCCGCCAGCTTTTACCATACAAGCTGGTGGAGTCTGAGGCCTTCAAAAAATTTGTAGCTATTGGGACACCGCAGTGGAAGGTACCCGGCCAAAATTTTTTTTCACAAAAGGCAATCCCCGACCTGTATTGTGGAAAAGGAAGTCATGTCATGTCTGGCACACAGTGTTGGGGAAAGGGTCCATCTGACCACTGATACCTGGTCTGCAAAGCACGGTCAGGGCAGGTATATCACTTACACTGCGCATTGGGTAAACCTGCTGGCGGCTGCCAAGCATGGAATGCGTGGCTCTGCAGAGGAGTTGGTGACACCGCCACGACTTGCAGGCAGGCCTGCTGCCACCTCCTCTACTCCTCCTACTCCATCCTCTTTGCTAACCTCCTCAGCTGAGTCCTCTTCTGCTGTTGCATCTTGCTCCTCACCAACTGCACCCCCCCAGCTCCCCAGGGGCTACTCCACATGCCAGATATGACAGTGTCACGCCATCTTGGGGTTGACTTGCCTGAAAGCAAAGAGTCACACCGGACCAGCACTACTGTCCGCCCTGAACGCACAGGTGGATCAGTGGCTGACCCCGCACCAACTGGAGATCGGCAAAGTGGTGTGTGACAACGGAAGCAATTTGTTGGCGGCATTGAATTTGGGCAAGTTGACACATGTGCCGTGCATGGCACGTGTGTTGAATCTGATTGTACAACACTTTGTGCATAAGTACCCAGGCTTACAGGAAGGTGTGTGGCCATTTCAGGCGTTCCTACACGGCCATGGCGCACTTTTCAGATATTCAGCGGCGAAACAACATGCCAGTGAGGTGCTTTATTTGCGACAGCCCGACACGTTGGAATTCAACACTTCAAATGTTCGACCGCCTGCTCCAACAAGAAAAAGCCATCAACGAGTATTTGTATGACTAGGGTGCTAGGACAGCCTCGGCGGAGCTGGGTATTTTTTTGCCACGTTACTGGACGCTCCTGCGCAATGCCTGAGGCTCATGCGTCCTTTTGAAGAGGTGAAAAACCTAGTCAGTCGCACCGAAGGCACCATCAGCGACATCATCCCATATGTTTTCTTCCTGGAGCGTGCCCTACGAAGAGTGCTGGATCAGGCCGTAGATGAGCGTGAAGAGGAAGAGTTGTGGTTCCCATTAGAGTTGAGCGGACACCTGGATGTCCGTGTTCGGCGGGTTCGGCCGAACTTGAAAAAAAAGTCCGGGTCCGTGTCCCGGACTCTTTCCGAACTTTACCCGGACACCGAACCCCATTGAAGTCAATGGGGACCCGAACTTTCAGGCACTAAAATGGCTCTAAAACACCAATGGAAAGGGCTAGAGTGCTGCAAATGGCGGCAAAACGTAGTTAAGAGCATGGCAAATGCTCTGCTAACAAATGTGGATAGGGAAATAACTTAAAATAACAAAAAAAAAACAGAAAAATAAAACCATTTTCTTCATCTGTGAAGGACGAGGCCCATATGGAGTAGGAGGGAGGTTGAGGTGGTGGTGGATGTGGCGGTGTAGGTGGAAGCGGCGGTGGAGGAGGACGAGGTAGTCAACACTGCTTTTTTTCAGTCATTTTAAATGAGGGTACACCCCAAAAGAGTGAGAAAGATCAAAAATATAACAATGGCTGGGTAAGGTTGGTATCCATCTCTATTCTGCACAAGGTACGGAAAAGTCCTGTGGGATCCATGCCTGGTTCATTTTAATGAACGTGAGCTTGTCCACATTGTCTCTGGACAGGCGGCTGCGCTTGTCTGTGGTAACACCCCCAGCCGTGCTAAATACACGTTCAGATAATACACTGGCTGCAGGGCACGCCAGCACCTCCAAGGCGTAAAGGGCAAGCTCAGGCCATGTGCCCAATTTGGAGACCCAGAAGTTGAAGGGGACAGACCCGTCATTCATGACATGTAGGCGTGTGCACACATACTGCTCCACCATGTTGGTGAAATGCTGCCTCCTGCTAAGACGTTCCATATGAGCTGCTGGTGCTGCTGTTTGTTGTGGCGTGCTGACAAAGCTTTTCCACATTTCGACCATGCTAACCCTGCCTTCTGAGGTGCTGGCGGTGCCCTGGTTGCGTTGGCGACCTCTTCCTCCTCCTCCTCCGCCTTGGCCTTGTGCTTCCACTGTGGCCCCGCTGTCAGGTGGGAATGCCAGCAGCATCGCATCTACCAGCTTGCGCTTGTACTCGCGCATCTTGCGATCGCGCTCCAGTGAGTGAATTAAGGACGGTACGTTGTTCTTGTAACTGGGATCCAGCAGCGTGGCCACCCAGTAATCAGCACAAGTTAGAATATGGGCAACTCGGCGGTCATTGTGGAGACACTGCAGCATGTAATCGCTCATGTGTGTCAGGCTGCCCAGAGGCAACAAAAGGCTGTCCTCTGTGGGAGGTGTATCGTCTGTGTCCTCTGTATCCCCCCAGCCACGCACCAGTGATGACCATGAGCTGGCCTGGGTGCCACCCTGCTGTGAACATGGTTCCATCTTCTCCTCCATCTCCTCCTCCTCATCCTCCAGAACTGTGCCCCTGCTGGACAATTGTGTCCCTGGCGTTTGTGGGTGCAGGAACCCACCCTCGGAGCCACTTGCGAATGACTGCCCTGAAAGCCTTGAAAATGTTACCTCTTCATCCTCCTCCTCCTCATCCTGTGCCACATCCTCTTCCATCATCGCCCGAATCGTTTTTTGAAGGAGGCCTAGAAGTGGGATAGTTAAGCTGACAACGGCGTCATCGGCACTGGCCATGTTGGTGGAGTACTCAAAACAGCACAACAAGGCACACAGGTCTCGTATGGAGGCCCAGTTATTGGTGGTGAAGTGGTGCTGTTCCGCAGAGCGACTCACACGTGCGTGCTGCAGCTGAAACTCCACTATGGCCTGCTGCTGCTCGCACAGTCTTTCCAGCATGTGCAAGGTGGAGTTCCACCTTGTGGGCACGTCACATATGAGGCGGTGAGCGGGAAGGCCGAAGTTACGCTGCAGCGCTGACAGGCGAGCAGCAGCAGGGTGAGAACGCCGAAAGTGCGCACAGACGGCCCGCACTTTCTGCAGCAGCTCTGACATATCTGGGTAGTTTTTAAGGAACCTCTGCACCACCAAATTCAGCACATGCGCCAGGCAAGGGATTTGCGTCAAACCGGCTAGGCCCAGAGCTGCTATGAGAATTCGCCCGTTATCGCACACCACCAGGCCGGGCTTGAGGCTCGCTGGCAGCAACCACTCATTTGTCTGCTGTTCCATGCTCCTCCACAACTCCTGCGCGGTGTGTGGTTTTTTCCCCCAAACAGGCAAGTTTTAAAACTGCCTGCTGTCGTTTACCCCTGGCTGTGCTGAAGTTGGTGGTGAAGGTGTTACACTGACCGGATGAGGAGGCGGTAGAGGATGAGGAAGCGGAGTAGGAGGAGTTAGGAACAGGAGGCAAACTGAAGCGCCCTGCAATCCTCGGTGGTGGAAGGACATGCGCCAAATTGCTATCCGCCTCAGGCCCATCCGCCACTGCATTTACCCAGTGTGCCGTTAGGGAGATATAACGCCCCTGACCGTGCTTACTGGTCCGCGTATCGGTAGTTAGGTGGACCTTGGCACAGATAGCGTTGCGCAGTGCACACCTGATTTTTCCCCCACTTGGTTGTGCAGGGAAGGGATGGCTTGCCTGAAAAAGTAGTGGCGGCTTGGCACGACGTACTGTGGGACAGCCACCGACATAAGGCTTTTAAAACTGTGCGTCTCCACCAGACAGAATGACAGCATTTCAAAGGCCAAGAATTTTGAAATGCTGGCATTCAGGGCCAGGGATCGCGGGTGGGTAGGGGGGTACTTCCTCTTCCTCTGAAGTGTTTGGGAGATGGAAAGCTGAACGCTTCCACGGGACATTGTGGAGATGGTTGGTGACCCAGGTGGTGGTGTTGCTGACAGATCATCTGTTTGCGAGGTGGCAGGTGCCGGTATCACTACAGAGGTGGATGAAGAGGCCGAGACTGCAGCAGAAGAGGAAGCAGGAAGAGCCAGAGACCTTTCTTGGTTTTGAAGGTGTCTACTCCACTGCAGCTCGTGCTTTGCACTTAGATGCCTGATCATGCAGGTTGTGCTCAGGTTGAGAAGGTTTATGCCTCGCTTCAGGCTCTGATTGCACAGGGTGCAAACCACTCGTGTCCTGTCATCAGCACATTTTCTGAAGAACTTCCACGCTAGAGAACTCCTTTGAGCTGGCTTTGGTGCGCTCATTCCCTTGCTGCTTTGGGCAGTAGCAGGCGTAGTGTCTAGGGAACGGCCGCTCCGCTTCTGCACCCTGCTCCTTCTTCTGCTGTGCTGGTGGCTCATTGCGACCACCGCCTCTTCCTCCAAACTACTCAGGTCACCTGCATGACCTTCATTCCATGTGGGGTCAAGGACCTCATCGTCCTCCACATCATCTTCCACTCAGTCTTCACCCCTGCCCTCCTTGTCGGTCTCCACAATTCTGAGTGCCGCAGCAGTTGGCACCTGCGTTTCGTCATCATCGGAGACGAGCTGCGATGGTCCTTCCATGTACTCATCTTGAGAAATAAGTGGTTGGGCATCGCTGCACTCAATCTCTTCCATTTCTGGGGCAGGGCTAGGTGGATGGCCCTGGGAAACCCTGCTGACAGAGTCATCAAAAAGAAGAAGAGACTGCTGCATGACTTGGGGCTCAGACTGCTTGCCTGATTTGCAAGGGGGTGAGGTGAAAGACGGTTGGACATCGGCTGCAGGTGCCAACTCTGACCTTTCTGCAGGAGACTGGGTGGGAGACAATGTGAAGGAACTGGAGGCACTATCAGCAGCAAACCAATCTACTATCGCCTCTACTTGTTCTGACCTCATCACTTCTAGAGGCGCATGATGCCCTACCAAATACTGCTGCAGGTTCTGTCGCCTACTCACACTTGAGGAAGGTGTTTCACTTGTGCGTGTAGCTGGCACAGATCGACCATGTCCTCTCCTTGCAACAGGAGCTCTACCAGCAGCACCACGACCCAGGCCACGGCCCCTATTTGACGGTCTCCTCATATTTCTGTAATTTATGATCTTGCCCTAGAAAGGTGTTTATTGAATAGCGGAACAAAACAACAACAGTATCGCACGGGTGTATCTCACAGTCAAATATGCGAACCATGCCGCAATTTAATTTATTTTACCCCAAAAGGGTGTTTATTAAATAGCGGAAAAGAAAAACAGTATACAAATACAACAGGTGTATCTCACAGTCAAATATGCAAAGTATGCCGCAATTTAATGTTTTTCATCCCAAAAGGGTGTATATTGAATAGCGGAATAGAAAAAAAGTGTATCTCACACGTACAAACACAGACTAGGCCCCGATTACAATTTTTTGTACCCTAAAGGGAGGATGAGGAAGAGAAGTAGGAGGAGTTCGGAACAGGAGGCAAACTGAAGCGCCCTGCAATCCTCGGCGGTGGAAGGAGATGCGCCAAACAAATTTAAAAGGAGTATCTCACACGTACCAATACAGACTATGCCGTAATTTAATTTTTTACACTCCAAAAGGGTGTATATTGAATAGCGGAATAGAAAAAATTTTATAAAACGGTGTTTCTCTTACGTCCTCCGACAGTCGCCGCCTCTTCATATTCGTCACATATGGGGTATTAGACTTTGCTCCGAAGGAGTAGCTAGGCAACAGAATATGTTAACATTAAAGCTTTTAACATATCCCACCCTCAAGGGGTGGTCCCCTCAGTCAATACCCTCCTACTTCCTGCAACCATATCTCAGTTTCAATGTCTAGCTTGTCAGGAGTGGCTGGCTCTCTCTGTGCTGGGGCTTTGTGCCCCAGACTCTTTCTTCTTTTTTGATTTTTTGTTTGAGTTTTCTCTCTACCTTTACTTAGCTGTTCTTTTTGTCAGCATTAGTTAGTTCTTCGGATGAAGAGGATCATGCGGGCTGGGTCTCGGGCTGATCCCCCTGGTCGCAGGTCGTGGGTCAGTGGCTTCCCAGCCTGCCATCGAGCGTTCAGCCAGGTAACGCTCCTGGCACAGTGAACGACCCATCCCTGTTCGGTGCAGGGATGATTGGTGAGGTGGCTACCTCACTGGACGCTGTGCGGTTTCTTAACCCCCATTCTGTGCGTCTTGTATGCGACTCTCCCTGCCTCATGTGCAGCGGCTTGTTCGCCTGTGCGGGTCCCCCACGCCATTGTGAGGTAAGTGTATCTATGTGGGGACCTGTCTGTCTGGGGGGGTGTCAGTCTGGGACTGTGTAACCTGCCTCTGTTCACACTGTTTGTCTCCCTATCACTCGGCTGCATGCTGTGGGCTGCAAGGGGGGGGGAGCTGTGTCACACTGTGTGTGTCAGCCTTGTCAGTGTGAGACGCTGTGTGCTGTGGGGCATGTTTTGTGGCATGTTTGGGCACTATACAGCGATCGCTGCGGCGATCTAACATGTTTTTATATACATGGATGACATGTATGCATTACTGTACTGTGGAGCAGCGGTTTCGGCGCCAAACGGCGCCATTTTGCCTACACTCGCTCCGGCCGCATGTTCTACATGCATGGCGGCCATTTTCTTGTAGCCTCCCATAGGCTTTAATAGAGCGCCCTGGCCGCATCACTTCCTCTTCTCCAGGATACACCGATCGAGGCAGCAGCAGCGGCGAGGGTCTCCTCAGGTTATATCCTTCTTATCCATTGCCTGTGTCAGTTTTATTGTTCCTGTGGGGGTCTCATTGTGCTTGTGTGTGGTGCGGTGGGCTGCGCTCGCCGCGCTTGTTAAAGGGGCAGTTAACCCTTTATTATCCGGCATTTGTAATTGGGGCAATGGATTCTCAGGAGGGCAAATTTCCTACCGCCTTGGTGGAAAGCCAGGGGACCGCTGTTTCCCCCCCAGGGGGGGATTTAGCCACTATTGTGGCTGGCCTTGCTGCTCAGGTGCAGATGCTGGTGGCTGCTCAATCTACTAAAAGACCCAGAGTTTCTCTTTCCTCTGATTCTGAGGGTGAAGGTGATGGGGCTGTTATGGCGGGGGCCTCCTTATCGGGGTCCCACTCCTCCCTGGATCTAGTGGGGTCCGAGGTGGAGGCTGAAGTTGAAGGGGTTGATAATTCTCCCCCTGGCTCGCCTGAAGAGCTTGCAATCATGGATGAATTGATTGCTTCCATAAAACAAACGCTGCGTTTGCAGGATGAAGTGTGTCCCCCCGCTGCCTTGGCGGCTTATGGGACGCAGAGGAAACGCAGGACGCCGCAGGTTTTTCCCTGCAATGATGATTTTCAGCTCGCTGTTAAGGAACAATGGCGCAATCTACGCAAACCTTTTGCTGTACCAAGTAGGTTCAAGCTGCGTTATCCTTTCTCGCCTTCCACTGATGAAAGGTGGTGTGTGCCGCCCCCAGTGGATCACGCAATTGCGGTTTTAAACAAATCCACTGCGATTCCTGCAGAGGATTCCCCTGTGTTCCGTGATGCCACGGATAGGAGATTGGAGTCTCTTGCCCGTCATACTTATTCTGTTACGGGTTCTATGCTTAAGGCTCTGTTTGCCTCTCTCATGGCGGCCCAGGCTGTCGCAAGTTGGACGCAGATGCTTAGGCGCGTCCTAGTGGCCGATTCGGCCTCGCCGGCAACCCTGGATATGGTGGATCAAATCCACCAGGGTGTCATGTATCTGTGTGATGCGGACTTGGACCTAGTCCCGTTGGCTGCACGTGTGCACAGCGTGGCGGTGTTGTCTCGCCGCCTGGTTTGGTTGAAATGTTGGTCGGTGGACCAATCTTCACGTAAGACCTTAGCCAATCTGCCTTATGATGGGTCTCGCCTTTTTGGGGAGTCCTTGGATGTGTTGATTAAGGGGATCACCGGAGGTAAGAGCACTCTCTTGCCCCATTTCCCCAAGGCTAAGGGGGCTTCTGGGAAGAGGCATGCTATTTTCGGCCCCCTCAGGGGTCCTTTCGTGCCTTTCGGTCGCACTACAAGGGCAAACCGTTCAAAGGTCAAGGCTCTCAGAAGAAGCCCTGGTCTGGAAAACAGAAGTCCGGTCAATCCGGATCCGCAGCCCATAACAGTGCGGCCTGAAGGGGCGCCCTCACCCAGTTTTGGGGTGGGGGGACGCTTGCTCGGTTTTCTTCAGCCCTGGTTGGCCCGCGTGCGGGACAGATGGGTTCAGGAGATCGTTCGATCTGGTTACAAGATCGAGTTTCTCTCTCGGCCGGAGAGCAGATTTTTTTCCTCAAATCTTCAACTGTCTCCAGAGCGTTTACGGGACCTGCACCTGGCGGTGAGGGACCTGAGGGCTCAGGGAGTGGTGGTTCCGGTGCCTCATCGGGACAGATTTCGGGGGTTTTATTCCAATCTGTTCACCGTGCCCAGAAAGGAGGGCAAGGTTCATCCAATTCTGGACTTGAAGGCTCTGAACCGCTCTGTGCGGGTTCGCAAGTTCCGCATGGAATCCCTGCGGTCGGTGGTGGCTGCCCTGGTTCCGGGGGAATTCATGGCCTCCATCGATTTGAAGGATGCGTATCTTCACATCCCCATTTTCGAGGGTCACCAGAGGTACCTTCGATTCGCCATTGCGGAGGATCACTACCAGTTCGTGGCGTTGCCTTTTGGTCTCGCCTCGGCTCCGTGGGTCTTCACCAAGGTGCTTGCACCGGTTCTGGCATTATTGAGGGCCCAGGGCATTTCTGTCCTGGGGTATCTGGACGACATTCTGGTTCGGTCTGCGACCAGCCAGGGTCTGGAGAAGGACCTGTCTGTCACGATGCAAACTCTGCAGGAGTTTGGTTGGACGATAAATTTTCCCAAGTCGACACTGAGTCCGTCGGTTCGTCTTCCCTACCTGGGAATGATTCTGGACTCGGTGCAGGCGAAGGTCTTCCTGCCGGAAGACAAACTCAGAACTCTTCAGGAGGAAGTCAGGTCCCTCAGGGACGTTCCGCACTCGTCTCTGCGGACGTGCATGAGATGTCTGGGATTGATGGTCTCGGCCTTCGAGGCGATTCCCTTCGCCCAGTTTCACACGCGGGGTCTCCAAGCGGAGATCCTGTCCATGTGGGACGGGCGACCTCAATCTCTGGATCTTCAAATCTCGTTGAGTCATCGCACCAGAAGAGACCTTCTGTGGTGGCTCCAGTCCCCGATGGTGTCCAGGGGCAAGTCGTTTTGTCCTATCTCGTGGACGGTAATCACTACGGATGCCAGCCTGTCGGGCTGGGGTGGTGTTCTGGGCGTTCTGTCCACCCAGGGTACTTGGTCGGAGGGGGAGTCCTCCCTTCCGATTAACATTCTGGAATTGCGTGCGATAAATCTCTGTCTTCATCGCTGGACGGACCGGCTGCAGGGCTGCCCGGTTCGGGTGCAGACGGACAATGCCACGGCGGTGGCCTACACCAACCACCAAGGGGGCACCAGGAGTGCCCGAGCGGCTCGAGAAGTGGCCGACATTCTGTCTTGGGCCGAGACTCATGTCCCGGCGATAACGGCGGTTCACATTCCAGGGGTGGAGAACTGGCAGGCGGACTATCTGAGTCGCCAGACCCTGGATCAGGGGGAATGGTCTCTCCACCCGGCTGTCTTCCAGATGTTGTGCGCGAAGTGGGGTCTTCCAGATGTGGACCTGTTCGCGTCTCGTCTCAACAAGGTGAGAAGGTTCGTGGCAAGGACGCGCGACCCTCGGGCAGATGCGTCGGACGCGTTAGTGGCCCCGTGGCATCAGTACAAGCTGATGTACGCGTTTCCACCGATTCAGTTGCTGCCCAGGTTCCTTCGCAGGTTAAACTCGGAACGCAGCACGGTGATTCTTGTGGCTCCGGACTGGCCTCGCCGGTCCTGGTACGCAGACCTCGTGAATCTGGCGGTCGACGCCCCGTGGCGTCTGCCTCTTCGAGACGATCTCCTGTCTCAAGGGCCGATATACCATCCTGCTTTACAGTCGCTGGCTTTGACGGCCTGGCTGTTGAGACCGAGGTCCTGAAGGAGAAGGGTCTCTCCCCAGAGTTTGTTCATACCTTGATCAACGCGAGGAAGTCTTCCTCGGGGAAGGTTTATTACCGTACTTGGAAGGCCTATTTTGCCTGGTGTGAGTCCAGGGGGTTTTCACCCCGCACGTACTCGGTTTCCCGAGTGCTGTCCTTCCTTCAAACAGGTGTCGATCAGCGTTTGGCGCTGGCTACGATAAAGGGTCAGGTGTCTGCGCTGGCCGTTCTGTTTCAACGTCCCGTGGCTTCCAACTCCTTGGTTGGCACTTTTGTTCAGGGAGTGCGGCATCTGGTTCCTCCTAGGAGGGATCCTCTGCCCCCTTGGGACTTGAATCTCGTTCTATCTGTGTTACAACGTGCTCCTTTTGAACAGATCAGGGAGATCTCGTTGTCTATGTTGTCCAAAAAGGTCGCCGTTTTGGTTGCGATCACTTCGGCTCGCAGAGTGTCGGAGCTGGCAGCTTTGTCCTGCAAGTATCCGTATCTGGTTGTTCATTTGGATAAGGTGGTCTTGTGACCTAATCCTTCTTTCTCTAGCGCTAATTGACAGACGTAGTCCTCGGTGATACACCACCTTCGGGTTATGTTGCCTCCACAGGAGCAGGACTAGACAGGAAATTAAAAAGCTCTGGCCACACCCTAGGGGCAGTCCCAGAGGGTATATCCTCTCTCTCTCTGCCTCAGCAAACCAGTTATTTTCTGTCTAGTTAGGAGTAAGGACCTAGATACCTTGCTGGGATCTTAGGTCCTGGCAAGAATTTTTTCTTAAAGGATTTTTTAGACAGCTTTTTTTCTCCAGTGTTCCTGTGAGATCTTCAAGCAAGAAAGCTGAACTGGGCGACGGGCTGGATGTTGAGATCCGGTGGTCACCCCAGTTCAGCCTACGAGCGCGTGCAGGCCATAGCTCCGCGCTGGGTCGGCCGCGACAAAGTCCCATTAAAGGACTGTCCCCGCGAGTTAAACGCTCGCTGAAACGCCAAAGACCATGAGTCACGGCGTCCGTATCGGTCGACAGCCCTCCCGCCCCAGGGGAGAGGGGTACTGTCAGGAGTTGGTGCCCGCCTGGTTCCGGTATGGTGAGTAGTATGTTCCCCCTTTTCCCCTGACGGGTCTTGTGGTGAACGCGGGCCCCTCTCTGTATGGTAAGATAGAGTCCCTCTCTATCCTATAACATGACACAGATCCTCCTACTTTGAGTGTGATTTTATGTGCAAAAAGCCAGGAGGCTTGGTTTGGGAGCTAACAATCTAATTGTATACATGTTAAAAAGATGTAATCTGTGGCATTCTGGGAATCTTACGGTGTTAAGAATAAGCTACCTACCAGTCAGAAGCCACGGACATGTAGACTGCCTTCCTAATCAGATCTCCAGCTATTAACAGGCCTCCCGAATGGCCATGCGGTCCGCCAGGGCCGGTACCGCCAACCACGCCATATCCCCATGCAGAGAGAGTGTTGTGTGCCCTGCAGCACACCGCTATTCAGTACAGGCCGCCGCCATTTTTTTTTGCTGGATCGCACGAGCCGCCATTTTGGCGTAGCCTCGTGTCTCCAGCATGGGGGCGGCCATGTTTGAGGTGATCCAAACACCTCGTGGAGCTTGGGGGAGGCGCCGGAAGGCGTGCAGAGGGGCGGAGCCGCCTCCTTTCTTCCTGGGCAGCCAGCCAAAAGACTTCCTGTTTGTCAAGACAGCGCTGTAACCTGTTGCAGTTAAACTCTGAGCATCAAGTGGTGAGCCTGGGGGTCTATCTCTCTCTCTCTCTCGATCGATAGGGATCCCTAGCAGGTAACACTAAGGGGCTTTTGTGGCGCTGGGGGTCTGAAAAGAAAAAAAAAAAAAAAAGTTTTTTATTTTTGAATTATAATATCCAGGTAGTGACTGGAATTATCATGGACCCTGCCACACATATTCCCCCACCTGTTTCCCTCGAGGGGGCCACGGGACCCGCCGGTGCACAGAGTATAGAATCATTTACAGCAATTTTGGAGTCTATGGTGGCTCGGGTGGAGGCGGCCTGTCAGGGACGGGAGTCAAGGAAGCGACCCCCGCCTACCCCTATATTATCTGACACCTCTGACTCAGATTCAGAGATGGTCACTGCAGTTGCAGGTTCCTCTGCAAAGGCTGTTATCCCAGGTAAAGCCCCTTCAGACAGTGAGGAGGACGCTTCTTCTCCTGCTATAATTCAGGAAGAAGCATTGGTGGACGCACTAGTTGTGGCAGTGCAGGAAACCTTAAAACTTGAGGCTTTACCGGCAGAGGCAACTGAAACAGAGATTCCTTTTGGTACTAATAAGCCCATCAAAACGGTGAAGGTTTTTCCTGTACCCAAATGTTTCGGTAATCAGATTAAAGGAGAATGGGAGCATTCTAAACGTACCTTTACTATTTCCAAGCGTATTGCTAGACGCTATCCGTTTGAGGAATCCATCATTAAGAAATGGACGGTACCACCAGTGGTGGATCCACCTATTTCCAGGCTGAATAAAGCCACGGTTATCCCAGTGGAGGACACTTCGTCCTTTAAGGATCCGGTGGATCGAAAGATGGAAGCAGAGTCCCGCACCATCTTCTCTCTGATAGGGTCAGCATTTAGACCAGTAATTGTTATTGGTCTAGTTTCCCAGACACTTACGGAATGGGCGAAAATGGTACGCCAAGACCTAGGGGAAAAGATATTCCCCAGGAGACATCTGATTTGATGGAACAGATTATACAAGGGCTACAGTTTATCTGTGACGCAGCCTTGGACACTACTCCCTTATTAGGGCATGCATCTATGTCAGCGGTGATCCTCAGACGTGTGCTGTGGTTAAAATGCTGGTCAGCTGACCTAGGTTCCAAGAAGACCTTGACAAATCTCCCCTTTCAGGGGAATCGTCTATTTGGGGCCAACCTAGATGAAATCATTAAGGATGCCACTGGGGGCAAGAGCACTTTTTTGCCACAGGCTGCTAAAGCTAAGGGACCTCGCAACAAGCGAGGACCTTTCTTTACCGCCCATAAAGGGCGCCCGGCTGGTACTAGCGGGAAAGGCAAGACTCCTCCAGGAGGGTTCAAGAAGGGCTGGTCGGACAAGCAGAGGACCAACCCAGCCAAACCCGAAGCAAAGGAGTACACAGCCTGAAGGTGCGCCCCCACCCGGTTTCAGGGTGGGGGGACGTTTTCACCGGTATTCAGGACATTAGATCAAGCATCAACCACTACTACCGGTGCGATTCTTCCCTTCCAACATTTAAGTACTACAGGAAGCGGTAGTTACCGTTCCCTGTATAGATCTTTTCCTTTACCTTTTCCTAAGATTAGTCCCTATACCTTACAAGTATCGGATCTGGTTGACCAGATAGGCCAAGTAGCCTCTAGTCGGGTGACTTCGGTCCCTGAGGTTCAACCAGAAAAGATCACCCTTCCTGATAACAATCAGGTATCTGATAAATGTGTGGGAACAGAAAACGACCAGACTTTCTCGGATGGTCGGGGCCAGATACCTCTAGGGACGCCTGGTTCAGATTCTATCAGCGCCAGTGGTCCTAGAAATTCTAGGCTGGTCTCCTCAAGCCGGCCTGGCCGACTTGAACATGCTAGTCGCAGACGTTCCGTGGGAACTTCGTCTCAGGGAGTGTCTGTGGTCTCAAGGACCAATTTACCATCATGCTTTACAGTCGCTGGGTTTAATGGCTTGGCCATTGAGACCCAAGTACTGAAGGACAGAGGTTTGTCAGCTTCAGTCATTCCTACCCTTATCAAAGCAAGGAAAGCGACTTCCAGCAAGGTCTATTATCACACATGGAAGACTTATATTGCGTGGTGCGAATCTTTAGGATTTCCTCCACGTACCTATTCGGTGACTCGAATATTGGCCTTTTTGCAACAAGGGGTTGAGCAGAAGCTAGCCTTGAGCACCATCAAGGGTCAAGTTTCAGCATTAGCAATCTTCTTTCAGAAACCTTTAGCTACCAAGTCCTTGGTGCGGAATTTCATCCAGGGGGTGCGGCACCTGGCTCCTCCAGTCCGCGCGCCCTTACCGCCCTGGGATCTTAATTTGGTTTTGTCGGTTCTACAGAAACCTCCCTTTGAAAACATCAGGGAGATTCCCTTGCTTACTTTATCCCAGAAGGTGGCCTTCCTGGTGGCTATTACTTCTGCTCGCAGGGTGTCAGAACTGGCTGCATTATCATGCCAGTCCCCATACCTAGTGATTCATAGGGATAAGGTAGTACTTCATCCTAAGCCAGCCTTTCTTCCTAAGGTGGTTTCAGATTTTCATCTGAATGAAGATATTGTACTACCTTCCTTGTGTCCTCAGCCCAAGCATCATCGGGAACATGCGTTGCATTCCTTAGATGTGGTTCGGGCAATCAGGGTATACCTGAAAGCTACGGAATCATTCCGTAAGACGGATTCACTTTTTGTGATCACGGATGGCCCCAGAAAGGGTTTGCCTGCATCTGCCGCGACCATTGCCAAATGGATTAGACAGACGGTGGTACAGGCTTATTCTATTAAGGGTCAGAGTCCTCCGTTCCCTGTTAGGGCGCACTCCACTTGAGCGCTCAGTACTTCCTGGGCCTTTCGCCATCAGGCGTCAGTGGTCCAGGTATGTAAGGCGGCCACCTGGTCGTCGGTACATACCTTTACAAAATTTTATAAAATTGATGTCATGGCATCGGCGGATGCCTCATTTGGCCGCAAGGTTTTGCAGGCCGCAATTTGAGGAGACCGGTGGTCTACCTCGAGGGTTTTTTTCTGTTTGAAAAAAAAAAAAAAAAAAAAAATTTTCTCTTTTTTTGTTGAGTCTCATCATTAAGGATGAGCATTGTAAACTTCTAGTTGGCACCGGTTGGGCCTTCTAGATTGGGATTTGATTTCATTTTCCCACCCCTCAGTTGTGATACTGCTCTGGGACGTCCCGAAGGTGGTGTATCACCGAGGACTACGTCTGTCAATGAGCGCTAGAGAAAAATGGATTTTTGTAAAATCTTACCGTAAAATCCTTTTCTCTTAGCTCATTGACAGACGTAGTCCCCGCCCCTCTGTTTTTTGAGTTGGGTTAAAATCTCTAAAGACTGCTTTTTCACATAACTGGTTTGCTGAGGCAGAGAGAGAGAGGATATACCCTCTGGGACTGCCCCTAGGGTGTGGCCAGAGCTTTTTAATTTCCTGTCTAGTCCTGCTCCTGTGGAGGCAACATAACCCGAAGGTGGTGTATCACCGAGGACTACGTCTGTCAATGAGCTAAGAGAAAAGGATTTTACGGTAAGATTTTACAAAAATCCATTTTTTCTTCCGAAGCGAGTTTCGGAATTCCATCTTAATGAGGATATTGTCTTGCCTTCGCTGTGCGCGAAGCCTAAACATCCAAAGGAGGTGAGATTACATTCTTTGGATGTTGTTCGGGCGATAAGGGTTTACCTTAAATCGACTGAGTCTTTTCGAAAGACGGATTCCTTGTTTGTTCTTCCAGAGGGTCCTCGGAAGGGCATGGCGGCGTCGGCCTCTACCATCGCCAAATGGATCAGGCAGACCATTGAACAGGCCTATGCTTTGCAGGGGAAGGTTCCCCCTGTGCCTGTGAAGGCGCACTCTACTAGATCTCTGAGTACGTCTTGGGCCTGTCGTCATGGGGCTTCTGTAGCCCAGGTGTGTAAGGCGGCGACCTGGTCGACCGTGCACACTTTCACAAAATTCTACAAAGTAGATGTTCAGGCATCGGCGGATGCTTCCTTTGGCCGCAAGGTTCTTAGTGCGGCAATTCCCTAGGGTCCCTTGTTGGGGACCTCTGGCTGTTGGGATAAGTTTTTTATCCCTTGGTTATTTGTCTTTTCCTGGGTTGTTGCTCCTGTTGAGCACTTGTTTTTCCTGTAGCCCAGCTGGTTTCCTTCCTTTGGTAAGGTTCCTTTCTTTGATGCGGAGACTGCGTTGCCTTTCGGCGCGGATGCGTTTCCCACCCCTCATGTTTGCACTGCTTTGGGACGTCCCCATATGTGACGAATATGAAGAGGCGGCGACTGTCGGAGGACGTAAGAGAAAACGGAATTTTTGTAAAATCTTACCTGTAAAATTCCATTCTCTGAGTCCTCCGACAGTCGCCGCCCCCGCCCCTCTTTTGGGGTTTGGTTGTATACTCTACTGCTATTCCACTGAAACTGAGATATGGTTGCAGGAAGTAGGAGGGTATTGACTGAGGGGACCACCCCTTGAGGGTGGGATATGTTAAAAGCTTTAATGTTAACAAATTCTGTTGCCTAGCTACTCCTTCGGAGCAAAGTCTAATACCCCATATGTGACGAATATGAAGAGGCGGCGACTGTCGGAGGACTCAGAGAAAGGAATTTTACAGGTAAGATTTTACAAAAATTCCGTTATCTCAACCGTACAAACCCAGACTAGGTCCCGATTACAATTTTTTGTACCCTAAAGGCAGGATGAGGATGAGGAGTAGGAGGAGTTCGGAACAGGAGGCAAACTGAAGCACCCTGCAACCCTCGGCGGTGGAAGATGCGCCCAAAAATTGGAAAGATGTATCTCACACGTACCGATACAGACTATGCCGCAATTTAATTCTTTTTACCCCAAAGGGTGTAGATTAAATAGCAGAATAGAAAATATGATACAAAAAGGTGTATCTCACATGTACAAACCCAGACTAGGCCCCGATTACAATTTTTTGTATCCTAAAGGCAGGATGAGGAGTAGGAGGAGTTCGGAACAGGAGGCAAACTGAAGCACCCTGCAATCCTCGGCGGTGGAAGATGCGCCCCAAAAATTTGGAAGGTGTATCTCACACGTACCGATACAGACTATGCCGCAATTAAATTCTTTTTACCCCAAAGGGTGTAGATTGAATAGCGGGATAGAAAATATGATATAAAAAGGTGTATCTCCCACGTACAAACCCAGACTAGGCCCCGATTCTAATTTTTTGTACCCTAAAGGCAGGATGAGGAGTAGGAGGAGTTCGGAACAGGAGGCAAACTGAAGCACCCTGCAATCCTCGGCGGTGAAAGATGCGCCCCAAAAATTTGGAAGGTGTATCTCACACGTACCGATACAGACTATGCCACAATTTAATTAATTTTACCCCAAAGGGTGTAGATTGAATAGCGGAATAGAAAATATGATATAAAAAGGTGTATCTCACACGTACAAACCCAGACTAGGCCCCAATTACAATTTTTTGTACCCTAAAGGCAGGATGAGGATGAGGAGTAGGAGGAGTTCGGAACAGGAGGCAAACTGAAGCACCCTGCAATCCTCGGCGGTGTAAGATGCTCCCAAAAAAATTGGAAAGGTGTATCTCACACGTACCGATACAGACTATGCCGCAATTTTATTCTTTTTACCCCAAAAGGATGTAGATTGAATAGCGGAATAGAAAATATGATATAAAAAGGTGCATCTCACACGTACAAACCCAGACTAGACCCCGATTACAATTTTTTGTACCCTAAAGGCAGGATGAGGAGTAGGAGGAGTTCGGAAGAGGAGGCAAACTAAAGCACCCTGCAATCCTCGGCGGTGGAAGATGCGCCCCAAAAATTTGAAAGGTGTATCTCACACGTACCGATACGGACTATGCCACAATTTAATTTTTTTTTACCCCTAAAGGGTGTAGATTGAATAGCGGAATAGAAAAAAGTATATAAAATTGGTGATTTTTCAATAGCACATGTGAACACAGCAGTGTCTTATGTTTTATGTCACGGTCAGCTCAGCAGCAGGCTATGAAGGGAAAAAAAAAAAATTCCCCTTTAACCTTGTAATTTTTAAATAGCAGATTAGTACAGACTATGCCACAATTTAATTTTTTTTAACCCAAAAGGGTGTATATTGAATAGTGGAATAGAAAAATGTATATAAAATTGGTGATTTTTCAATAGCACATGTGAACACAGCAGTGTCTTATGTTTTATGTCACGGTCAGCTCAGCAGCAGGCTATGAAGGGAAAAAAAAAAATTCCCCTTTAACTTTGTAATTTTTAAATAGCAGATTAGAACAGCAATCTGTAGTAAAATATAGCTGAACGCTGCACACAACAGACTGATAAAAATATATTTTTTTCTCCCTCCTCCTCCTCCTCAGTGGGCTCAAGTGAGGGCAAAAAGATTGTTCACTGCACCGCCCCCCACACAGCAAAATCCATGTAGATCGCTAACGGACAATTGTTCTGTCCCTGCCTAATCTCTCCAGCCTGTCCCTAAAATGCACAAATATCTTTCCCTGCCTACACTCCGACCTGTCCCTGCATTCTTTTCGGGCACAATTTTTCACTGTCTGTCCCTAATCAGCAGCAGCAGCCAGCACATATGATGTGTGCTCTCTCCCTACACTACAGCAGAATGACGCACCGCGCTGTGTCTCTCGAACTTATAAAGACATGGGTCACATGCTTCAGATGGCCAATCACAGCTACTAATACATTTGTAGGCATGGCTGGGATGGCTTAAAGAGGTTGTAAACCCACTTGTATAACTTTTACCTATAAGTAAGCCTATATTAAGGCTTACCTATAGGTGCTATAAATATCTCCCAAACTTGCACCGTTTAGGAGATATTTACAGTGCAAACTGCCGATGACGTCATCGGTGCAGGCGCTCATGCCGTTCCTTCAGAGCTCAGCGCCGTGAACGGTGATGTAATCGCGCCTCCGGCCAATCAGATGGCCGGAGGACGCGAACCCGGAAGCAGGACGGCAGGACATGTCGCCGTCCTGTCGCTGAGGTGGCGGCACGGCGGGGGCTTCGTTTTAAGGTAAGTACTACATAATGAGCTAGTATGCGATGCATACTAGCTCATTATGCCTTTCTCTTTACAGGGCTTTTTTTTTTCTCGTTTTTTTTTTTCGACTTTACTTCCTCTTTAAGGCACACCAGTTAAGCGCTTATTGATTGGCTGTTGAAAGCCCGCCATTAAAAGCACGCCATTACATACAAAACAGGAAATAAAATTACCGAACACGGATTTTAAACCCGAACATACAGTAAAGTTTTCGGGTCCGTGTCCGGGTAGCAAAAATCCAATTATCCGGTACGGACCTGAATAATACAGTCCGTGTTCGCTCAACACTACTCTTAACAGCCGCCGGGAATTCTGGGGTCCCAAAGAATGGTGACATTGGTCCCCGAACCTTAGAGATTGAACTAGATTCCACCACATTATCCCAAATCCGTAAGGTCTGACGTGTCATTCCAGCAAATAGAGATAAATCTCCTTGGTGAGTTGCTGGCACCCAGGGCATGGCTCCTAAGTCATAGGGGTTGATATATTGCTCCAATTGAACCCATAGCTTAGATGATAAGCCATGGAACCAAGCTACTATTCGTGTCAACACTGCCGCTTTGTAATAAGGAGAAGGGTCAGGTGCTCCAGCACCCCCCTTATCTTTTGGAAGGGACAAGGTCTCATATCGTAATCCTAGGTCGGCTTGAGTTCCATATAAACCGAGAAAACAATCGACGAAGTTTAATGAAATATACAGATGGAATAGAAATGGGGATCGTCCGAAACTGGTATAAAAAGCATGGAAGAACATCCATTTTCAAAACGTTTATCCTTCCAAACCAGGAAAGTCTTTTATTAGAAAAGGACAACAGATCTGTTTGAGTTTTACAGAATAAGGGCTCAAAATTTGCTGCAAAAAGCTCAGATGCCTTAGTGGGGAGGATAATCCCTAGATCAGTGTTTCTCAACTCCGGTCCTCAGGGCACACTAACAGGCCAGATTTTAAGTATTACCTTGGGGAGATGCAGACTAGAATACAGCAATCACTGAGCAGCAAATGATATCACCTGTGATGTATTTCAGTTTTCTTGCAAACCTGGCCTGTTAGTGTGCCCTGAGGACCGGAATTGAGAAACACTGCCCTAGATAACGAACCGAAGTAGAATTTGTCTTAAATGGGAAGGAAGACGAAAGCTGCTGTAGGGTACTTATAAATAGAGACACATTTAGAATGTCAGATTTGGTAAAATTAACTTTAAAGTTACTCATTCTCCCAAACTCCTCAAACTCCTGTATAATTGCAGGTAGTGAATTATGGGGGTGAGTAACAAACAACAATAGGTCATCCGCATAGAGAGCCAATTTTGAATGAATAGGACCAGTTGTAACCCCACATATAGAGGGGTTATTCCGTAGAGCTACGGCTAGGTGCTCCATTGTCAGTACATACAAAAGAGGTGAGAGGGGGCACCCCTGCCGTGTCCCATTACGAATCCTAAATGAGGTAGATAACGAACCATTAATTCGAATCCTTGCAGAAGGAGAGGAGTACAAAGCCATGATCCTTGATATCATATGAGATCCCAACCCAATCTGTTGCAAAGTCAATCAGAGAAATTGCCAATCTACCCGATCAAACGCCTTTTCGGCATCCACCGTAAGAAGGCACAATGGAATATTGTGGGAACACGCATAATCCATCAGAAGTAGAGTCTTTAAAGTGATATCTCTTACCTCTCGACCCCCAACAAACCCCACCTGAACCAAATGGATCAACTCAGGCATTACCAACTGCAGCCTATTTGCTAAAACTCTGGCATAGATTTTAAGATCCACCCCAATCAAAGATATGGGGCGATAATTTGTACAGAAAGATGGGTCTTTGTCGGGTTTTGGGATTAGAGATATGTGAGCCTCCAACGTTTGAGGCGCAAACAAAACGTCTTCTGACAGAGAATTAAACATTTTAGTCATGAAGGGAGCAAGAAGAGAAGAAAAAGCTTTAAAAGATTTAGGGGTAAAACCGTCTGGGCCTGGACTTTTCCCTGAAGGAGTGGTCGAGATCGCTCTCGCCACCTCTTCTACTGTAATAGGCGATTCAAGTTCTTCCACTACATCTCCTTCTAAGCTCGGAAGAGCGGTCTTCATAATATAAGAAAGTTTGTCTGCTTCCAAAAGGGCATACTGATCTGAAGTCAGTGTTGACGAAATATTATATAAAGAGTGGTAAAATTCTTTAAACGTTTGCCCGATATTATTAGGGGAGAATACTAATTCTCCAGTAGCATCATGGATATGAGTTATAAAAGTAGATGGAGACCTAGGATGCAGAGTCCTAGCTAAGTACTTTCCACATTTATCTTGAGATTTGTATTGATGCAAAGCTATTTTATCAGAATATCTGCGGGCAGATGTCTCATACAGCTCTCTAAGATGTAGACGAGCCGTCGATACATCAGCCAACGATTGCATTGTGGGCGCTTTTTTATGTTCCGTTTCCAGAATATGGAGGCGTGTAACTGCGGCCTCTCTGGCCGCTGAACGTTCCTTCTTCAATCTAGACCCTATCTGAATAAAAAAGCCACGGAGAACAGCCTTAAGTGCCTCCCATTGAATGGGGAGAGAAGTCTCATCAGAAAAATGGTCACTATAAAAATTAGTAATAGTCTCCTCAATCAGATTTATACATTCTGAATTCATCAATAAAGTGACATTTAAGCGCCAGGTCCAATCTCGTGTCGGTGAAGCCAGTAGGAGAAATGTTAAATATATTGGAGAGTGATCAGACCATACCAAAGAGTTTATATCACATATAGGGGACCAGTCTAAACAGCTATGATGAACTGATGAAAAATATGTATAATCCCGAGTTTTTGGATGCAGGATCCGCCAAACATCTATCAAGTGCAGATTAAATAGAGCCCGCTTAAAAGCCCTTAGTTTAGTGAAGGAAATTGCGGATCTCGAAGCCGATGAATCTAACAGGGGATCCTGCAGGATGTTAAATCCCCCCCCCCCAATAGAATTTTCCCTTCTGCAAAATTGGACAGAAGCTCTAAAAACTTCAGAGCTGTTGTTACCTGATCCACATTAAGCAGGTAAAAATTTGCTACTGTAAATTTAGTCTCCCAAAGTAAGAATTTTATAAACACATACCTTCCTTGTGGGTCAGATACCTGGTCTATCACCTCAATAGGTAGCGATTTATGAATTGCAATAGATACTCCTTTTGACTTCTGGAATGGATTGGTACTATGAAACCACCTGTTAAAATATTTATTGGAGCATGAGGGTACAGAGTCAGCCCGAAAATGTGTTTCCTGTAATAGTAGTAAGTTTACTTGATTTTTATGCATTTGATACAAAATTTGCCCCCTTTTAGAGGCCCTATTTATTCAATTGACGTTATAAGACCCCAGCTACAGCCGGGTCCGAGAGAGGTTTGTAGGTATCATAGCAGAGTGCGTAAAAAAAAAAAAAAAAAGCGCAGTAAAAAACAGGGAAAGGCACTCCAAGATAGGAGTCCAACAAAACTATAGTGTGGGCTTAACAGACTAAGCACAACACTACGTGAATATCACGTCGAAGGCACTAACTGTGCCTAGCCTAATTTTGAAAAAAAAATTAAGGAAGGGGGCAGTTCTAAGCCAGATCGGGGAAGACGGAGGAGAACACCCTGTCGCATACCTGAGTAGAAAATTGTTACCCAGAGACGTGGCAGTGGAAAAGGAGTGTTTAGCCCTGGTCTGGGCTCTAAAGAAACTTACAACCATATCTGTATGGCCAAGAATTTACCCTTATTACAGATCATAATCCCTTGGTATGGTTGAACTGAGTGGCTGGAGATAATGGACGCTTGTTGAGATGGAGCCTAGCACTACAACCACACAATTTCTCCATCCAATACCGCCCTGGCAAGTTGAATGGGAATGCGGACGGACTGTCCAGGCAAACAGAACTTTTACCCTGACAGTCAGTCGGACAGCCCCAAGTTGATCCCCGAAAAGGATCAATCCGGGTCTGCCGGAGTGTTCCACAAAAGGGGAGCAGTGTAACAGACCCTTACCTTTAACAGAGAATATTTGTGCTTACCTGGTTCATGTGTGTGAAGGATTTCCGTTATTTACACTCCCTGCTATCATATCTCTCTTTGCACTGTGAGCCCCAGGAAGTGACTCCTTATATGGACATTCCATGAAGTCAAGGTATGGCCAGCCTAGAGACGGAATGTGTGCTGATTAACGAGGCGCTTTTTTCTACATTATGTTGATTTGGGCTGAGGCAGCTTTTGTTAAGTGTGGTAATGACCTTACCTATTTGTCTGGGTGGATGTCAGGCCATTGTTTAAGTAGTGTCTGATATACTCCCCAGGTGTATAAAAGCCTGTATTCTGGTTTCAATAAAGTGTTGTTTTCCTTGACCCTTCAAAACGTAGCTTCGTCTCGTTCCTGGAGGGGGATTTTCCAGCATTATTACCCGGTCATTCAACAGCTGAACCTGACTCTCCTCTTGGATCCTATGGTTGGGATTCTACTACTCCATTACTACACAGGGACTTGCCAGGAAAAAAGGACGTCCCCAATGGCTGATACCCTCTCACCACCTGGATAGCCGTTACATCCGCGAACCGCGAGTTTGCGGTGGGCCCCATTGACTTTAATGGGAGGCGAACTTTAAAAACCTTTAGGTCATATTTGCAGCCACAAAAGACATACTAGCTGTGCACAAATAGTCCCAGCACATGGACAATGTCATAACAGAAGTATTGCAATTGAAAAAGTTGCCCTAATTTTTTTTTTTTTTTTACAGCAAAAAATATATATATTTTTTTCATAAATCAGCCAGAACTGACAGCAGCTTTAAATACATTGTCTAATACATATAGGTCCATTCACATTGACAGAGCGATTTGTGTTTGACTGCAGCCAATCTCTAACTGCCCCTAAAGCAACCACTGAATACCTAGCCCTATAGTAAAGAGACTGTAATAGACCCTAAAATGACATTGGAGCATTTTAAATGACTTTGGTGGACATTGACAGAGCGATTTGTGACTGCAGCCGATCTTTAACTGCCCCTAAAGCAACCACTGGATACCTCTCCCTAAGCTCAAAAGATACTAGTAGACCTATACTGAAAAATACCAGCCCTGAAAAGGACTTTTGTGGATCTTCATAACACTATATGTGTCTAGCAAACCCTCCCTGATGAGCACAGCAGACCTCTCCCTACACTGGCAGAAAGCGGAATGTGAAATGGCCGCCAGATCGGGTCTATTTATAGGGTAGGGGGACTGTCCATGTGCTGGAATGTTTCACTTGGCTGTCCCGTTCCACCTGACGGCTGTGTCACGGGTCAAAGTTCTCCCCAATGTAAACAAATATGGCCGCCGCAAACGACGCCATGTGTCCAAAAATTTGGCGGATAGCGAACAAGCAAAATTTGCCGCGAACCTACCGCCGGGCGAACCGCAAGGCCATCTCCATTAGAGATAGGATTAGGGATAGGGTTGGGTTTAGGGTTATAGTTGGAGTTAGGGATAGGGATAGGGTTGGGGTTAGGGTTGGGGTTAGGGATAGGTTTGGGGTTAGGGATAGGGTTGGGGTTAAGGTTAGGATTAGGGATAGGGTTTGGGTTAGGGTTAGGATTAGGGATTAGGGATGATCGAACGGTTTGGGTCGACCATCGGTTCGACCTGAACATTGGGTGTTCGAAATTCGGCCGAATTCCGAACTTTTTTCGGTAAAAGTTCGGAATTCGGTCACCAGAACTGCCCAAAATGCAATGGGACAGGAAGTGGGCTTTAAAAGCCCTTGATTGGCCCAGAAACGTCAGTAAAAGCCAATGAGGGGGCAGGAGTCTGCTAGGAACGTGATTGGAGTGACTACGGGGACCAGAGGCCAATCAGGAGTGAATACGCCTCCCAGTATATAACATAGCCCCGCCTAACCTCTAGCACTGTAATATAGAGGCTGTGGAAGAGAGTGGAAGCATTTGTGTTACTCCTGCTTTGTTACACAACGTTTGCTGCATAGCCGATTGCTTGTAAAGCTCCATATCAGCAGAAGAGCAGTTAGCTTACAGACAGATTGTCAGTGTAGTTAGAAATACAGCGATTGTGCTGTTTGAGTCAGAAAAAAAAAAAAATTAAAGGGACAGTGTCAGTTAGAAATTATCTTCTGCTGTATGGAGCTGTTCTTTTAGTGTGAAGAAAGGGATATGCAGTGTAGTTAGGGTACTATATACCACTATAGTTAGATTCAATAATCTAGTTTTTGTAGGGATACTTTTAAGTGTCAAGGTTCCGTCTAGTGAGCACGTTGCACTGCTGATATATCTACAGCAGGTATACGTGCTTGCTAGTCAGCTATTGTGCAAAATACATTGCAGCGATACACACATCTGCTGTATTTAGCGACAACTTTGGGTCGCATAGCAGTGTGCGTTTTGCAGGTGAATTTCACCGGGCAGAGTTGCCAAAGCCTCAGTGACAAGTTACGCCTGTGCAAAAGGCTTTGCTACTCTACGTCACACACATCTAGTGTATTTAGCGACAACGTTGGGTCGCATAGCAGTGTGCGTTTTGCAGGTGAATTTCAATGCGCAGAGTTGTCAAAGCCTCAGTGACAAGTTAACGCCTATGCAAAAGGCTTTGCTACTCTGCGTCACACACATCTGCTGTATTTAGCGACAACTTTGGGTCGCATAGCAGTGTGCGTTTTGCAGGTGAATTTCACCGCGCAGAGTTGCCAAAGCCTCAGTGATAACTATGTCAGGTAGACCAAGGAAAGGCATACGTGGCCCTGCTGCGGAAAGGGGCACAGCTTCTACGGTGTCTAGAGGCAAGGGTGGACGTGGTGGTCAGTCCTCAGCTAGGCCACCATTGCGATTGTTCTCCCGCAGTGGCCAAGCTATACGTCCACAGTACGTACAGGAGGTGGTGGACTATATTACCAAACCCTCATCATCGTCATCATCAGCAACTACAGTGACCTAGGCAGAGAAAAGTGGTCAGTCTTCTGCAGTTGGCAGAGCAAATAAAGATGAGTCCATGTCCACCTCAAGTCCTTCCTTAGACCCAACTTCAGACATGGCAGAGGAGTCAGCTGAGCTGTTTGACCACAGTGTCGGCCATCCACTCCAGCCTAAAGCTCAGTCCTTTATGGAGTCTGATGTTGGGTCTGAGGTTCAAGAGGAGGCAGAGCAAGCAAGAGGGGAGAGCAGATGGCCCACTCCATCTAAGGCCGCACCTGTTGTCTCCCGGGCCACGCCTGATGCTCAGTCCTTTATGGAGTCTGATGTTGGGTCTGAGGTTGAGGAGGAGGCAGAGCAAGCAAGAGGGGAGAGCAGACGGCCCACTCCATTTAAAGCCGCACCTGTTGTCTCCCGGGCCACTATAAATCCTCTTCTTGCTGGACCTTTTTTGAGACATCTCATGCAGATCGAACAGTTGCGATCTGCAAGATTTGTCATAAGGGAATAAAACGTGGCAAAAATGTCAACCACTTGGGTACAAGCTGCCTAACCAGGCATTTGACAACCCACCACTTGGCCCATTGGCAGGAGCATTTGAAGAACCCGCAAAAGGGCCAAAGATCGGACAGTCGGCCTCCTAGTCCTCCTTGCACTCCTCCTCGTGCTCCACCTGCACATCAGTCTGTCCCTGCTATAGTCACTCGTCACCTGTTGGCAGCCTCCACTGACAGGGATGATGATATAGCATGCAGTGTCGCATCTATCTCCAGCACACCACCAGCTGTAACATCTAGACGGCAAATTTCTATTCCACACACGCTGGAACGAAAAAAAAGTATACTCCCCGCCACCCACATGCCCAGCGTCTAAACAGTAGTTTGGCAAAACTACTGGCTCTGCAACTCTTACCATTTAACCTGGTAGAGTCTGCTCCCTTCCGCGACTTTGCAAAATGTGCAGTTCCACAGTGGCAGGTGCCAAGTCGGCATTACTTTACCCGTAAGGCCCTGCCATCCCTATACCAACATGTGGAAGGCAATGTAGTGTCGTCCCTGGCCAAGTCAGTCAGCCGTAAGATACACCTGATGGCTGACACTTGGTCAAGCAAACATGGGCAGGGACGGTACATTTCTGTCACTGCTCATTGGGTGACACTGCTTGCCAGTGGAAGGGATTGTAGCCAGAGCTCGGTGCTGCAGCCAGTATTGCCCCCACGTCTGCAAACAGCTGGTGGTGTCACTGATCCGGGTAGATCGATCACTTCTACCCCCTCCTGCTCCTCCTCCTCCTCCTCCTCCTCCATGCCCTCCTCTGCAGCATGGTTCTTTGAATAGGATGAGGTACCACGTAAGCGTTCAAAGGTCTATTCTATGTCTCAGGCCAAAAGGTGTCACGCAGTGCTGCAGCTTGTGTGTCTAGGGGACAGGCAGCACACTGCCCCTGATATTCTTGGGGCTCTGCAGGCACAGGCCCAGAGTTGGTTTACACCACGTCAGCTGCAGTCAGGAATGGTGGTTACCGATAATGGGTCAAACCTCCTGGCCGCCCTTCGGCAGGGAAAGTTGACCCATGTGCCATGCCTGGCGCATGTCCTGAATCTCGTGGTACAGCGGTTTTTGAACTCGTACCCGGGAATGCAGGATGTGCTAAGGATGGCAAGAAGGGTGTGCAGTCACTTCAAGCGGTCGTACAGTGACACTGTACGTTTGGCCGAAGTGCAGCGTGAGTTTCACCTGCCGGTACAACGCCTCGTCTGTGACATGCCCACCCGCTGGAACTCCACCTTGGCTATGCTGCAGCGCCTGTACACGCAGCAGAGGGCCCTCAATGAATATCTATGCGAGTACGGCACCAGCACTGGCTCTGCGCGCCTGGGCTTCTTTTCACCATGGCAGTGGCTTTTGATTAAGGATGCATGCGCTGTCCTCTCGCCATTTGAGGAGGCCACAAGGATGGTCAGCCGGGACAGCGCATGCATCAGTGACACCCTAACGGTACTGTTTTTGTTGGAGCACACACTGCGTGGCATTATGGACAGGGCACTGGAGGCAGAGCATCAGGAGGAAGAGGATGACTTCCTTGTCTCTCAAGGCCCCCTTTATCCTGAGAATCCTGACCCCATTATGCCTAGCTCCCAGAGGCCCGAGCAGGATCCAGGGGTTGCAGAGGAGGAGGAGGACAATTCTTCGGGAACTTTTGCAGGCTTTGAGGAGGAGGAGGAGGAAGACATGCGGCAATCTGCAAGGCCTATTTTGACTCCCTCGGGACACTTTGGAGTAGTGCGTGGCTGGGAGGAGGAGGAGCACGTTCAAGATCGTGTCATTTTGAGTGACCCCGAGGAGTCAGCTTCTCAGGCCTTTGCAAATGTGTGACGCATGGCAAACATCATGCTTCAGAGCCTGCGAAAGGACCCCAGAATCAAGGCCATTAAAGAGACTGACCACTATTGGTTGGCCACCCTACTTGACCACCGGTACAAGTCAAAAGTCTCTGAGCTTTTCCCATCCACCCAGAGAGTCCACAGGATCAAATCCCTTGAGCACAGTCTCAAGAGGATTCTGGTGAACACGTTCCCCGACTCCCGTAGGGTGCAGGGACGGGGACAACCTACCATGGACTCTACTGCGGGTCACGAGAGGAGTGTTGGAGAAGGCGTGCGGTTGACGGATGCCTTTCGGTCTTTTTTTAGTCCTCACCGCCCAGGCCTCTCAGCTGCCGCATCGACAGCGTCTGCATCACATGGTGGACGATTACGTCAGGGCAGAAAGTGACACAGAGGGCTTTTCATGTGACGAATCCGATCCACTGGCATACTGGGTCTTAAGATTAGACCACTGGCCTGAACTGGCCCAGTATGCCATGGAGTTGTTGGCCTGCCTTGCTTCCAGTGTCCTATCAGAACAGGCATTCAGCGCAGCTGGAGGATTCATCACAGACCATCGAACGAGACTCTCCACCGACTCAGTCGACCGTTTGACATTCATTAAAATGAATCAGTCATGGATATCAAGCTTTGATGCACCTGATGCAGACCTTGTAGACTACTCTATCGTTGTGATGTGGCAGCTGAGCCTCAGTTTAAGCCTGGACCAGGGTGCCACCCTCAAACCCTCCTCTCATTCTGTTTAGGTTCACAGAACCTCATTCTAGTTTCCACTAGAAAAGATTAATTTTTTTTTGGCCTTCTGCAACACCAGCTCTTTGGGCTTATGGTGGGGAGGCTCCGCCAACACCAAAAATACCATGTTTGCGCACCTGTTCCACAGGTGCACACCTTCATAATTTTTTGGCCTTCTGCAACACCAGCTCTTTGGGCTTACGGTGGGGAGGCTCCGCCAACACCAAAGATACCATGTTTGCGCACCTGTTCCACAGGTACGCATCTTCATAATTTTTACGCCTTCTTCAAAACCAGCTCTTTGGGTTTACGGTGGGGAGGCTCCGCCAACACCCAAAACACAATGTTTGCTCACCTGATCCACAGGTACACATCTTAATTTTTTCACCTACTTCAACACCAGCTCTTTTGGCATACAGTGGTATGGCTCCGCCAACACCCAAACAACAATTTTTGCGCACCTGTTTCACAGATGCATATCATTGCAATTTTTTTTTCCTCACAAAGGCAATTATTGCCTACAGGACCAGCACTTTCATAGGGTTATGGTGTCAAGGCATCGTCGGCACCACCAAAGGCCCAATTTTTAAGCATCCTTTACTTCTATTCAAAGTCAAGAGACAACAGTATTCATCCAAAACATCTCTAATCTTGTTCACTCTGCACTACATTGTGGCCCCTACCCCTAACCCTCAATGTACCCGTGCATATATGTCTGTTTCTTGTGAGAATTCAAGTTAAAGTGCACCAAACACCATTTTACATGAAATAAATTGCATCTACATACATCTTTTGACTTCTTGAAAACATTTGGTAATAATAGCCCCATTGTGAAAATACACCCGTTAATTATATCCACATTTAAAGAGACAGCACCTTTTTCCCAAAAAAAAAAAAAAAAACTCTTGTTCCCAGTGCACTGCATTATGTCCCCATCATACACATTGGCAGTGCAGTTGATTAGGAGCAAAAGAAAGACACCGCTAAGCAAAAAAGTCATTTTTGAAGGTTTGGCATGCTATAATTCTGGTTCTGTACATGCTACAGAGCTGAAACTTCACATGTACACTTTTTTAGAGCCCCCAGAAACTAAATCCAAAGAAATCTCATTTTTTTTTTTCAATAATCTTTTCAATAATTGGCTCTCAATCAAAAACGACAATTTTTAAGAACTTTTTTTTGCCTGATTCATAGTCCCTGGGGCATGACCCAGAACCCTAAGCACTTTTTAGGGGCATCTATTAGGTTTTAGGGCTTCAAAATGGTGTTTTTTGATTCCCGAAGTTCGGGTCCTATTGATTTCAATGGGGTCCGGGAATCCGAACCAAACTTTCGGGAAATTCGGGTGTTCTGGTCGAACCGAACTTTTCAAAAGTTCGATCATCCCTATTAGGTATAGGGTTAGGGTTTTGGTTAAGGGTTAGGATTAGGGTTAGGGATAGGGTTAGGGTTGGGTTTATGGTTGAGGTTAGGGATAGGGATAGGGTTGGGTTTATGGTTGAGGTTAGGGATAGGGATAGGGTTAGGGATGGGGTTAGGGTTAGGATTAGGGATAGGGTTAGGCATAGGGTTAAGGTTAGGATTAGGGTTGGGGTTAGGGATAGGGTTAGTGATAGGGATAGTGTTAGGGTTGGGGTTAGGGATAGGGTTGGGTTTAGGGTTATGGTTGGGGTAAAGGATAGGGTTAGCGATAGGGATAGGGTTAGGGTTAAGGATAGGGTTAGGGATAGGGTTGGGGTTAGGATTAGGGATAGGGTTAGGGTTAGGGTTAATGATAGAATTAGGGATAGGGTTGGGGTTAGGGTTAGAATTAGGGTTAGTGATATGGTTAAGGTTAGGGATAGGGATAGCGTTAGGGATGGGGTTAGGGTTAGGGTTAGGGATAGGGATAGGGTAAGGGGTGGGGTTAGGGTTAGGGATAGGGATAGGGTAAGGGTGGGGTTAGGGTTAGAATTAGGGATAGGGATTAGGGTTAGAGTTAGGGATAAGATTAGGGTTAGGGATAGGGTTAGGGAAAAGGTTGGGGGTTAGAGATAGGGTTAGAGTTAGGGATAGGGTTGGGGTTAGGGAAAGGGTTGGGGTAAGGGTTAGGGATTGGGTTAGGGTTAGGATTAGGGATAAGGTTTGGGTTAGGGTTAGGGATAGGGTTGGGTTTAGGGTTATGGTTGGGGTTAGGGATAGGGTTAGGATTAGGGTTAGGGTCAGGGTTAGGGATAGGGTTAGGGATAGGGTTAGGATTAATGATAGAGTAAGGGTTAGGCATAGGGTTAGGGTTAAGGTTAGGGATAGGGTTAGAGTTAGGGTAATGGTTAGGATTAGGGATAGGGTTAGAGTTCTTGTTAGAGTTAGGGATAGGGTTGGGGTTAGGATTAGGGTTGGGGTTAGGGTTATGGTTAGGGTTAGGGTTTAGGGTTGGGGTTAGGGATAGGGTTAGGGTAAGGATTAGGGATAGGGTTGGGGTTAGGGTTATTTTTAGGGATAGGGTTAGGGTTAAGGTTAGGGATAGGGTTAGGGTTAAGGTTAGGGATAGGATTAGGGTGAAAGACAGGGTTAGGGATAGGGTTGGAGTTGGGGTTAGGGTTAGGGTTAAGGTTAGGGATAGGGTTGGGTTTAGGGTGGATAGGGTTAGGATTAGGGATAGGGTTAGGGTCAGGGTTAGGGATAGGGATAGGGTTGGGGTTAGGGTTAGGATTAAAGATAGAGTAAGGGTTAGGCATAGGGTTAAGGTTAGGGATATGGTTAGAGTTAGGGTAATGGTTAGGATTAGGGATAGGGTTAGGGTTAGAGTTCTTGTTAGGGTTGGGGTTAGGATTAGGGATAGGGTTGGGGTTAGGGTTATGGTTAGGATTAGGGATAGGGTTGGGGCTAGGGTTATTTTTAGGGATAGGGTTAGGGTTAAGGTTAGGGATAGGGTTAGGTTTAGGGTTAGGTTAGGTTTAGGGTTAGGGATAGGATTAGGGTGAAGGACAGGGTTAGGGATAGGGTTAGGGTAAGGGTTAGGGATAGGGATGGGGTTAGGGTTAGGGATTGGGTTAGGGTTAGGGGTGGGGTTAGGGATAGGGTTAGGGTTGGGGTTAGGGTTAGAATTAGGGATAGGGATTAGGGTTAGAGTTAGGGATAAGGTTAGGGTTAGGGAAAGGGTTGGGGGTTTAGGATAGGGTTAGGGATAGGGTTGGGTATTAGGGAAAGGATTGGGGTTAGGGATTGGGTTAGGAGTAGGGTTAGGATTAGGGATAAGGTTAGGGTTATGATTAGGGATAGGGTTAGGGATAGGGATAGTGTTAGGGATAGGGTTGGGGTAAGGGATAGGGTTAGTGACAGGGAAAGGGTTAGGGATAGGGTTGGGGTTAGGGATAGGGTTAGGGATAGGAATAGGGTTAGGGATAGGGTTGGGGTTAGGATTAGGGATAGGATTAGGGTTAGGGATAGGGTTAAGGATAGGGTTAGGGATAGGGTTGGGGTTAGGGTTAGGATTAGGGTTAGTGATATGGTTAAGGTTAGGGATAGGGTTAGGGATGGGGTTAGGGTTAGAGATAGGGTTAGGGATGGGGTAAGGGATAGAGTTAGGGTTAGGGATAGGGTTAGGGTAAGGGAAAGGGTTGGGGGTTAGAGTTAGGGTTAGGGATAGGGTTGGGGTTAGGGAAAGGATTAGGGATAAGTTTAGGGTTAGGATTTGGGTTAGGGTTTGGGATAAGGTTGGGTTTAGGGTTATGGTTAGAGTTAGGGTTAGGATTAGGGATAGGGTTAGGGTCAGGGTTAGGGTTAGGATTAATGATAGGGTTAGGGTAAGGATTAGGGATAGGGTTAGGATTAGGGATAGGGTTAGGGTTAGGGTTAGGGATAGGGTAAAGGTTAGCGTTAGGGATAGGGTTAGGGTTAGGGATAGGGTTGGGGTTAGGGATAGTGTTAGGGTTAGCATTAGGGATAGGGTTAGGGATAGGGTTTGGGTTAGGCTTAGGGATATGGTTAGGGTTAGGTTAGGTTTAGGGATAATGTTAGGGTTGGGGTTAGGGTTAAGGTAACGATTAGGGATAGGGTTAGGATTAGGGATAGGGTTGGGGTTAGGGTTAGGGATAGGGTTAGGGTTAAGGTTAAAGATAGGGTTAGGATTAGGGATAGGGTTAGGGATAAGGTTAGCGTTAGAAATAGGGTTGGGGTTAGGGAAAGGGTTAGTTTTAGGGATAGGGTTAGGTATAGGGTTAGGGTGAAGGACAGGGTTAGGGATAGGGTTAGGGATAGGGTTGGGGTTAGGGATAGGGTAAGGGTTAGGGCAAGGGTTAGGGATAGAGTTAGGATTAGGGATAGGGTTAGGGATAGGATTAGGGATAGGGTTAGGGTTTGGGATAGGGTTGGGGATAGGGTTTGGGGTTGGGTTAGGGTTGGGGTTAGGGATGGTTATAGGGACAGGGATAGGGAAATTGTTAGGATTAGGGATAGGGTTGGGGTTAGGTTTAGGGATAGGGTTAGAGATAGTGATGGGGTTGAGATTGGGGTTAGGGACAGGTTAGGGTAAGGATTAGGGATAGGGTTAGGATTAGGGTTATTGATAGGGTTGCGGTTAGGGTTAGGGTTTGGGATAGGGTTAGGGTTAAGGTTAGGGATAGGGGTTAGGGTTAGGGATAGTGTTAGGGTTTTGGTCAGGGTTAGGGTCAGGGTGGGGGTTAGTGTTAGGGTTAAGGATAGGGTTAGGGATTAAGGATGATCGAACGGTTCAGGTCGCCCATTGGTTCGACCCGAACATTGGATGTTCGATATTCGGCCGAATACCAAACTTTTTGCGGTAAAAGTTCGGTATTCGGCCACCAGAACCGCCCAAAATGCACTGGGACAGGAACTGGGCTTTAAAAGCCCGTGATTGGCCCAGAAATGTCTGCAAAAGCCAATGAGGGGGCAGGAGGCTCCTAGGAACGTGATTGGAGTGACTACGGGGACCAGAGGCCAATCAGGAGTGAATACGCCCCACACTATATAAGATGGCCCCGCCTAACCCCTAGCACAGTGATCCAGAGCCTGTTGAAGAGAGTTGAAGCAGTTCTCTGACTCCTGCTTTGCTACACTACATTTTCTACATATCTAGTGGTTCTAAAGCTCCATATAGCAGAATTGTATTTAGCTTACAGCCAGTGTAGTTAGATACAGCGATTGTGCTGGTTCTTAGAGTTACAAAAAAAAAAAAACTTAAGGGACAGTGTCAGTCTTCTGCTGTATGGAGCTTTCTATTTAGTGGAAAGGGATATCTAGTGTAGTTAGGGAACTTTGTACTACATTAGTTATATTTAATAATTGAGTTTCTGTAGGGAAAGTGTGAGGGTTCTGTTTAGTGAGCACGTTGCACAGTGCTGCTGTATCACAGCAGGTATACGTGCTTGCTAGGCAGCAAAATACAGTGACAACTTAACGCCTGTTGTTCAAAGCGTTAGGTGCACTGTACAAAAGCCTTTGCAACTGTGTGTGACACGCATCTGCTGTGCTGTATCCAGCGACAACTGTGGGTCGCATAGCAGTGTGCGTTTTTCACCGCACACAGTTGCCAACGCATCAGTGACAACCTAACGCCTGTTGTTCAAAGCGTTAGGTGCACTGTGCAAAAGCCTTTGCAACTTTGCGTGACACGCATCTGCTGTGCTGTATCCAGCGACAACTGTGGGTCGCATAGCAGTGTGCGTTTTTCACCGCACACAGTTGCCAACGCATCAGTGACAACCTAACGCCTGTTGTTCAAAGCGTTAGGTCCACTGTGCAAAAGCCTTTACAACTATGCGTGACACGCATCTGTTGTGCTGTATCCAGCGACAACTGTGGGTCGCATAGCAGTGTGCGTTTTTCACCGCACACAGTTGCCAACGCATCAGTGACAACTTAACACCTGTTGTTCAAAGCGTTAGGTCCACTGTGCAAAAGCTTTTGCAACTGTGCGTGACACGCATCTGCTGTGCTGTATCCAGCGACAACTGTGGGTCGCATAGCAGTGTGCGTTTTTCACCGCACACAGTTGCCAACGCATCAGTGACAACTTAACACCTGTTGTTCAAAGCGTTAGGTCCACTGTGCAAAAGCCTTTGCAACTGTGCGTGACACGCATCTGCTGTGCTGTATCCAGCGACAACTGTGGGTCACATAGCAGTGTGCGTTTTTCAACGCACACAGTTGCCAATGCATCAGTGACAAATATGCCTGGTAGACCAAGAAAAGGCATACGTGGCCCTGCTGCGGAAAGGGGCACAGCTTCTAGGGTGTCTAGAGGCAGGGGTGGACGTGGTGGTCAGTCCTCAGCCAGGCCACCATTTGGATTGTTCTCCGGCAGTGGCCAAGCTATACGTCCACAGTATGTACAGGAGGTGGTGGACTATATGACCAAACCCTCATCATCGGCATCATCTGCAACTACAGTGACCCAGGCAGAGAAAAGTGGTCAGTCTTCTGCAGTTGTCAGAACAAATACAGATGAGTCCATGTCCACCTCACGTCCTCCCTTAGACCCAACTTCAGACATGACAGACGAGTCAGCTGAGCTGTTTGACCACAGTGTCGGCCATCTACTCCAGCCTGATGCTCAGTCCTTTATGGAGTCTGATGTTGGGTCTGAGTTTGAGGAGGAGGCAGAGCAAACAAGAGGGGAGAGCAGACGGCCCGCTCCATCTAAGGCCGCACCTGTTGTCTCCCGGGCCAGGCCTGATGCTCAGTCTTTGATGGAGTCAGATGTTGGGTCTGAGCTTGAGGAGGAGGCAGAGCAAGCAAGAGGGGAGAGCAGACGGCCCGCTCCATCTAAGGCCACACCTGTTGTCTCCCAGGCCAGGCCTGATGCTCAGTCTTTGATGGAGTCAGATGTTGGGTCTGAGGTTGAGGAGGAGGCAGAGCAAACAAGAGGGGAGAGCAGACGGCCCGCTCCATCTAAGGCCGCGCCTGTTGTCTCCCAGGCCAGGCCTGAGATGCTCAGTCTTTGATGGAGTCAGATGTTGGGTCTGAGGTTGAGGAGGAGGCAGAGCAAGCAAGAGGGGAGAGCAGACGGCCCGCTCCATCTAAGGCCGCACCTGTTGTCTCCCGGGCCACTATACACACCTCATCTTGCTGGGACTTTTTGAGACATCCCATGCAGACAAAACAGTTGCGATCTGCAAGATTTGTAAGAAGGGTATAAAACGTGGCAGAAATGTCAACCACCTGGGTACAAGCTGCCTAAACAGGCATTTGACAACCCATCACTCGGCCCGTTGGCAGGAGCATTTAAAGAACCCACAAAAGGGCCAAAGATCGGTCAGTCGGCCTCCTAGTCCTCCTCGCGCTCCTCCTCATGCTCCACCTGCTCCACCTGCACATCAGTCTGTTCCTGGCCCTGCTATAGTCACTCATCACCTGTTGGCAGCCTCCACTGACAGGGATGATGATATAGCACGCAGTGTCGCATCTACCTCCAGCACACCACCAGCTGTAACATCTAGACGCCAAATTTCGATTCCACACATGCTGGAACGAAAAAAAATGTATACTCCCCGCCACCCACATGCCCAGCGTCTAAACAGTAGTTTGGCTAAACTACTGGCTCTGCAACTATTACCTTTTAACCTGGTAGAGTCTGCTCCCTTCCGTGACTTCGCAAAATGTGCAGATCCACAGTGGCAGGTGCCAAGTCAGCATTACTTTGCCCGTAAGGCCCTGCCCTCCTTATACCAACATGTGGAAGGCAATGTAGTGTCGTCCCTGGCCAAGTCAGTCAGCCGTAAGATACACTTGACGGCTGACACTTGGTCAAGCAAACATGGGCAGGGACAGTACATTTCTGTCACTGCTCACTGGGTGACACTGCTTGCCAGCGGAAGGGATTGTAGCCAGGGCTCGGTGCTGCAGCCAGTGTTGCCCCCACGTCTGCAAACAGCTGGTGGTGTCGCTGATCCGGGTAGATCGATCACTTCTACACCCTCCTGCTCCTCCTCCTCTACCTCCTCCATGCCCTCCTCTGCAGAATTGTCCTTTGAATATGATGAGGTACCACGTAAACGTTCAAAGGGCTATTCTATGTCTCAGGCCAAAAGGTGTCACGCAGTGCTGCAGCTTGTGTGTCTAGGGGACAGGCAGCACACTGCCCCTCAGATTCTTGGGGCTCTGCAGGCACAGGCCCAGAGGTGGTTGACACCACGCCAGCTGCAGCCAGGGATGGTGGTTACTGATAATGGGTCAAACCTCCTGGCCGCCCTTCGTCAGGGAAAGTTAATCCATGTGCCATGCCTGGCGCATGTCCTGAATTTCGTGGTACAGCGTTTTTTGAACTCGTACCCGGGAATGCAGGATGTGCTAAGGATGGCAAGAAGGGTGTGCAGTCACTTCAGGCGGTCGTACAGTGCCACTGCACGTTTGGGTGAAGTGCAGCGCGAGTTTCACCTGCCGGTACACCGCCTCATCTGTGACATGCCCACCCGCTGGAACTCCACCTTGGCTATGCTGCAGCGCCTGTACACGCAGCAGAGGGCCCTCAATGAATACCTATGCGAGTACGGCACCAGCACTGGCTCTGCGCGCCTGGGCTTCTTTTCACCACGGCAGTGGCTTTTGATTAAGGATGCATGCGCTGTCCTCTCGCCATTTGAGGAGGCCACAAGGATGGTCAGCCGGGACAGCGCATGCATCAGTGACACCCTACCGGTACTGTTTTTGTTGGAGCACACTCTGCGTGGCATTATGGACAGGGCACTGGAGGCAGAGCAGCAGGAGGAAGAGGAGGACTTCCTTGCCTCTCAAGGCCCCCTTCATCCTGAGAATCCTGACCCCATTATGCCTAGCTCCCAGAGGCCCGAGCAGGATCCAGGGGTGGAAGAGGAGGAGCAGGAGGATGATTCTGCGGGAACTTTTGCAGGGTTTGAGGAGGAGGAGGAGGAAGACATGCGGCAATCTGCAAGGCCTAGTTTGACTCCCTCGGGACACTTTGGAGTAGTGCGTGGCTGGGAGGAGGAGGAGCCCGTTCAAGATAATGTCGTTTTGAGTGACCCCAAGGAGTCAGCTTCTCAGGCCTTCGCTAATTTGCGATGCATGGGAAACATCATGCTTCAGAGCCTGCGAAAGGACCCCAGAATCAAGGCCATTAAAGAGACTAACCACTATTGGTTGGCCACCCTACTTGACCCCCGGTACAAGTCTAAAGTCTCGGAGCTTTTCCCATCCACCCAGAGAGTCCACAGGATCAAATCCTTTGAGGACAGTCTCAAGAGGATTCTGGTGAACACGTTCCCCGACTCCCGTAGGGTGTAGGGGTGGGGACAACCTACCATGGATTCTACTGGTGGTCACGAGAGGAGCGTTGGAGAAGGCGTGCGGTTGACGGATGCCTTTCGGTCTTTTTTTAGTCCTCACCGCCCAGGCCTCTCAGCTGCCACATCGCATCGACAGCGTCTGCATCACGTGGTGGACGATTACGTGAGGGCACAAAGTGACACAGAGGGCTTTTCATGTGACGATGCCGATCCACTGGCATACTGGGTCTTAAGATTAGACCACTGGCCAGAACTGGCCCAGTATGCCATGGAGTTGTTGGCCTGCCCTGCTTCCAGTGTCCTATCGGAACGGGCATTCAGCGCAGCAGGAGGATTCGTCACAGACCATTGAAAAAGACTCTCCACCGACTCAGTCGACCGTTTGACATTCATTAAAATGAATCAGTCGTGGATATCAAGCTTTGATGCACCTGATGCAGACCTTGTAGACTAGGCTATCGTTGTGATGTGGCAGCTGAGCCTCAGTTTAAGCCTGGACCATGGTGCCACCCTCAAACCCTCCTCTCATTCTCTTTACGTTCACAGAACCTCATTTTGGTTATAACAAAAACTACCATGTTTGCGCACCTGTTCCACAGGTGCACACCTTTACAATTTTTGGGCCTCCTTCAACACCAGCTCTTTGGGGTTAAGGTGGGGAGGCTATGCTAAACAAAAACTACCATGTTTGCGAACCTGTTCCACAGGTGCACACCTTTACAATTTTTGGGCCTCCTTCAACACCAGCTCTTTGGGGTTAAGGTGGGGAGGCTATGCTAAACAAAAACTACCATGTTTGCGAACCTGTTCCACAGGTGCACACCTTCATAATTTTTACGCCTTCTTCAACACCAGCTCTTTGGGCTTACAGTGGTATGGCTCTGCCAACACCCAAACAACAATTTTTGCGCACCTGTCACACAGATGCATATCATTGTAATTTTTTTCCTTACAAAGGCAATTATTGCCTTCATTACCAGCACTTTCATAGGGATATGGTGTCAAGGCATCGTCGGCACCACCAAAGGCCCAATTTTTAAGCATCCTTTACTTCTATTCAAAGTCAAGAGACAACAGTATTCATCCAAAACATCTCTAATCTTGTTCACTCTGCACTACATTGTGGCCCCTACCCCTAACCCTAACCCTCAATGTATCCGTGCATATATGTCTGTTTCTTGTGAGAATTCAAGTTAAAGTGCACCAAACACCATTTTACATGAAATAAAGTGCAATTACATACATCTTTGGACTTCTTGAAAACATTTGGTAATAATAGCCTCATTGTGGAAATACACCCGTTAATTATATCCACATTTAAAGAGACAGCACCTTTTTCCAAAAAAAACTCTAATCTTGTTCCCAGTGCTCTGCATTATGTCCCCATCATACACATTGGCTGTGACGTTGATTAGGAGCAAAAGAAAGGTGCGGTTAAGCAAAAAAGTAATTTTTGAAGGTTTGGTATGCTATAATTCTGGTTCTGGACATGCTACAGAGCTGAAACTTCACAGGTACACCCTTTAGACCCCTTAGACACTAAATGCAAAGAAATCTCTTTTTTTTTTTTAAATTTTTTCAATAATTGGCTCTCTATCAAAAACGACAATTTTTAAGAACTTTTTTTTGTGTGATTAATAGTCCCTGGGGCATGACCCAGAACCCTAGGCACTTTTTAGGGGCATTTATTGGGTTTTAGGGCTTCAAAATGGTTTTTTTTGATTCCAGAAGTTCAGGTCCCATTGATTTAAATGGGGTTCTGGAATCCGAACCGAACTTTCCTGAAATTCGGGTGTTCTGGTCGAACCGAACTTTTCAAAAGTTCGATCATCCCTATTAGGGATAGGGTTGGGTTTAGGGTTAGGGATAGGGTTAGGGTAAGGATTAAGGATAGGGTTAGGATTAGGGTTAGGGATAGGGTTATGGATAGGGTTGCAGTTAGGGTTAGGGTTTGGGATAGGTTTAGGGTTAAGGTTAGGTTTAAGGTTGGGGTCGGGGTTAGGGTCAGGATTGGGGTATGGGTTAGGGATAGGGTTAGGGTTAAGGATAGGGTAAGGGTTAGGGATAGGGTTAGGGATAGGGATAGGGTTGGGGTTAGGATTAGGGATAGGTTTAGGATTAGGGTTAGGGTTAGGGTTAAGGATAGGGTTATGGATAGGGTTGGGGTTAGGATTAGGGTTAGTGATATGGTTAAGGTTAGGGATAGGGAAAGCGTTAGGGATGGGGTTAGGGTTAGGGATGGGGTAAGGGATAGGGTTGGGGTTAGGGTAAGGGGTGGGGTTAGGGTTAGAATTAGGGATAGGGATTAGGGTTAGGGTTAGAGTTAGGGATAAGGTTAGGGTTAGGGATAGGGTTAGGGAAAGGGTTGGGGGTTGGGGGTTAGGGATAGGGTTAGGGTTAGAGTTAGGGATAGGGTTGGGGTTAGGGATTGGGTTAGGGTTAGGGATGGGGTTAGGATTAGGGATAAGGTTTGGGTTAGGATTAGGGATAGGGTTAGGTTTAGGGTTAGGGATAGGGTTGGGTTTAGGGTTATGGTTGGGGTTAGATATAGGGTTAGGATTAGGGATAGGGTTAGGGTCAGGGTTAGGGATAGGGTTAGGGATAGGGTTGGGGTTAGGGTTAGGATTAATGATAGAGTAAGGGTTAGGCTGGCCATACACTATACAATTTTCTTATTCAATTTCCTTTAGATTTACCTTAAACTATGTAGTACAAGGGCCTGCCTGATTGCATACAAATTGAAAGTTTGTAGGTTTGACCCTATATTACATGGTTTTGGTAAATCTAAAGGAAAGTTGAACAAGAAAATTGTATAGTGTATGGCCAGCCTAAGGCATAGGGTTAGGGTTGGGGTTAGGGATAGGGTAAGTGTTAGGGATAGGGATAGGGTTAGGGATGGGGTTAGGGTTAGTGGTGGGGTTAGGGATAGGGTTAGGGATGGGGTTAGGGTTGGGGTTAGGGTTAGAATTAGGGATAGGGATTAGGGTTAGAGTTAGGAATAAGGTTAGGGATAGGGTTAGGGATAGGGTTAGGGAAAGGGTTGGGGGTTTAGGATAGGGTTAGAGTTAGGGATAGGGTTGGGGTTAGGGATTGGGTTAGGGTTAGGAATAGGGTTAGGATTAGGGATAAGGTTAGGGTTAGGGATAAGGTTGGGGTTAGGGATAGTGTTAGGGATAGGGTTGGGGTTAGGGATAGGGTTAGGTTTAGGGTTATGGTTGGGGTAAGGGATAGGTTTAGTGATAGGGAAAGGGTTATGGTTAGGGATAGGAGGAAGGAAGTGATTGGCGCTGCCTGGTGGGGTGTTATGGGAATGTATACGTAGGGTACTATGCTTCTAGTAGGATATCCTATAGAAGCCTGTGTAATAATTTAATATTGGAATCTGTGTATAATCAACTAAAATCTGATAAATGACAGACCTGTATAAAACCAGAGCGGGTCTATGTGTAATTTCTAAAAATGAAATAGAACCCTATATACATAGCATCAATAAATAAATTTCATACGTACAAAATGTGCAAAGAGAGGTGCAAAAAGTGAATACAAAAGGTGGAGTGCTAGAAAATAAAATAAAAATTGATCCAATGTGATCCAGTAATAAGTATGTGACCATAAAATGACAATTGGTAAGTATGCTATAAAAATTCTTAATAAAAGTAAAGTAACTAATAGTGTATATATGACCATAAAGTGACAATTGATAAGTATGCTCTTAAAAGTGCCAATAAATATAGGTGGAAAAAATGAATGAATAAATAATTCCCAATAAATAAATAACTGCAAAAAGTGCAAAGGTGAACCAATTCCTTGGTGAATATATCCGTGCCAAACTAGCGGTACCAAAATGAAAAAATACAGACAAAAGAGTCAGTTAAAATAATCCAACAAATGGATCCAAGTAAATGTGCCGTCTCGGTGGTTTAAAAGTCCAAAAAGAGTCCTAAATAAGTGAGGTCCATATATGGTGGTTTTGAAGTGCTCTTTTCTCTATGCCCAAAGTATGGTGGGTGGGCAGAAGGAAAAAGTGTTCCCCTAAGCCTGGGGTCCTGCGCTTACCAGATTCCCTTACCCCTACAGGGGTAAACAGCGGGTCGATTATTAGGGGATCGCTCCCACACACTGGCAATCAGGGTCTCCTATGGCCTTGGTATCGCTCCGTAGTAGTAATGAAGATGTCAGCTCAATAGGTATAAATAGGAATCCAGTACAGTGCCCGGGTATGCAGAAGAAAAAGGGAAGGAGCCTCCAATAGTGTAAAATTGTTTCACAGAACAGCTTTATTATATAAAAAAAGACATGTACTCACAAAGTATAAAATTCAAAAGGTATGCCCGTCTGGCATAGGAGCCGCAACCTCCTCTCTTGCGGTAAAACAAAGAAGAGGGTTTGGGACTTTATATGAGGCAACACATAGACATGTGCCTCCATCCCTATTATTCAAAGACATAATAATCATAGTTTGGGACTTTATATGAGATGTGTGACCCTATGTGACTAATAATTGTGCAACCATCAAATAACAAAACAAGTATGATAAGTCATGTTTTTATTCTACTCAAAGATGAGGTAAAAAATATTGGATGATAATGGTGTACATAAAGAACAACATAGGGAGCATGGATCATACATGAATATGATAGTATAGATGACAACAATGACATATGAATAAAATAGTACCATGAGTCTGGCAACATGGATGTCACCCATATGTACAGGTAGTATACCAATAGCTTAAAATACATAATGATGCAAATGTTAACATTGGATTTCTTTCATGGAAAGCTTGACGCGTTTCGTGTAAAAAACACTCATCAGGAGCGGGTAAAATCCAAGTATCTAGAAAAAATAAAACACATATATAGCAAAATAGTCATGTATGTCGCTGTATAACAGCCTGTTATCCCTAGCCCTTGTAGATTTGGAACTCACAATTATGTTCCAGGATGGGTTGCAGGATGTGTAGAAATGCGCCATTAGAGGGTACGTCTGACCCGGGAGCTGAGGGAGCAACGCCTGCGCACATGAGTAGATGTGATGATAGATCTATGGATGCTGTGGATCCACGGGTGAGGGCCACCATAAACTCCAACAGTCGACCACAATGGGTTTCTAAGGAATTAATATCATGATAGGGTTTTGGAAGCTGAATGAAGCTAATAACTCGTATACAAGTAGGGAGATAGGTGGAATGTCCATACCCGAGAACCAAGCCGCCAAGGCAATATACCATAGTGAGTACATGTGGCAAAGTGTTGAAAAGTGGAAAAGTCAAGAAGGAAGGAGAGAAAGTGCGAGGGTAGATAAATAACCGAAATAGATGGTGATAAGCCCGTGAAATTGTGTCCTATAGAAAAAATAAGGCTGGTATACAATACCAGTAACTCCCTAAAGGGGGATGTGGGGTGGATAACCCGATTGGAGTGATAAGAGTGTACATGGCAGTGGGAATATCTGACCATCTGAAAAGTGGATGGAAGGAGCAGTGATAGTGGGAGAAAGAGGAGAAACAATACCTCCGTGAAGACATGAGCAGGAATGGCTCCCAACGTCACGCTGCTGTGACCACAACGAGGAATCCGCAAACGGCTGTGTTAGCCGGAAGCGGAAGTCCATATGTGGGAACGCCGATGGACAGCACGTGTCAGGGTGCCGACGCCAGTCATGACGTCAGGACCCGACATGGACCTGCGTGACGCCGATGCGCTGCGGCCACAGACCCCGCCCCCCATTGCTAACCCAGGTGGGGGAAAGCGGAGGGAGGGGAGAGCGGGCGGGGCGCATCGCAGCTCCCGGGACCAGATGAAACCCAAACTTGGCCGCATGTACACAACCTACTCTCACCATTAGTGGAATAGAGTAATAGTAGTATTATGGATTAAAGTGGTGAGTCCATGTATAAGGGGCTCAACCAAAAATTGTCACAAAAAGCACATTGAGTCCTCAGAAAAGTGGTGACTCGGGGCACACATCTCCATCCCTGGGTAATTAGCAAAACAAAGAAGAGGGTTTGGGACTTTATATGAGGCAACACATAGACATGTGCCTCCATCCTTATTATTCAAAGACATAATAATCATAGTTTGGGACTTTATATGAGATGTGTGACCCTATGTGACTAATAATTGTGCAACCATCAAATAACAAAACAAGTATGATAAGTCATGTTTTTATTCTACTCAAAGATGAGGTAAAAAATATTGGATGATAATGGTGTACATAAAGAACAACATAGGGAGCATGGATCATACATGAATATGATAGTATAGATGACAACAATGACATATGAATAAAATAGTACCATGAGTACATGCATGTTGTCTGGCAACATGGATGTCACCCATATGTACAGGTAGTATACCAATAGCTTAAAATACATAATGATGCAAATGTTAACATTGGATTTCTTTCATGGAAAGCTCGACGCGTTTCGTGTAAAAAACACTCATCAGGAGCGGGTAAAATCCAAGTATCTAGAAAAAATAAAACACATATATAGCAAAATAGTCATGTATGTCGCTGTATAACAGCCTGTTATCCCTAGCCCTTGTAGATTTGGAACTCACAATTATGTTCCAGGATGGGTTGCAGGATGTGTAGAAATGCGCCATTAGAGGGTACGTCTGACCCGGGAGCTGAGGGAGCAACACACATGAGTAGATGTGATGATGGATCTATGGATGCTGTGGATCCACGGGTGAGGGCCACCATAAACTCCAACAGTCGACCACAATGGGTTTCTAAGGAATTAATATCATGATAGGGTTTTGAAAGCTGAATGAAGGTAATAACTCGTATACAAGTAGGGAGATAGGTGGAATGTCCATACCCGAGAACCAAGCCGCCAAGGCAATATACCATAGTGAGTACATGTGGCAAAGTGTTGAAAAGTGTAAAAAGTGGAAAAGTCAAGAAGGAAGGAGAGAAAGTGCGAGGGTAGATAAATAACCGAAATAGATGGTGATAAGCCCGTGAAATACACTTTGCCACATGTACTCACTATGGTATATTGCCTTGGCAGCTTGGTTCTCGGGTATGGACGGGTTTCTCCTCTTTCTCCCACTATCACTGCTCCTTCCATCCACTTTTCAGATGGTCAGATATTCCCACTGCCATGTACACTCTTATCTCTCCAATCGGGTTATCCACCCCACATCCCCCTTTAGGGAGTTACTGGTATTGTATACCAGCCTTATTTTTTCTATAGGACACAATTTCACGGGCTTATCACCATCTATTTCGGTTATTTATCTACCCTCGCACTTTCTCTCCTTCCTTCTTGACTTTTCCACTTTTTCCACTTTTCAACACTTTGCCACATGTACTCACTATGGTATATTGCCTTGGCGGCTTGGTTCTCGGGTATGGACATTCCACCTATCTCCCTACTTGTATACGAGTTATTAGCTTCATTCAGCTTTCAAAACCCTATCATGATATTAATTCCTTAGAAACCCATTGTGGTCGACTGTTGGAGTTTATGGTGGCCCTCACCCGTGGATCCACAGCATCCATAGATCTATCATCACATCTACTCATGTGCGCAGGCATTGCTCCCTCAGCTCCCGGGTCAGACGTACCCTCTAATGGCGCATTTCTACACATCCTGCAACCCATCCTGGAACATAATTGTGAGTTCCAAATCTACAAGGGCTAGGGATAACAGGCTGTTATACAGCGACATACATGACTATTTTGCTATATATGTGTTTTATTTTTTCTAGATACTTGGATTTTACCCGCTCCTGATGAGTGTTTTTTACACGAAACGCGTCGAGCTTTCCATGAAAGAAATCCAATGTTAACATTTGCATCATTATGTATTTTAAGCTATTGGTATACTACCTGTACATATGGGTGACATCCATGTTGCCAGACAACATGCATGTACTCATGGTACTATTTTATTCATATGTCATTGTTGTCATCTATACTATCATATTCATGTATGATCCATGCTCCCTATGTTGTTCTTTATGTACACCATTATCATCCAATATTTTTTACCTCATCTTTGAGTAGAATAAAAACATGACTTATCATACTTGTTTTGTTATTTGATGGTTGCACAATTATTAGTCACATAGGGTCACACATCTCATATAAAGTCCCAAACTATGATTATTATGTCTTTGAATAATAGGGATGGAGGCACATGTCTATGTGTTGCCTCATATAAAGTCCCAAACCCTCTTCTTTGTTTTGCTAATTACCCAGGGATGGAGATGTGTGCCCCGAGTCACCACTTTTCTGAGGACTCAATGTGCTTTTTGTGACAATTTTTGGTTGAGCCCCTTATACATGGACTCACCACTTTAATCCATAATACTACTATTACTCTATTCCACTAATGGTGAGAGTAGGTTGTGTACATGCGGCCAAGTTTGGGTTTCATCTGGTTCCGGGAGCTGCGATGCGCCCCGCCCGCTCTCCCCTCCCTCCGCTTTCCCCCACCTGGGTTAGCAATGGGGGGCGGGGTCTGTGGCCGCAGCGCATCGGCGTCACGCAGGTCCATGTCGGGTCCTGACGTCATGACTGGCGTCGGCACCCTGACACGTGCTGTCCATCGGCGTTCCCACATATGGACTTCCGCTTCCGGCTAACACAGCCGTTTGCGGATTCCTCGTTGTGGTCACAGCAGCGTGACGTTGGGAGCCATTCCTGCTCATGTCTTCACGGAGGTATTGTTTCTCCTCTTTCTCCCACTATCACTGCTCCTTCCATCCACTTTTCAGATGGTCAGATATTCCCACTGCCATGTACACTCTTATCACTCCAATCGGGTTATCCACCCCACATCCCCCTTTAGGGAGTTACTGGTATTGTATACCAGCCTTATTTTTTCTATAGGACACAATTTCACGGGCTTATCACCATCTATTTCGGTTATTTATCTACCCTCGCACTTTCTCTCCTTCCTTCTTGACTTTTCCACTTTTTACACTTTTCAACACTTTGCCACATGTACTCACTATGGTATATTGCCTTGGCGGCTTGGTTCTCGGGTATTGACATTCCACCTATCTCCCTACTTGTATACGAGTTATTAGCTTCATTCAGCTTTCAAAACCCTATCATGATATTAATTCCTTAGAAACCCATTGTGGTCGACTGTTGGAGTTTATGGTGGCCCTCACCCGTGGATCCACAGCATCCATAGATCTATCATCACATCTACTCATGTGCGCAGGCGTTGCTCCCTCAGCTCCCGGGTCAGACGTACCCTCTAATGGCGCATTTCTACACATCCTGCAACCCATCCTGGAACATAATTGTGAGTTCCAAATCTACAAGGGCTAGGGATAACAGGCTGTTATACAGCGACATACATGACTATTTTGCTATATATGTGTTTTATTTTTTCTAGATACTTGGATTTTACCCGCTCCTGATGAGTGTTTTTTACACGAAACGCGTCGAGCTTTCCATGAAAGAAATCCAATGTTAACATTTGCATCATTATGTATTTTAAGCTATTGGTATACTACCTGTACATATGGGTGACATCCATGTTGCCAGACAACATGCATGTACTCATGGTACTATTTTATTCATATGTCATTGTTGTCATCTATACTATCATATTCATGTATGATCCATGCTCCCTATGTTGTTCTTTATGTACACCATTATCATCCAATATTTTTTACCTCATCTTTGAGTAGAATAAAAACATGACTTAACATACTTGTTTTGTTATTTGATGGTTGCACAATTATTAGTCACATAGGGTCACACATCTCATATAAAGTCCCAAACTATGATTATTATGTCTTTGAATAATAGGGATGGAGGCACATGTCTATGTGTTGCCTCATATAAAGTCCCAAACCCTCTTCTTTGTTTTGCTAATTACCCAGGGATGGAGATGTGTGCCCCGAGTCACCACTTTTCTGAGGACTCAATGTGCTTTTTGTGACAATTTTTGGTTGAGCCCCTTATACATGGACTCACCACTTTAATCCATAATACTACTATTACTCTATTCCACTAATGGTGAGAGTAGGTTGTGTACATGCGGCCAAGTTTGGGTTTCATCTGGTTCCGGGAGCTGCGATGCGCCCCGCCCGCTCTCCCCTCCCTCCGCTTTCCCCCACCTGGGTTAGCAATGGGGGGCGGGGTCTGTGGCCGCAGCGCATCGGCGTCACGCAGGTCCATGTCGGGTCCTGACGTCATGACTGGCGTCGGCACCCTGACACGTGCTGTCCATCGGCGTTCCCACATATGGACTTCCGCTTCCGGCTAACACAGCCGTTTGCGGATTCCTCGTTGTGGTCACAGCAGCGTGACGTTGGGAGCCATTCCTGCTCATGTCTTCACGGAGGTATTGTTTCTCCTCTTTCTCCCACTATCACTGCTCCTTCCATCCACTTTTCAGATGGTCAGATATTCCCACTGCCATGTACACTCTTATCACTCCAATCGGGTTATCCACCCCACATCCCCCTTTAGGGAGTTACTGGTATTGTATACCAGCCTTATTTTTTCTATAGGACACAATTTCACGGGCTTATCACCATCTATTTCGGTTATTTATCTACCCTCGCACTTTCTCTCCTTCCTTCTTGACTTTTCCACTTTTTACACTTTTCAACACTTTGCCACATGTACTCACTATGGTATATTGCCTTGGCGGCTTGGTTCTCGGGTATGGACATTCCACCTATCTCCCTACTTGTATACGAGTTATTAGCTTCATTCAGCTTTCAAAACCCTATCATGATATTAATTCCTTAGAAACCCATTGTGGTCGACTGTTGGAGTTTATGGTGGCCCTCACCCGTGGATCCACAGCATCCATAGATCTATCATCACATCTACTCATGTGCGCAGGCGTTGCTCCCTCAGCTCCCGGGTCAGACGTACCCTCTAATGGCGCATTTCTACACATCCTGCAACCCATCCTGGAACATAATTGTGAGTTCCAAATCTACAAGGGCTAGGGATAACAGGCTGTTATACAGCGACATACATGACTATTTTGCTATATATGTGTTTTATTTTTTCTAGATACTTGGATTTTACCCGCTCCTGATGAGTGTTTTTTACACGAAACGCGTCGAGCTTTCCATGAAAGAAATCCAATGTTAACATTTGCATCATTATGTATTTTAAGCTATTGGTATACTACCTGTACATATGGGTGACATCCATGTTGCCAGACAACATGCATGTACTCATGGTACTATTTTATTCATATGTCATTGTTGTCATCTATACTATCATATTCATGTATGATCCATGCTCCCTATGTTGTTCTTTATGTACACCATTATCATCCAATATTTTTTACCTCATCTTTGAGTAGAATAAAAACATGACTTAACATACTTGTTTTGTTATTTGATGGTTGCACAATTATTAGTCACATAGGGTCACACATCTCATATAAAGTCCCAAACTATGATTATTATGTCTTTGAATAATAGGGATGGAGGCACATGTCTATGTGTTGCCTCATATAAAGTCCCAAACCCTCTTCTTTGTTTTGCTAATTACCCAGGGATGGAGATGTGTGCCCCGAGTCACCACTTTTCTGAGGACTCAATGTGCTTTTTGTGACAATTTTTGGTTGAGCCCCTTATACATGGACTCACCACTTTAATCCATAATACTACTATTACTCTATTCCACTAATGGTGAGAGTAGGTTGTGTACATGCGGCCAAGTTTGGGTTTCATCTGGTTCCGGGAGCTGCGATGCGCCCCGCCCGCTCTCCCCTCCCTCCGCTTTCCCCCACCTGGGTTAGCAATGGGGGGCGGGGTCTGTGGCCGCAGCGCATCGGCGTCACGCAGGTCCATGTCGGGTCCTGACGTCATGACTGGCGTCGGCACCCTGACACGTGCTGTCCATCGGCGTTCCCACATATGGACTTCCGCTTCCGGCTAACACAGCCGTTTGCGGATTCCTCGTTGTGGTCACAGCAGCGTGACGTTGGGAGCCATTCCTGCTCATGTCTTCACGGAGGTATTGTTTCTCCTCTTTCTCCCACTATCACTGCTCCTTCCATCCACTTTTCAGATGGTCAGATATTCCCACTGCCATGTACACTCTTATCACTCCAATCGGGTTATCCACCCCACATCCCCCTTTAGGGAGTTACTGGTATTGTATACCAGCCTTATTTTTTCTATAGGACACAATTTCACGGGCTTATCACCATCTATTTCGGTTATTTATCTACCCTCGCACTTTCTCTCCTTCCTTCTTGACTTTTCCACTTTTTACACTTTTCAACACTTTGCCACATGTACTCACTATGGTATATTGCCTTGGCGGCTTGGTTCTCGGGTATGGACATTCCACCTATCTCCCTACTTGTATACGAGTTATTAGCTTCATTCAGCTTTCAAAACCCTATCATGATATTAATTCCTTAGAAACCCATTGTGGTCGACTGTTGGAGTTTATGGTGGCCCTCACCCGTGGATCCACAGCATCCATAGATCTATCATCACATCTACTCATGTGCGCAGGCGTTGCTCCCTCAGCTCCCGGGTCAGACGTACCCTCTAATGGCGCATTTCTACACATCCTGCAACCCATCCTGGAACATAATTGTGAGTTCCAAATCTACAAGGGCTAGGGATAACAGGCTGTTATACAGCGACATACATGACTATTTTGCTATATATGTGTTTTATTTTTTCTAGATACTTGGATTTTACCCGCTCCTGATGAGTGTTTTTTACACGAAACGCGTCAAGCTTTCCATGAAAGAAATCCAATGTTAACATTTGCATCATTATGTATTTTAAGCTATTGGTATACTACCTGTACATATGGGTGACATCCATGTTGCCAGACAACATGCATGTACTCATGGTACTATTTTATTCATATGTCATTGTTGTCATCTATACTATCATATTCATGTATGATCCATGCTCCCTATGTTGTTCTTTATGTACACCATTATCATCCAATATTTTTTACCTCATCTTTGAGTAGAATAAAAACATGACTTATCATACTTGTTTTGTTATTTGATGGTTGCACAATTATTAGTCACATAGGGTCACACATCTCATATAAAGTCCCAAACTATGATTATTATGTCTTTGAATAATAGGGATGGAGGCACATGTCTATGTGTTGCCTCATATAAAGTCCCAAACCCTCTTCTTTGTTTTGCTAATTACCCAGGGATGGAGATGTGTGCCCCGAGTCACCACTTTTCTGAGGACTCAATGTGCTTTTTGTGACAATTTTTGGTTGAGCCCCTTATACATGGACTCACCACTTTAATCCATAATACTACTATTACTCTATTCCACTAATGGTGAGAGTAGGTTGTGTACATGCGGCCAAGTTTGGGTTTCATCTGGTTCCGGGAGCTGCGATGCGCCCCGCCCGCTCTCCCCTCCCTCCGCTTTCCCCCACCTGGGTTAGCAATGGGGGGCGGGGTCTGTGGCCGCAGCGCATCGGCGTCACGCAGGTCCATGTCGGGTCCTGACGTCATGACTGGCGTCGGCACCCTGACACGTGCTGTCCATCGGCGTTCCCACATATGGACTTCCGCTTCCGGCTAACACAGCCGTTTGCGGATTCCTCGTTGTGGTCACAGCAGCGTGACGTTGGGAGCCATTCCTGCTCATGTCTTCACGGAGGTATTGTTTCTCCTCTTTCTCCCACTATCACTGCTCCTTCCATCCACTTTTCAGATGGTCAGATATTCCCACTGCCATGTACACTCTTATCACTCCAATCGGGTTATCCACCCCACATCCCCCTTTAGGGAGTTACTGGTATTGTATACCAGCCTTATTTTTTCTATAGGACACAATTTCACGGGCTTATCACCATCTATTTCGGTTATTTATCTACCCTCGCACTTTCTCTCCTTCCTTCTTGACTTTTCCACTTTTTACACTTTTCAACACTTTGCCACATGTACTCACTATGGTATATTGCCTTGGCGGCTTGGTTCTCGGGTATGGACATTCCACCTATCTCCCTACTTGTATACGAGTTATTAGCTTCATTCAGCTTTCAAAACCCTATCATGATATTAATTCCTTAGAAACCCATTGTGGTCGACTGTTGGAGTTTATGGTGGCCCTCACCCGTGGATCCACAGCATCCATAGATCTATCATCACATCTACTCATGTGCGCAGGCGTTGCTCCCTCAGCTCCCGGGTCAGACGTACCCTCTAATGGCGCATTTCTACACATCCTGCAACCCATCCTGGAACATAATTGTGAGTTCCAAATCTACAAGGGCTAGGGATAACAGGCTGTTATACAGCGACATACATGACTATTTTGCTATATATGTGTTTTATTTTTTCTAGATACTTGGATTTTACCCGCTCCTGATGAGTGTTTTTTACACGAAACGCGTCGAGCTTTCCATGAAAGAAATCCAATGTTAACATTTGCATCATTATGTATTTTAAGCTATTGGTATACTACCTGTACATATGGGTGACATCCATGTTGCCAGACAACATGCATGTACTCATGGTACTATTTTATTCATATGTCATTGTTGTCATCTATACTATCATATTCATGTATGATCCATGCTCCCTATGTTGTTCTTTATGTACACCATTATCATCCAATATTTTTTACCTCATCTTTGAGTAGAATAAAAACATGACTTAACATACTTGTTTTGTTATTTGATGGTTGCACAATTATTAGTCACATAGGGTCACACATCTCATATAAAGTCCCAAACTATGATTATTATGTCTTTGAATAATAGGGATGGAGGCACATGTCTATGTGTTGCCTCATATAAAGTCCCAAACCCTCTTCTTTGTTTTGCTAATTACCCAGGGATGGAGATGTGTGCCCCGAGTCACCACTTTTCTGAGGACTCAATGTGCTTTTTGTGACAATTTTTGGTTGAGCCCCTTATACATGGACTCACCACTTTAATCCATAATACTACTATTACTCTATTCCACTAATGGTGAGAGTAGGTTGTGTACATGCGGCCAAGTTTGGGTTTCATCTGGTTCCGGGAGCTGCGATGCGCCCCGCCCGCTCTCCCCTCCCTCCGCTTTCCCCCACCTGGGTTAGCAATGGGGGGCGGGGTCTGTGGCCGCAGCGCATCGGCGTCACGCAGGTCCATGTCGGGTCCTGACGTCATGACTGGCGTCGGCACCCTGACACGTGCTGTCCATCGGCGTTCCCACATATGGACTTCCGCTTCCGGCTAACACAGCCGTTTGCGGATTCCTCGTTGTGGTCACAGCAGCGTGACGTTGGGAGCCATTCCTGCTCATGTCTTCACGGAGGTATTGTTTCTCCTCTTTCTCCCACTATCACTGCTCCTTCCATCCACTTTTCAGATGGTCAGATATTCCCACTGCCATGTACACTCTTATCACTCCAATCGGGTTATCCACCCCACATCCCCCTTTAGGGAGTTACTGGTATTGTATACCAGCCTTATTTTTTCTATAGGACACAATTTCACGGGCTTATCACCATCTATTTCGGTTATTTATCTACCCTCGCACTTTCTCTCCTTCCTTCTTGACTTTTCCACTTTTTACACTTTTCAACACTTTGCCACATGTACTCACTATGGTATATTGCCTTGGCGGCTTGGTTCTCGGGTATGGACATTCCACCTATCTCCCTACTTGTATACGAGTTATTAGCTTCATTCAGCTTTCAAAACCCTATCATGATATTAATTCCTTAGAAACCCATTGTGGTCGACTGTTGGAGTTTATGGTGGCCCTCACCCGTGGATCCACAGCATCCATAGATCTATCATCACATCTACTCATGTGCGCAGGCGTTGCTCCCTCAGCTCCCGGGTCAGACGTACCCTCTAATGGCGCATTTCTACACATCCTGCAACCCATCCTGGAACATAATTGTGAGTTCCAAATCTACAAGGGCTAGGGATAACAGGCTGTTATACAGCGACATACATGACTATTTTGCTATATATGTGTTTTATTTTTTCTAGATACTTGGATTTTACCCGCTCCTGATGAGTGTTTTTTACACGAAACGCGTCAAGCTTTCCATGAAAGAAATCCAATGTTAACATTTGCATCATTATGTATTTTAAGCTATTGGTATACTACCTGTACATATGGGTGACATCCATGTTGCCAGACAACATGCATGTACTCATGGTACTATTTTATTCATATGTCATTGTTGTCATCTATACTATCATATTCATGTATGATCCATGCTCCCTATGTTGTTCTTTATGTACACCATTATCATCCAATATTTTTTACCTCATCTTTGAGTAGAATAAAAACATGACTTATCATACTTGTTTTGTTATTTGATGGTTGCACAATTATTAGTCACATAGGGTCACACATCTCATATAAAGTCCCAAACTATGATTATTATGTCTTTGAATAATAGGGATGGAGGCACATGTCTATGTGTTGCCTCATATAAAGTCCCAAACCCTCTTCTTTGTTTTGCTAATTACCCAGGGATGGAGATGTGTGCCCCGAGTCACCACTTTTCTGAGGACTCAATGTGCTTTTTGTGACAATTTTTGGTTGAGCCCCTTATACATGGACTCACCACTTTAATCCATAATACTACTATTACTCTATTCCACTAATGGTGAGAGTAGGTTGTGTACATGCGGCCAAGTTTGGGTTTCATCTGGTTCCGGGAGCTGCGATGCGCCCCGCCCGCTCTCCCCTCCCTCCGCTTTCCCCCACCTGGGTTAGCAATGGGGGGCGGGGTCTGTGGCCGCAGCGCATCGGCGTCACGCAGGTCCATGTCGGGTCCTGACGTCATGACTGGCGTCGGCACCCTGACACGTGCTGTCCATCGGCGTTCCCACATATGGACTTCCGCTTCCGGCTAACACAGCCGTTTGCGGATTCCTCGTTGTGGTCACAGCAGCGTGACGTTGGGAGCCATTCCTGCTCATGTCTTCACGGAGGTATTGTTTCTCCTCTTTCTCCCACTATCACTGCTCCTTCCATCCACTTTTCAGATGGTCAGATATTCCCACTGCCATGTACACTCTTATCACTCCAATCGGGTTATCCACCCCACATCCCCCTTTAGGGAGTTACTGGTATTGTATACCAGCCTTATTTTTTCTATAGGACACAATTTCACGGGCTTATCACCATCTATTTCGGATATTTATCTACCCTCGCACTTTCTCTCCTTCCTTCTTGACTTTTCCACTTTTTACACTTTTCAACACTTTGCCACATGTACTCACTATGGTATATTGCCTTGGCGGCTTGGTTCTCGGGTATGGACATTCCACCTATCTCCCTACTTGTATACGAGTTATTAGCTTCATTCAGCTTTCAAAACCCTATCATGATATTAATTCCTTAGAAACCCATTGTGGTCGACTGTTGGAGTTTATGGTGGCCCTCACCCGTGGATCCACAGCATCCATAGATCTATCATCACATCTACTCATGTGCGCAGGCGTTGCTCCCTCAGCTCCCGGGTCAGACGTACCCTCTAATGGCGCATTTCTACACATCCTGCAACCCATCCTGGAACATAATTGTGAGTTCCAAATCTACAAGGGCTAGGGATAACAGGCTGTTATACAGCGACATACATGACTATTTTGCTATATATGTGTTTTATTTTTTCTAGATACTTGGATTTTACCCGCTCCTGATGAGTGTTTTTTACACGAAACGCGTCAAGCTTTCCATGAAAGAAATCCAATGTTAACATTTGCATCATTATGTATTTTAAGCTATTGGTATACTACCTGTACATATGGGTGACATCCATGTTGCCAGACAACATGCATGTACTCATGGTACTATTTTATTCATATGTCATTGTTGTCATCTATACTATCATATTCATGTATGATCCATGCTCCCTATGTTGTTCTTTATGTACACCATTATCATCCAATATTTTTTACCTCATCTTTGAGTAGAATAAAAACATGACTTATCATACTTGTTTTGTTATTTGATGGTTGCACAATTATTAGTCACATAGGGTCACACATCTCATATAAAGTCCCAAACTATGATTATTATGTCTTTGAATAATAGGGATGGAGGCACATGTCTATGTGTTGCCTCATATAAAGTCCCAAACCCTCTTCTTTGTTTTGCTAATTACCCAGGGATGGAGATGTGTGCCCCGAGTCACCACTTTTCTGAGGACTCAATGTGCTTTTTGTGACAATTTTTGGTTGAGCCCCTTATACATGGACTCACCACTTTAATCCATAATACTACTATTACTCTATTCCACTAATGGTGAGAGTAGGTTGTGTACATGCGGCCAAGTTTGGGTTTCATCTGGTTCCGGGAGCTGCGATGCGCCCCGCCCGCTCTCCCCTCCCTCCGCTTTCCCCCACCTGGGTTAGCAATGGGGGGCGGGGTCTGTGGCCGCAGCGCATCGGCGTCACGCAGGTCCATGTCGGGTCCTGACGTCATGACTGGCGTCGGCACCCTGACACGTGCTGTCCATCGGCGTTCCCACATATGGACTTCCGCTTCCGGCTAACACAGCCGTTTGCGGATTCCTCGTTGTGGTCACAGCAGCGTGACGTTGGGAGCCATTCCTGCTCATGTCTTCACGGAGGTATTGTTTCTCCTCTTTCTCCCACTATCAATGCTCCTTCCATCCACTTTTCAGATGGTCAGATATTCCCACTGCCATGTACACTCTTATCACTCCAATCGGGTTATCCACCCCACATCCCCCTTTAGGGAGTTACTGGTATTGTATACCAGCCTTATTTTTTCTATAGGACACAATTTCACGGGCTTATCACCATCTATTTCGGTTATTTATCTACCCTCGCACTTTCTCTCCTTCCTTCTTGACTTTTCCACTTTTTACACTTTTCAACACTTTGCCACATGTACTCACTATGGTATATTGCCTTGGCGGCTTGGTTCTCGGGTATGGACATTCCACCTATCTCCCTACTTGTATACGAGTTATTAGCTTCATTCAGCTTTCAAAACCCTATCATGATATTAATTCCTTAGAAACCCATTGTGGTCGACTGTTGGAGTTTATGGTGGCCCTCACCCGTGGATCCACAGCATCCATAGATCTATCATCACATCTACTCATGTGCGCAGGCGTTGCTCCCTCAGCTCCCGGGTCAGACGTACCCTCTAATGGCGCATTTCTACACATCCTGCAACCCATCCTGGAACATAATTGTGAGTTCCAAATCTACAAGGGCTAGGGATAACAGGCTGTTATACAGCGACATACATGACTATTTTGCTATATATGTGTTTTATTTTTTCTAGATACTTGGATTTTACCCGCTCCTGATGAGTGTTTTTTACACGAAACGCGTCAAGCTTTCCATGAAAGAAATCCAATGTTAACATTTGCATCATTATGTATTTTAAGCTATTGGTATACTACCTGTACATATGGGTGACATCCATGTTGCCAGACAACATGCATGTACTCATGGTACTATTTTATTCATATGTCATTGTTGTCATCTATACTATCATATTCATGTATGATCCATGCTCCCTATGTTGTTCTTTATGTACACCATTATCATCCAATATTTTTTACCTCATCTTTGAGTAGAATAAAAACATGACTTATCATACTTGTTTTGTTATTTGATGGTTGCACAATTATTAGTCACATAGGGTCACACATCTCATATAAAGTCCCAAACTATGATTATTATGTCTTTGAATAATAGGGATGGAGGCACATGTCTATGTGTTGCCTCATATAAAGTCCCAAACCCTCTTCTTTGTTTTGCTAATTACCCAGGGATGGAGATGTGTGCCCCGAGTCACCACTTTTCTGAGGACTCAATGTGCTTTTTGTGACAATTTTTGGTTGAGCCCCTTATACATGGACTCACCACTTTAATCCATAATACTACTATTACTCTATTCCACTAATGGTGAGAGTAGGTTGTGTACATGCGGCCAAGTTTGGGTTTCATCTGGTTCCGGGAGCTGCGATGCGCCCCGCCCGCTCTCCCCCTCCCTCCGCTTTCCCCCACCTGGGTTAGCAATGGGGGGCGGGGTCTGTGGCCGCAGCGCATCGGCGTCACGCAGGTCCATGTCGGGTCCTGACGTCATGACTGGCGTCGGCACCCTGACACGTGCTGTCCATCGGCGTTCCCACATATGGACTTCCGCTTCCGGCTAACACAGCCGTTTGCGGATTCCTCGTTGTGGTCACAGCAGCGTGACGTTGGGAGCCATTCCTGCTCATGTCTTCACGGAGGTATTGTTTCTCCTCTTTCTCCCACTATCACTGCTCCTTCCATCCACTTTTCAGATGGTCAGATATTCCCACTGCCATGTACACTCTTATCACTCCAATCGGGTTATCCACCCCACATCCCCCTTTAGGGAGTTACTGGTATTGTATACCAGCCTTATTTTTTCTATAGGACACAATTTCACGGGCTTATCACCATCTATTTCGGTTATTTATCTACCCTCGCACTTTCTCTCCTTCCTTCTTGACTTTTCCACTTTTTACACTTTTCAACACTTTGCCACATGTACTCACTATGGTATATTGCCTTGGCGGCTTGGTTCTCGGGTATTGACATTCCACCTATCTCCCTACTTGTATACGAGTTATTAGCTTCATTCAGCTTTCAAAACCCTATCATGATATTAATTCCTTAGAAACCCATTGTGGTCGACTGTTGGAGTTTATGGTGGCCCTCACCCGTGGATCCACAGCATCCATAGATCTATCATCACATCTACTCATGTGCGCAGGCGTTGCTCCCTCAGCTCCCGGGTCAGACGTACCCTCTAATGGCGCATTTCTACACATCCTGCAACCCATCCTGGAACATAATTGTGAGTTCCAAATCTACAAGGGCTAGGGATAACAGGCTGTTATACAGCGACATACATGACTATTTTGCTATATATGTGTTTTATTTTTTCTAGATACTTGGATTTTACCCGCTCCTGATGAGTGTTTTTTACACGAAACGCGTCGAGCTTTCCATGAAAGAAATCCAATGTTAACATTTGCATCATTATGTATTTTAAGCTATTGGTATACTACCTGTACATATGGGTGACATCCATGTTGCCAGACAACATGCATGTACTCATGGTACTATTTTATTCATATGTCATTGTTGTCATCTATACTATCATATTCATGTATGATCCATGCTCCCTATGTTGTTCTTTATGTACACCATTATCATCCAATATTTTTTACCTCATCTTTGAGTAGAATAAAAACATGACTTAACATACTTGTTTTGTTATTTGATGGTTGCACAATTATTAGTCACATAGGGTCACACATCTCATATAAAGTCCCAAACTATGATTATTATGTCTTTGAATAATAGGGATGGAGGCACATGTCTATGTGTTGCCTCATATAAAGTCCCAAACCCTCTTCTTTGTTTTGCTAATTACCCAGGGATGGAGATGTGTGCCCCGAGTCACCACTTTTCTGAGGACTCAATGTGCTTTTTGTGACAATTTTTGGTTGAGCCCCTTATACATGGACTCACCACTTTAATCCATAATACTACTATTACTCTATTCCACTAATGGTGAGAGTAGGTTGTGTACATGCGGCCAAGTTTGGGTTTCATCTGGTTCCGGGAGCTGCGATGCGCCCCGCCCGCTCTCCCCTCCCTCCGCTTTCCCCCACCTGGGTTAGCAATGGGGGGCGGGGTCTGTGGCCGCAGCGCATCGGCGTCACGCAGGTCCATGTCGGGTCCTGACGTCATGACTGGCGTCGGCACCCTGACACGTGCTGTCCATCGGCGTTCCCACATATGGACTTCCGCTTCCGGCTAACACAGCCGTTTGCGAATTCCTCGTTGTGGTCACAGCAGCGTGACGTTGGGAGCCATTCCTGCTCATGTCTTCACGGAGGTATTGTTTCTCCTCTTTCTCCCACTATCACTGCTCCTTCCATCCACTTTTCAGATGGTCAGATATTCCCACTGCCATGTACACTCTTATCACTCCAATCGGGTTATCCACCCCACATCCCCCTTTAGGGAGTTACTGGTATTGTATACCAGCCTTATTTTTTCTATAGGACACAATTTCACTGGCTTATCACCATCTATTTCGGTTATTTATCTACCCTCGCACTTTCTCTCCTTCCTTCTTGACTTTTCCACTTTTTACACTTTTCAACACTTTGCCACATGTACTCACTATGGTATATTGCCTTGGCGGCTTGGTTCTCGGGTATGGACATTCCACCTATCTCCCTACTTGTATACGAGTTATTAGCTTCATTCAGCTTTCAAAACCCTATCATGATATTAATTCCTTAGAAACCCATTGTGGTCGACTGTTGGAGTTTATGGTGGCCCTCACCCGTGGATCCACAGCATCCATAGATCTATCATCACATCTACTCATGTGCGCAGGCGTTGCTCCCTCAGCTCCCGGGTCAGACGTACCCTCTAATGGCGCATTTCTACACATCCTGCAACCCATCCTGGAACATAATTGTGAGTTCCAAATCTACAAGGGCTAGGGATAACAGGCTGTTATACAGCGACATACATGACTATTTTGCTATATATGTGTTTTATTTTTTCTAGATACTTGGATTTTACCCGCTCCTGATGAGTGTTTTTTACACGAAACGCGTCGAGCTTTCCATGAAAGAAATCCAATGTTAACATTTGCATCATTATGTATTTTAAGCTATTGGTATACTACCTGTACATATGGGTGACATCCATGTTGCCAGACAACATGCATGTACTCATGGTACTATTTTATTCATATGTCATTGTTGTCATCTATACTATCATATTCATGTATGATCCATGCTCCCTATGTTGTTCTTTATGTACACCATTATCATCCAATATGTTTTACCTCATCTTTGAGTAGAATAAAAACATGACTTAACATACTTGTTTTGTTATTTGATGGTTGCACAATTATTAGTCACATAGGGTCACACATCTCATATAAAGTCCCAAACTATGATTATTATGTCTTTGAATAATAGGGATGGAGGCACATGTCTATGTGTTGCCTCATATAAAGTCCCAAACCCTCTTCTTTGTTTTGCTAATTACCCAGGGATGGAGATGTGTGCCCCGAGTCACCACTTTTCTGAGGACTCAATGTGCTTTTTGTGACAATTTTTGGTTGAGCCCCTTATACATGGACTCACCACTTTAATCCATAATACTACTATTACTCTATTCCACTAATGGTGAGAGTAGGTTGTGTACATGCGGCCAAGTTTGGGTTTCATCTGGTTCCGGGAGCTGCGATGCGCCCCGCCCGCTCTCCCCTCCCTCCGCTTTCCCCCACCTGGGTTAGCAATGGGGGGCGGGGTCTGTGGCCGCAGCGCATCGGCGTCACGCAGGTCCATGTCGGGTCCTGACGTCATGACTGGCGTCGGCACCCTGACACGTGCTGTCCATCGGCGTTCCCACATATGGACTTCCGCTTCCGGCTAACACAGCCGTTTGCGGATTCCTCGTTGTGGTCACAGCAGCGTGACGTTGGGAGCCATTCCTGCTCATGTCTTCACGGAGGTATTGTTTCTCCTCTTTCTCCCACTATCACTGCTCCTTCCATCCACTTTTCAGATGGTCAGATATTCCCACTGCCATGTACACTCTTATCACTCCAATCGGGTTATCCACCCCACATCCCCCTTTAGGGAGTTACTGGTATTGTATACCAGCCTTATTTTTTCTATAGGACACAATTTCACTGGCTTATCACCATCTATTTCGGTTATTTATCTACCCTCGCACTTTCTCTCCTTCCTTCTTGACTTTTCCACTTTTTACACTTTTCAACACTTTGCCACATGTACTCACTATGGTATATTGCCTTGGCGGCTTGGTTCTCGGGTATGGACATTCCACCTATCTCCCTACTTGTATACGAGTTATTAGCTTCATTCAGCTTTCAAAACCCTATCATGATATTAATTCCTTAGAAACCCATTGTGGTCGACTGTTGGAGTTTATGGTGGCCCTCACCCGTGGATCCACAGCATCCATAGATCTATCATCACATCTACTCATGTGCGCAGGCGTTGCTCCCTCAGCTCCCGGGTCAGACGTACCCTCTAATGGCGCATTTCTACACATCCTGCAACCCATCCTGGAACATAATTGTGAGTTCCAAATCTACAAGGGCTAGGGATAACAGGCTGTTATACAGCGACATACATGACTATTTTGCTATATATGTGTTTTATTTTTTCTAGATACTTGGATTTTACCCGCTCCTGATGAGTGTTTTTTACACGAAACGCGTCGAGCTTTCCATGAAAGAAATCCAATGTTAACATTTGCATCATTATGTATTTTAAGCTATTGGTATACTACCTGTACATATGGGTGACATCCATGTTGCCAGACAACATGCATGTACTCATGGTACTATTTTATTCATATGTCATTGTTGTCATCTATACTATCATATTCATGTATGATCCATGCTCCCTATGTTGTTCTTTATGTACACCATTATCATCCAATATTTTTTACCTCATCTTTGAGTAGAATAAAAACATGACTTAACATACTTGTTTTGTTATTTGATGGTTGCACAATTATTAGTCACATAGGGTCACACATCTCATATAAAGTCCCAAACTATGATTATTATGTCTTTGAATAATAGGGATGGAGGCACATGTCTATGTGTTGCCTCATATAAAGTCCCAAACCCTCTTCTTTGTTTTGCTAATTACCCAGGGATGGAGATGTGTGCCCCGAGTCACCACTTTTCTGAGGACTCAATGTGCTTTTTGTGACAATTTTTGGTTGAGCCCCTTATACATGGACTCACCACTTTAATCCATAATACTACTATTACTCTATTCCACTAATGGTGAGAGTAGGTTGTGTACATGCGGCCAAGTTTGGGTTTCATCTGGTTCCGGGAGCTGCGATGCGCCCCGCCCGCTCTCCCCTCCCTCCGCTTTCCCCCACCTGGGTTAGCAATGGGGGGCGGGGTCTGTGGCCGCAGCGCATCGGCGTCACGCAGGTCCATGTCGGGTCCTGACGTCATGACTGGCGTCGGCACCCTGACACGTGCTGTCCATCGGCGTTCCCACATATGGACTTCCGCTTCCGGCTAACACAGCCGTTTGCGGATTCCTCGTTGTGGTCACAGCAGCGTGACGTTGGGAGCCATTCCTGCTCATGTCTTCACGGAGGTATTGTTTCTCCTCTTTCTCCCACTATCACTGCTCCTTCCATCCACTTTTCAGATGGTCAGATATTCCCACTGCCATGTACACTCTTATCACTCCAATCGGGTTATCCACCCCACATCCCCCTTTAGGGAGTTACTGGTATTGTATACCAGCCTTATTTTTTCTATAGGACACAATTTCACTGGCTTATCACCATCTATTTCGGTTATTTATCTACCCTCGCACTTTCTCTCCTTCCTTCTTGACTTTTCCACTTTTTACACTTTTCAACACTTTGCCACATGTACTCACTATGGTATATTGCCTTGGCGGCTTGGTTCTCGGGTATGGACATTCCACCTATCTCCCTACTTGTATACGAGTTATTAGCTTCATTCAGCTTTCAAAACCCTATCATGATATTAATTCCTTAGAAACCCATTGTGGTCGACTGTTGGAGTTTATGGTGGCCCTCACCCGTGGATCCACAGCATCCATAGATCTATCATCACATCTACTCATGTGCGCAGGCGTTGCTCCCTCAGCTCCCGGGTCAGACGTACCCTCTAATGGCGCATTTCTACACATCCTGCAACCCATCCTGGAACATAATTGTGAGTTCCAAATCTACAAGGGCTAGGGATAACAGGCTGTTATACAGCGACATACATGACTATTTTGCTATATATGTGTTTTATTTTTTTCTAGATACTCGGATTTTACCCGCTCCTGATGAGTGTTTTTTACACGAAACGCGTCGAGCTTTCCATGAAAGAAATCCAATGTTAACATTTGCATCATTATGTATTTTAAGCTATTGGTATACTACCTGTACATATGGGTGACATCCATGTTGCCAGACAACATGCATGTACTCATGGTACTATTTTATTCATATGTCATTGTTGTCATCTATACTATCATATTCATGTATGATCCATGCTCCCTATGTTGTTCTTTATGTACACCATTATCATCCAATATTTTTTACCTCATCTTTGAGTAGAATAAAAACATGACTTATCATACTTGTTTTGTTATTTGATGGTTGCACAATTATTAGTCACATAGGGTCACACATCTCATATAAAGTCCCAAACTATGATTATTATGTCTTTGAATAATAGGGATGGAGGCACATGTCTATGTGTTGCCTCATATAAAGTCCCAAACCCTCTTCTTTGTTTTGCTAATTACCCAGGGATGGAGATGTGTGCCCCGAGTCACCACTTTTCTGAGGACTCAATGTGCTTTTTGTGACAATTTTTGGTTGAGCCCCTTATACATGGACTCACCACTTTAATCCATAATACTACTATTACTCTATTCCACTAATGGTGAGAGTAGGTTGTGTACATGCGGCCAAGTTTGGGTTTCATCTGGTTCCGGGAGCTGCGATGCGCCCCGCCCGCTCTCCCCTCCCTCCGCTTTCCCCCACCTGGGTTAGCAATGGGGGGCGGGGTCTGTGGCCGCAGCGCATCGGCGTCACGCAGGTCCATGTCGGGTCCTGACGTCATGACTGGCGTCGGCACCCTGACACGTGCTGTCCATCGGCGTTCCCACATATGGACTTCCGCTTCCGGCTAACACAGCCGTTTGCGGATTCCTCGTTGTGGTCACAGCAGCGTGACGTTGGGAGCCATTCCTGCTCATGTCTTCACGGAGGTATTGTTTCTCCTCTTTCTCCCACTATCACTGCTCCTTCCATCCACTTTTCAGATGGTCAGATATTCCCACTGCCATGTACACTCTTATCACTCCAATCGGGTTATCCACCCCACATCCCCCTTTAGGGAGTTACTGGTATTGTATACCAGCCTTATTTTTTCTATAGGACACAATTTCACGGGCTTATCACCATCTATTTCGGTTATTTATCTACCCTCGCACTTTCTCTCCTTCCTTCTTGACTTTTCCACTTTTTACACTTTTCAACACTTTGCCACATGTACTCACTATGGTATATTGCCTTGGCGGCTTGGTTCTCGGGTATTGACATTCCACCTATCTCCCTACTTGTATACGAGTTATTAGCTTCATTCAGCTTTCAAAACCCTATCATGATATTAATTCCTTAGAAACCCATTGTGGTCGACTGTTGGAGTTTATGGTGGCCCTCACCCGTGGATCCACAGCATCCATAGATCTATCATCACATCTACTCATGTGCGCAGGCGTTGCTCCCTCAGCTCCCGGGTCAGACGTACCCTCTAATGGCGCATTTCTACACATCCTGCAACCCATCCTGGAACATAATTGTGAGTTCCAAATCTACAAGGGCTAGGGATAACAGGCTGTTATACAGCGACATACATGACTATTTTGCTATATATGTGTTTTATTTTTTCTAGATACTTGGATTTTACCCGCTCCTGATGAGTGTTTTTTACACGAAACGCGTCGAGCTTTCCATGAAAGAAATCCAATGTTAACATTTGCATCATTATGTATTTTAAGCTATTGGTATACTACCTGTACATATGGGTGACATCCATGTTGCCAGACAACATGCATGTACTCATGGTACTATTTTATTCATATGTCATTGTTGTCATCTATACTATCATATTCATGTATGATCCATGCTCCCTATGTTGTTCTTTATGTACACCATTATCATCCAATATGTTTTACCTCATCTTTGAGTAGAATAAAAACATGACTTAACATACTTGTTTTGTTATTTGATGGTTGCACAATTATTAGTCACATAGGGTCACACATCTCATATAAAGTCCCAAACTATGATTATTATGTCTTTGAATAATAGGGATGGAGGCACATGTCTATGTGTTGCCTCATATAAAGTCCCAAACCCTCTTCTTTGTTTTGCTAATTACCCAGGGATGGAGATGTGTGCCCCGAGTCACCACTTTTCTGAGGACTCAATGTGCTTTTTGTGACAATTTTTGGTTGAGCCCCTTATACATGGACTCACCACTTTAATCCATAATACTACTATTACTCTATTCCACTAATGGTGAGAGTAGGTTGTGTACATGCGGCCAAGTTTGGGTTTCATCTGGTTCCGGGAGCTGCGATGCGCCCCGCCCGCTCTCCCCTCCCTCCGCTTTCCCCCACCTGGGTTAGCAATGGGGGGCGGGGTCTGTGGCCGCAGCGCATCGGCGTCACGCAGGTCCATGTCGGGTCCTGACGTCATGACTGGCGTCGGCACCCTGACACGTGCTGTCCATCGGCGTTCCCACATATGGACTTCCGCTTCCGGCTAACACAGCCGTTTGCGAATTCCTCGTTGTGGTCACAGCAGCGTGACGTTGGGAGCCATTCCTGCTCATGTCTTCACGGAGGTATTGTTTCTCCTCTTTCTCCCACTATCACTGCTCCTTCCATCCACTTTTCAGATGGTCAGATATTCCCACTGCCATGTACACTCTTATCACTCCAATCGGGTTATCCACCCCACATCCCCCTTTAGGGAGTTACTGGTATTGTATACCAGCCTTATTTTTTCTATAGGACACAATTTCACTGGCTTATCACCATCTATTTCGGTTATTTATCTACCCTCGCACTTTCTCTCCTTCCTTCTTGACTTTTCCACTTTTTACACTTTTCAACACTTTGCCACATGTACTCACTATGGTATATTGCCTTGGCGGCTTGGTTCTCGGGTATGGACATTCCACCTATCTCCCTACTTGTATACGAGTTATTAGCTTCATTCAGCTTTCAAAACCCTATCATGATATTAATTCCTTAGAAACCCATTGTGGTCGACTGTTGGAGTTTATGGTGGCCCTCACCCGTGGATCCACAGCATCCATAGATCTATCATCACATCTACTCATGTGCGCAGGCGTTGCTCCCTCAGCTCCCGGGTCAGACGTACCCTCTAATGGCGCATTTCTACACATCCTGCAACCCATCCTGGAACATAATTGTGAGTTCCAAATCTACAAGGGCTAGGGATAACAGGCTGTTATACAGCGACATACATGACTATTTTGCTATATATGTGTTTTATTTTTTCTAGATACTTGGATTTTACCCGCTCCTGATGAGTGTTTTTTACACGAAACGCGTCGAGCTTTCCATGAAAGAAATCCAATGTTAACATTTGCATCATTATGTATTTTAAGCTATTGGTATACTACCTGTACATATGGGTGACATCCATGTTGCCAGACAACATGCATGTACTCATGGTACTATTTTATTCATATGTCATTGTTGTCATCTATACTATCATATTCATGTATGATCCATGCTCCCTATGTTGTTCTTTATGTACACCATTATCATCCAATATGTTTTACCTCATCTTTGAGTAGAATAAAAACATGACTTAACATACTTGTTTTGTTATTTGATGGTTGCACAATTATTAGTCACATAGGGTCACACATCTCATATAAAGTCCCAAACTATGATTATTATGTCTTTGAATAATAGGGATGGAGGCACATGTCTATGTGTTGCCTCATATAAAGTCCCAAACCCTCTTCTTTGTTTTGCTAATTACCCAGGGATGGAGATGTGTGCCCCGAGTCACCACTTTTCTGAGGACTCAATGTGCTTTTTGTGACAATTTTTGGTTGAGCCCCTTATACATGGACTCACCACTTTAATCCATAATACTACTATTACTCTATTCCACTAATGGTGAGAGTAGGTTGTGTACATGCGGCCAAGTTTGGGTTTCATCTGGTTCCGGGAGCTGCGATGCGCCCCGCCCGCTCTCCCCTCCCTCCGCTTTCCCCCACCTGGGTTAGCAATGGGGGGCGGGGTCTGTGGCCGCAGCGCATCGGCGTCACGCAGGTCCATGTCGGGTCCTGACGTCATGACTGGCGTCGGCACCCTGACACGTGCTGTCCATCGGCGTTCCCACATATGGACTTCCGCTTCCGGCTAACACAGCCGTTTGCGGATTCCTCGTTGTGGTCACAGCAGCGTGACGTTGGGAGCCATTCCTGCTCATGTCTTCACGGAGGTATTGTTTCTCCTCTTTCTCCCACTATCACTGCTCCTTCCATCCACTTTTCAGATGGTCAGATATTCCCACTGCCATGTACACTCTTATCACTCCAATCGGGTTATCCACCCCACATCCCCCTTTAGGGAGTTACTGGTATTGTATACCAGCCTTATTTTTTCTATAGGACACAATTTCACTGGCTTATCACCATCTATTTCGGTTATTTATCTACCCTCGCACTTTCTCTCCTTCCTTCTTGACTTTTCCACTTTTTACACTTTTCAACACTTTGCCACATGTACTCACTATGGTATATTGCCTTGGCGGCTTGGTTCTCGGGTATGGACATTCCACCTATCTCCCTACTTGTATACGAGTTATTAGCTTCATTCAGCTTTCAAAACCCTATCATGATATTAATTCCTTAGAAACCCATTGTGGTCGACTGTTGGAGTTTATGGTGGCCCTCACCCGTGGATCCACAGCATCCATAGATCTATCATCACATCTACTCATGTGCGCAGGCGTTGCTCCCTCAGCTCCCGGGTCAGACGTACCCTCTAATGGCGCATTTCTACACATCCTGCAACCCATCCTGGAACATAATTGTGAGTTCCAAATCTACAAGGGCTAGGGATAACAGGCTGTTATACAGCGACATACATGACTATTTTGCTATATATGTGTTTTATTTTTTCTAGATACTTGGATTTTACCCGCTCCTGATGAGTGTTTTTTACACGAAACGCGTCGAGCTTTCCATGAAAGAAATCCAATGTTAACATTTGCATCATTATGTATTTTAAGCTATTGGTATACTACCTGTACATATGGGTGACATCCATGTTGCCAGACAACATGCATGTACTCATGGTACTATTTTATTCATATGTCATTGTTGTCATCTATACTATCATATTCATGTATGATCCATGCTCCCTATGTTGTTCTTTATGTACACCATTATCATCCAATATGTTTTACCTCATCTTTGAGTAGAATAAAAACATGACTTAACATACTTGTTTTGTTATTTGATGGTTGCACAATTATTAGTCACATAGGGTCACACATCTCATATAAAGTCCCAAACTATGATTATTATGTCTTTGAATAATAGGGATGGAGGCACATGTCTATGTGTTGCCTCATATAAAGTCCCAAACCCTCTTCTTTGTTTTGCTAATTACCCAGGGATGGAGATGTGTGCCCCGAGTCACCACTTTTCTGAGGACTCAATGTGCTTTTTGTGACAATTTTTGGTTGAGCCCCTTATACATGGACTCACCACTTTAATCCATAATACTACTATTACTCTATTCCACTAATGGTGAGAGTAGGTTGTGTACATGCGGCCAAGTTTGGGTTTCATCTGGTTCCGGGAGCTGCGATGCGCCCCGCCCGCTCTCCCCTCCCTCCGCTTTCCCCCACCTGGGTTAGCAATGGGGGGCGGGGTCTGTGGCCGCAGCGCATCGGCGTCACGCAGGTCCATGTCGGGTCCTGACGTCATGACTGGCGTCGGCACCCTGACACGTGCTGTCCATCGGCGTTCCCACATATGGACTTCCGCTTCCGGCTAACACAGCCGTTTGCGGATTCCTCGTTGTGGTCACAGCAGCGTGACGTTGGGAGCCATTCCTGCTCATGTCTTCACGGAGGTATTGTTTCTCCTCTTTCTCCCACTATCACTGCTCCTTCCATCCACTTTTCAGATGGTCAGATATTCCCACTGCCATGTACACTCTTATCACTCCAATCGGGTTATCCACCCCACATCCCCCTTTAGGGAGTTACTGGTATTGTATACCAGCCTTATTTTTTCTATAGGACACAATTTCACTGGCTTATCACCATCTATTTCGGTTATTTATCTACCCTCGCACTTTCTCTCCTTCCTTCTTGACTTTTCCACTTTTTACACTTTTCAACACTTTGCCACATGTACTCACTATGGTATATTGCCTTGGCGGCTTGGTTCTCGGGTATGGACATTCCACCTATCTCCCTACTTGTATACGAGTTATTAGCTTCATTCAGCTTTCAAAACCCTATCATGATATTAATTCCTTAGAAACCCATTGTGGTCGACTGTTGGAGTTTATGGTGGCCCTCACCCGTGGATCCACAGCATCCATAGATCTATCATCACATCTACTCATGTGCGCAGGCGTTGCTCCCTCAGCTCCCGGGTCAGACGTACCCTCTAATGGCGCATTTCTACACATCCTGCAACCCATCCTGGAACATAATTGTGAGTTCCAAATCTACAAGGGCTAGGGATAACAGGCTGTTATACAGCGACATACATGACTATTTTGCTATATATGTGTTTTATTTTTTCTAGATACTTGGATTTTACCCGCTCCTGATGAGTGTTTTTTACACGAAACGCGTCGAGCTTTCCATGAAAGAAATCCAATGTTAACATTTGCATCATTATGTATTTTAAGCTATTGGTATACTACCTGTACATATGGGTGACATCCATGTTGCCAGACAACATGCATGTACTCATGGTACTATTTTATTCATATGTCATTGTTGTCATCTATACTATCATATTCATGTATGATCCATGCTCCCTATGTTGTTCTTTATGTACACCATTATCATCCAATATTTTTTACCTCATCTTTGAGTAGAATAAAAACATGACTTAACATACTTGTTTTGTTATTTGATGGTTGCACAATTATTAGTCACATAGGGTCACACATCTCATATAAAGTCCCAAACTATGATTATTATGTCTTTGAATAATAGGGATGGAGGCACATGTCTATGTGTTGCCTCATATAAAGTCCCAAACCCTCTTCTTTGTTTTGCTAATTACCCAGGGATGGAGATGTGTGCCCCGAGTCACCACTTTTCTGAGGACTCAATGTGCTTTTTGTGACAATTTTTGGTTGAGCCCCTTATACATGGACTCACCACTTTAATCCATAATACTACTATTACTCTATTCCACTAATGGTGAGAGTAGGTTGTGTACATGCGGCCAAGTTTGGGTTTCATCTGGTTCCGGGAGCTGCGATGCGCCCCGCCCGCTCTCCCCTCCCTCCGCTTTCCCCCACCTGGGTTAGCAATGGGGGGCGGGGTCTGTGGCCACAGCGCATCGGCGTCACGCAGGTCCATGTCAGGTCCTGACGTCATAACTGGCGTCGGCACCCTGACACGTGCTGTCCATCGGCGTTCCCACATATGGACTTCCGCTTCCGGCTAACACAGCCGTTTGCGGATTCCTCGTTGTGGTCACAGCAGCGTGACGTTGGGAGCCATTCCTGCTCATGTCTTCACGGAGGTATTGTTTCTCCTCTTTCTCCCACTATCACTGCTCCTTCCATCCACTTTTCAGATGGTCAGATATTCCCACTGCCATGTACACTCTTATCACTCCAATCGGGTTATCCACCCCACATCCCCCTTTAGGGAGTTACTGGTATTGTATACCAGCCTTATTTTTTCTATAGGACACAATTTCACGGGCTTATCACCATCTATTTCGGTTATTTATCTACCCTCGCACTTTCTCTCCTTCCTTCTTGACTTTTCCACTTTTTACACTTTTCAACACTTTGCCACATGTACTCACTATGGTATATTGCCTTGGCGGCTTGGTTCTCGGGTATGGACATTCCACCTATCTCCCTACTTGTATACGAGTTATTAGCTTCATTCAGCTTTCAAAACCCTATCATGATATTAATTCCTTAGAAACCCATTGTGGTCGACTGTTGGAGTTTATGGTGGCCCTCACCCGTGGATCCACAGCATCCATAGATCTATCATCACATCTACTCATGTGCGCAGGCGTTGCTCCCTCAGCTCCCGGGTCAGACGTACCCTCTAATGGCGCATTTCTACACATCCTGCAACCCATCCTGGAACATAATTGTGAGTTCCAAATCTACAAGGGCTAGGGATAACAGGCTGTTATACAGCGACATACATGACTATTTTGCTATATATGTGTTTTATTTTTTTCTAGATACTCGGATTTTACCCGCTCCTGATGAGTGTTTTTTACACGAAACGCGTCGAGCTTTCCATGAAAGAAATCCAATGTTAACATTTGCATCATTATGTATTTTAAGCTATTGGTATACTACCTGTACATATGGGTGACATCCATGTTGCCAGACAACATGCATGTACTCATGGTACTATTTTATTCATATGTCATTGTTGTCATCTATACTATCATATTCATGTATGATCCATGCTCCCTATGTTGTTCTTTATGTACACCATTATCATCCAATATTTTTTACCTCATCTTTGAGTAGAATAAAAACATGACTTATCATACTTGTTTTGTTATTTGATGGTTGCACAATTATTAGTCACATAGGGTCACACATCTCATATAAAGTCCCAAACTATGATTATTATGTCTTTGAATAATAGGGATGGAGGCACATGTCTATGTGTTGCCTCATATAAAGTCCCAAACCCTCTTCTTTGTTTTGCTAATTACCCAGGGATGGAGATGTGTGCCCCGAGTCACCACTTTTCTGAGGACTCAATGTGCTTTTTGTGACAATTTTTGGTTGAGCCCCTTATACATGGACTCACCACTTTAATCCATAATACTACTATTACTCTATTCCACTAATGGTGAGAGTAGGTTGTGTACATGCGGCCAAGTTTGGGTTTCATCTGGTTCCGGGAGCTGCGATGCGCCCCGCCCGCTCTCCCCTCCCTCCGTTTTCCCCCACCTGGGTTAGCAATGGGGGGCGGGGTCTGTGGCCGCAGCGCATCGGCGTCACGCAGGTCCATGTCGGGTCCTGACGTCATGACTGGCGTCGGCACCCTGACACGTGCTGTCCATCGGCGTTCCCACATATGGACTTCCGCTTCCGGCTAACACAGCCGTTTGCGGATTCCTCGTTGTGGTCACAGCAGCGTGACGTTGGGAGCCATTCCTGCTCATGTCTTCACGGAGGTATTGTTTCTCCTCTTTCTCCCACTATCACTGCTCCTTCCATCCACTTTTCAGATGGTCAGATATTCCCACTGCCATGTACACTCTTATCACTCCAATCGGGTTATCCACCCCACATCCCCCTTTAGGGAGTTACTGGTATTGTATACCAGCCTTATTTTTTCTATAGGACACAATTTCACGGGCTTATCACCATCTATTTCGGTTATTTATCTACCCTCGCACTTTCTCTCCTTCCTTCTTGACTTTTCCACTTTTTACACTTTTCAACACTTTGCCACATGTACTCACTATGGTATATTGCCTTGGCGGCTTGGTTCTCGGGTATTGACATTCCACCTATCTCCCTACTTGTATACGAGTTATTAGCTTCATTCAGCTTTCAAAACCCTATCATGATATTAATTCCTTAGAAACCCATTGTGGTCGACTGTTGGAGTTTATGGTGGCCCTCACCCGTGGATCCACAGCATCCATAGATCTATCATCACATCTACTCATGTGCGCAGGCGTTGCTCCCTCAGCTCCCGGGTCAGACGTACCCTCTAATGGCGCATTTCTACACATCCTGCAACCCATCCTGGAACATAATTGTGAGTTCCAAATCTACAAGGGCTAGGGATAACAGGCTGTTATACAGCGACATACATGACTATTTTGCTATATATGTGTTTTATTTTTTCTAGATACTTGGATTTTACCCGCTCCTGATGAGTGTTTTTTACACGAAACGCGTCGAGCTTTCCATGAAAGAAATCCAATGTTAACATTTGCATCATTATGTATTTTAAGCTATTGGTATACTACCTGTACATATGGGTGACATCCATGTTGCCAGACAACATGCATGTACTCATGGTACTATTTTATTCATATGTCATTGTTGTCATCTATACTATCATATTCATGTATGATCCATGCTCCCTATGTTGTTCTTTATGTACACCATTATCATCCAATATTTTTTACCTCATCTTTGAGTAGAATAAAAACATGACTTAACATACTTGTTTTGTTATTTGATGGTTGCACAATTATTAGTCACATAGGGTCACACATCTCATATAAAGTCCCAAACTATGATTATTATGTCTTTGAATAATAGGGATGGAGGCACATGTCTATGTGTTGCCTCATATAAAGTCCCAAACCCTCTTCTTTGTTTTGCTAATTACCCAGGGATGGAGATGTGTGCCCCGAGTCACCACTTTTCTGAGGACTCAATGTGCTTTTTGTGACAATTTTTGGTTGAGCCCCTTATACATGGACTCACCACTTTAATCCATAATACTACTATTACTCTATTCCACTAATGGTGAGAGTAGGTTGTGTACATGCGGCCAAGTTTGGGTTTCATCTGGTTCCGGGAGCTGCGATGCGCCCCGCCCGCTCTCCCCTCCCTCCGCTTTCCCCCACCTGGGTTAGCAATGGGGGGCGGGGTCTGTGGCCGCAGCGCATCGGCGTCACGCAGGTCCATGTCGGGTCCTGACGTCATGACTGGCGTCGGCACCCTGACACGTGCTGTCCATCGGCGTTCCCACATATGGACTTCCGCTTCCGGCTAACACAGCCGTTTGCGGATTCCTCGTTGTGGTCACAGCAGCGTGACGTTGGGAGCCATTCCTGCTCATGTCTTCACGGAGGTATTGTTTCTCCTCTTTCTCCCACTATCACTGCTCCTTCCATCCACTTTTCAGATGGTCAGATATTCCCACTGCCATGTACACTCTTATCACTCCAATCGGGTTATCCACCCCACATCCCCCTTTAGGGAGTTACTGGTATTGTATACCAGCCTTATTTTTTCTATAGGACACAATTTCACTGGCTTATCACCATCTATTTCGGTTATTTATCTACCCTCGCACTTTCTCTCCTTCCTTCTTGACTTTTCCACTTTTTACACTTTTCAACACTTTGCCACATGTACTCACTATGGTATATTGCCTTGGCGGCTTGGTTCTCGGGTATGGACATTCCACCTATCTCCCTACTTGTATACGAGTTATTAGCTTCATTCAGCTTTCAAAACCCTATCATGATATTAATTCCTTAGAAACCCATTGTGGTCGACTGTTGGAGTTTATGGTGGCCCTCACCCGTGGATCCACAGCATCCATAGATCTATCATCACATCTACTCATGTGCGCAGGCGTTGCTCCCTCAGCTCCCGGGTCAGACGTACCCTCTAATGGCGCATTTCTACACATCCTGCAACCCATCCTGGAACATAATTGTGAGTTCCAAATCTACAAGGGCTAGGGATAACAGGCTGTTATACAGCGACATACATGACTATTTTGCTATATATGTGTTTTATTTTTTTCTAGATACTCGGATTTTACCCGCTCCTGATGAGTGTTTTTTACACGAAACGCGTCGAGCTTTCCATGAAAGAAATCCAATGTTAACATTTGCATCATTATGTATTTTAAGCTATTGGTATACTACCTGTACATATGGGTGACATCCATGTTGCCAGACAACATGCATGTACTCATGGTACTATTTTATTCATATGTCATTGTTGTCATCTATACTATCATATTCATGTATGATCCATGCTCCCTATGTTGTTCTTTATGTACACCATTATCATCCAATATTTTTTACCTCATCTTTGAGTAGAATAAAAACATGACTTATCATACTTGTTTTGTTATTTGATGGTTGCACAATTATTAGTCACATAGGGTCACACATCTCATATAAAGTCCCAAACTATGATTATTATGTCTTTGAATAATAGGGATGGAGGCACATGTCTATGTGTTGCCTCATATAAAGTCCCAAACCCTCTTCTTTGTTTTGCTAATTACCCAGGGATGGAGATGTGTGCCCCGAGTCACCACTTTTCTGAGGACTCAATGTGCTTTTTGTGACAATTTTTGGTTGAGCCCCTTATACATGGACTCACCACTTTAATCCATAATACTACTATTACTCTATTCCACTAATGGTGAGAGTAGGTTGTGTACATGCGGCCAAGTTTGGGTTTCATCTGGTTCCGGGAGCTGCGATGCGCCCCGCCCGCTCTCCCCTCCCTCCGCTTTCCCCCACCTGGGTTAGCAATGGGGGGCGGGGTCTGTGGCCGCAGCGCATCGGCGTCACGCAGGTCCATGTCGGGTCCTGACGTCATGACTGGCGTCGGCACCCTGACACGTGCTGTCCATCGGCGTTCCCACATATGGACTTCCGCTTCCGGCTAACACAGCCGTTTGCGGATTCCTCGTTGTGGTCACAGCAGCGTGACGTTGGGAGCCATTCCTGCTCATGTCTTCACGGAGGTATTGTTTCTCCTCTTTCTCCCACTATCACTGCTCCTTCCATCCACTTTTCAGATGGTCAGATATTCCCACTGCCATGTACACTCTTATCACTCCAATCGGGTTATCCACCCCACATCCCCCTTTAGGGAGTTACTGGTATTGTATACCAGCCTTATTTTTTCTATAGGACACAATTTCACGGGCTTATCACCATCTATTTCGGTTATTTATCTACCCTCGCACTTTCTCTCCTTCCTTCTTGACTTTTCCACTTTTTACACTTTTCAACACTTTGCCACATGTACTCACTATGGTATATTGCCTTGGCGGCTTGGTTCTCGGGTATTGACATTCCACCTATCTCCCTACTTGTATACGAGTTATTAGCTTCATTCAGCTTTCAAAACCCTATCATGATATTAATTCCTTAGAAACCCATTGTGGTCGACTGTTGGAGTTTATGGTGGCCCTCACCCGTGGATCCACAGCATCCATAGATCTATCATCACATCTACTCATGTGCGCAGGCGTTGCTCCCTCAGCTCCCGGGTCAGACGTACCCTCTAATGGCGCATTTCTACACATCCTGCAACCCATCCTGGAACATAATTGTGAGTTCCAAATCTACAAGGGCTAGGGATAACAGGCTGTTATACAGCGACATACATGACTATTTTGCTATATATGTGTTTTATTTTTTCTAGATACTTGGATTTTACCCGCTCCTGATGAGTGTTTTTTACACGAAACGCGTCGAGCTTTCCATGAAAGAAATCCAATGTTAACATTTGCATCATTATGTATTTTAAGCTATTGGTATACTACCTGTACATATGGGTGACATCCATGTTGCCAGACAACATGCATGTACTCATGGTACTATTTTATTCATATGTCATTGTTGTCATCTATACTATCATATTCATGTATGATCCATGCTCCCTATGTTGTTCTTTATGTACACCATTATCATCCAATATGTTTTACCTCATCTTTGAGTAGAATAAAAACATGACTTAACATACTTGTTTTGTTATTTGATGGTTGCACAATTATTAGTCACATAGGGTCACACATCTCATATAAAGTCCCAAACTATGATTATTATGTCTTTGAATAATAGGGATGGAGGCACATGTCTATGTGTTGCCTCATATAAAGTCCCAAACCCTCTTCTTTGTTTTGCTAATTACCCAGGGATGGAGATGTGTGCCCCGAGTCACCACTTTTCTGAGGACTCAATGTGCTTTTTGTGACAATTTTTGGTTGAGCCCCTTATACATGGACTCACCACTTTAATCCATAATACTACTATTACTCTATTCCACTAATGGTGAGAGTAGGTTGTGTACATGCGGCCAAGTTTGGGTTTCATCTGGTTCCGGGAGCTGCGATGCGCCCCGCCCGCTCTCCCCTCCCTCCGCTTTCCCCCACCTGGGTTAGCAATGGGGGGCGGGGTCTGTGGCCGCAGCGCATCGGCGTCACGCAGGTCCATGTCGGGTCCTGACGTCATGACTGGCGTCGGCACCCTGACACGTGCTGTCCATCGGCGTTCCCACATATGGACTTCCGCTTCCGGCTAACACAGCCGTTTGCGAATTCCTCGTTGTGGTCACAGCAGCGTGACGTTGGGAGCCATTCCTGCTCATGTCTTCACGGAGGTATTGTTTCTCCTCTTTCTCCCACTATCACTGCTCCTTCCATCCACTTTTCAGATGGTCAGATATTCCCACTGCCATGTACACTCTTATCACTCCAATCGGGTTATCCACCCCACATCCCCCTTTAGGGAGTTACTGGTATTGTATACCAGCCTTATTTTTTCTATAGGACACAATTTCACTGGCTTATCACCATCTATTTCGGTTATTTATCTACCCTCGCACTTTCTCTCCTTCCTTCTTGACTTTTCCACTTTTTACACTTTTCAACACTTTGCCACATGTACTCACTATGGTATATTGCCTTGGCGGCTTGGTTCTCGGGTATGGACATTCCACCTATCTCCCTACTTGTATACGAGTTATTAGCTTCATTCAGCTTTCAAAACCCTATCATGATATTAATTCCTTAGAAACCCATTGTGGTCGACTGTTGGAGTTTATGGTGGCCCTCACCCGTGGATCCACAGCATCCATAGATCTATCATCACATCTACTCATGTGCGCAGGCGTTGCTCCCTCAGCTCCCGGGTCAGACGTACCCTCTAATGGCGCATTTCTACACATCCTGCAACCCATCCTGGAACATAATTGTGAGTTCCAAATCTACAAGGGCTAGGGATAACAGGCTGTTATACAGCGACATACATGACTATTTTGCTATATATGTGTTTTATTTTTTCTAGATACTTGGATTTTACCCGCTCCTGATGAGTGTTTTTTACACGAAACGCGTCGAGCTTTCCATGAAAGAAATCCAATGTTAACATTTGCATCATTATGTATTTTAAGCTATTGGTATACTACCTGTACATATGGGTGACATCCATGTTGCCAGACAACATGCATGTACTCATGGTACTATTTTATTCATATGTCATTGTTGTCATCTATACTATCATATTCATGTATGATCCATGCTCCCTATGTTGTTCTTTATGTACACCATTATCATCCAATATGTTTTACCTCATCTTTGAGTAGAATAAAAACATGACTTAACATACTTGTTTTGTTATTTGATGGTTGCACAATTATTAGTCACATAGGGTCACACATCTCATATAAAGTCCCAAACTATGATTATTATGTCTTTGAATAATAGGGATGGAGGCACATGTCTATGTGTTGCCTCATATAAAGTCCCAAACCCTCTTCTTTGTTTTGCTAATTACCCAGGGATGGAGATGTGTGCCCCGAGTCACCACTTTTCTGAGGACTCAATGTGCTTTTTGTGACAATTTTTGGTTGAGCCCCTTATACATGGACTCACCACTTTAATCCATAATACTACTATTACTCTATTCCACTAATGGTGAGAGTAGGTTGTGTACATGCGGCCAAGTTTGGGTTTCATCTGGTTCCGGGAGCTGCGATGCGCCCCGCCCGCTCTCCCCTCCCTCCGCTTTCCCCCACCTGGGTTAGCAATGGGGGGCGGGGTCTGTGGCCGCAGCGCATCGGCGTCACGCAGGTCCATGTCGGGTCCTGACGTCATGACTGGCGTCGGCACCCTGACACGTGCTGTCCATCGGCGTTCCCACATATGGACTTCCGCTTCCGGCTAACACAGCCGTTTGCGGATTCCTCGTTGTGGTCACAGCAGCGTGACGTTGGGAGCCATTCCTGCTCATGTCTTCACGGAGGTATTGTTTCTCCTCTTTCTCCCACTATCACTGCTCCTTCCATCCACTTTTCAGATGGTCAGATATTCCCACTGCCATGTACACTCTTATCACTCCAATCGGGTTATCCACCCCACATCCCCCTTTAGGGAGTTACTGGTATTGTATACCAGCCTTATTTTTTCTATAGGACACAATTTCACTGGCTTATCACCATCTATTTCGGTTATTTATCTACCCTCGCACTTTCTCTCCTTCCTTCTTGACTTTTCCACTTTTTACACTTTTCAACACTTTGCCACATGTACTCACTATGGTATATTGCCTTGGCGGCTTGGTTCTCGGGTATGGACATTCCACCTATCTCCCTACTTGTATACGAGTTATTAGCTTCATTCAGCTTTCAAAACCCTATCATGATATTAATTCCTTAGAAACCCATTGTGGTCGACTGTTGGAGTTTATGGTGGCCCTCACCCGTGGATCCACAGCATCCATAGATCTATCATCACATCTACTCATGTGCGCAGGCGTTGCTCCCTCAGCTCCCGGGTCAGACGTACCCTCTAATGGCGCATTTCTACACATCCTGCAACCCATCCTGGAACATAATTGTGAGTTCCAAATCTACAAGGGCTAGGGATAACAGGCTGTTATACAGCGACATACATGACTATTTTGCTATATATGTGTTTTATTTTTTCTAGATACTTGGATTTTACCCGCTCCTGATGAGTGTTTTTTACACGAAACGCGTCGAGCTTTCCATGAAAGAAATCCAATGTTAACATTTGCATCATTATGTATTTTAAGCTATTGGTATACTACCTGTACATATGGGTGACATCCATGTTGCCAGACAACATGCATGTACTCATGGTACTATTTTATTCATATGTCATTGTTGTCATCTATACTATCATATTCATGTATGATCCATGCTCCCTATGTTGTTCTTTATGTACACCATTATCATCCAATATGTTTTACCTCATCTTTGAGTAGAATAAAAACATGACTTAACATACTTGTTTTGTTATTTGATGGTTGCACAATTATTAGTCACATAGGGTCACACATCTCATATAAAGTCCCAAACTATGATTATTATGTCTTTGAATAATAGGGATGGAGGCACATGTCTATGTGTTGCCTCATATAAAGTCCCAAACCCTCTTCTTTGTTTTGCTAATTACCCAGGGATGGAGATGTGTGCCCCGAGTCACCACTTTTCTGAGGACTCAATGTGCTTTTTGTGACAATTTTTGGTTGAGCCCCTTATACATGGACTCACCACTTTAATCCATAATACTACTATTACTCTATTCCACTAATGGTGAGAGTAGGTTGTGTACATGCGGCCAAGTTTGGGTTTCATCTGGTTCCGGGAGCTGCGATGCGCCCCGCCCGCTCTCCCCTCCCTCCGCTTTCCCCCACCTGGGTTAGCAATGGGGGGCGGGGTCTGTGGCCGCAGCGCATCGGCGTCACGCAGGTCCATGTCGGGTCCTGACGTCATGACTGGCGTCGGCACCCTGACACGTGCTGTCCATCGGCGTTCCCACATATGGACTTCCGCTTCCGGCTAACACAGCCGTTTGCGGATTCCTCGTTGTGGTCACAGCAGCGTGACGTTGGGAGCCATTCCTGCTCATGTCTTCACGGAGGTATTGTTTCTCCTCTTTCTCCCACTATCACTGCTCCTTCCATCCACTTTTCAGATGGTCAGATATTCCCACTGCCATGTACACTCTTATCACTCCAATCGGGTTATCCACCCCACATCCCCCTTTAGGGAGTTACTGGTATTGTATACCAGCCTTATTTTTTCTATAGGACACAATTTCACGGGCTTATCACCATCTATTTCGGTTATTTATCTACCCTCGCACTTTCTCTCCTTCCTTCTTGACTTTTCCACTTTTTACACTTTTCAACACTTTGCCACATGTACTCACTATGGTATATTGCCTTGGCGGCTTGGTTCTCGGGTATGGACATTCCACCTATCTCCCTACTTGTATACGAGTTATTAGCTTCATTCAGCTTTCAAAACCCTATCATGATATTAATTCCTTAGAAACCCATTGTGGTCGACTGTTGGAGTTTATGGTGGCCCTCACCCGTGGATCCACAGCATCCATAGATCTATCATCACATCTACTCATGTGCGCAGGCGTTGCTCCCTCAGCTCCCGGGTCAGACGTACCCTCTAATGGCGCATTTCTACACATCCTGCAACCCATCCTGGAACATAATTGTGAGTTCCAAATCTACAAGGGCTAGGGATAACAGGCTGTTATACAGCGACATACATGACTATTTTGCTATATATGTGTTTTATTTTTTCTAGATACTTGGATTTTACCCGCTCCTGATGAGTGTTTTTTACACGAAACGCGTCGAGCTTTCCATGAAAGAAATCCAATGTTAACATTTGCATCATTATGTATTTTAAGCTATTGGTATACTACCTGTACATATGGGTGACATCCATGTTGCCAGACAACATGCATGTACTCATGGTACTATTTTATTCATATGTCATTGTTGTCATCTATACTATCATATTCATGTATGATCCATGCTCCCTATGTTGTTCTTTATGTACACCATTATCATCCAATATTTTTTACCTCATCTTTGAGTAGAATAAAAACATGACTTAACATACTTGTTTTGTTATTTGATGGTTGCACAATTATTAGTCACATAGGGTCACACATCTCATATAAAGTCCCAAACTATGATTATTATGTCTTTGAATAATAGGGATGGAGGCACATGTCTATGTGTTGCCTCATATAAAGTCCCAAACCCTCTTCTTTGTTTTGCTAATTACCCAGGGATGGAGATGTGTGCCCCGAGTCACCACTTTTCTGAGGACTCAATGTGCTTTTTGTGACAATTTTTGGTTGAGCCCCTTATACATGGACTCACCACTTTAATCCATAATACTACTATTACTCTATTCCACTAATGGTGAGAGTAGGTTGTGTACATGCGGCCAAGTTTGGGTTTCATCTGGTTCCGGGAGCTGCGATGCGCCCCGCCCGCTCTCCCCTCCCTCCGCTTTCCCCCACCTGGGTTAGCAATGGGGGGCGGGGTCTGTGGCCACAGCGCATCGGCGTCACGCAGGTCCATGTCAGGTCCTGACGTCATAACTGGCGTCGGCACCCTGACACGTGCTGTCCATCGGCGTTCCCACATATGGACTTCCGCTTCCGGCTAACACAGCCGTTTGCGGATTCCTCGTTGTGGTCACAGCAGCGTGACGTTGGGAGCCATTCCTGCTCATGTCTTCACGGAGGTATTGTTTCTCCTCTTTCTCCCACTATCACTGCTCCTTCCATCCACTTTTCAGATGGTCAGATATTCCCACTGCCATGTACACTCTTATCACTCCAATCGGGTTATCCACCCCACATCCCCCTTTAGGGAGTTACTGGTATTGTATACCAGCCTTATTTTTTCTATAGGACACAATTTCACGGGCTTATCACCATCTATTTCGGTTATTTATCTACCCTCGCACTTTCTCTCCTTCCTTCTTGACTTTTCCACTTTTTACACTTTTCAACACTTTGCCACATGTACTCACTATGGTATATTGCCTTGGCGGCTTGGTTCTCGGGTATGGACATTCCACCTATCTCCCTACTTGTATACGAGTTATTAGCTTCATTCAGCTTTCAAAACCCTATCATGATATTAATTCCTTAGAAACCCATTGTGGTCGACTGTTGGAGTTTATGGTGGCCCTCACCCGTGGATCCACAGCATCCATAGATCTATCATCACATCTACTCATGTGCGCAGGCGTTGCTCCCTCAGCTCCCGGGTCAGACGTACCCTCTAATGGCGCATTTCTACACATCCTGCAACCCATCCTGGAACATAATTGTGAGTTCCAAATCTACAAGGGCTAGGGATAACAGGCTGTTATACAGCGACATACATGACTATTTTGCTATATATGTGTTTTATTTTTTTCTAGATACTCGGATTTTACCCGCTCCTGATGAGTGTTTTTTACACGAAACGCGTCGAGCTTTCCATGAAAGAAATCCAATGTTAACATTTGCATCATTATGTATTTTAAGCTATTGGTATACTACCTGTACATATGGGTGACATCCATGTTGCCAGACAACATGCATGTACTCATGGTACTATTTTATTCATATGTCATTGTTGTCATCTATACTATCATATTCATGTATGATCCATGCTCCCTATGTTGTTCTTTATGTACACCATTATCATCCAATATTTTTTACCTCATCTTTGAGTAGAATAAAAACATGACTTATCATACTTGTTTTGTTATTTGATGGTTGCACAATTATTAGTCACATAGGGTCACACATCTCATATAAAGTCCCAAACTATGATTATTATGTCTTTGAATAATAGGGATGGAGGCACATGTCTATGTGTTGCCTCATATAAAGTCCCAAACCCTCTTCTTTGTTTTGCTAATTACCCAGGGATGGAGATGTGTGCCCCGAGTCACCACTTTTCTGAGGACTCAATGTGCTTTTTGTGACAATTTTTGGTTGAGCCCCTTATACATGGACTCACCACTTTAATCCATAATACTACTATTACTCTATTCCACTAATGGTGAGAGTAGGTTGTGTACATGCGGCCAAGTTTGGGTTTCATCTGGTTCCGGGAGCTGCGATGCGCCCCGCCCGCTCTCCCCTCCCTCCGCTTTCCCCCACCTGGGTTAGCAATGGGGGGCGGGGTCTGTGGCCGCAGCGCATCGGCGTCACGCAGGTCCATGTCGGGTCCTGACGTCATGACTGGCGTCGGCACCCTGACACGTGCTGTCCATCGGCGTTCCCACATATGGACTTCCGCTTCCGGCTAACACAGCCGTTTGCGGATTCCTCGTTGTGGTCACAGCAGCGTGACGTTGGGAGCCATTCCTGCTCATGTCTTCACGGAGGTATTGTTTCTCCTCTTTCTCCCACTATCACTGCTCCTTCCATCCACTTTTCAGATGGTCAGATATTCCCACTGCCATGTACACTCTTATCACTCCAATCGGGTTATCCACCCCACATCCCCCTTTAGGGAGTTACTGGTATTGTATACCAGCCTTATTTTTTCTATAGGACACAATTTCACGGGCTTATCACCATCTATTTCGGTTATTTATCTACCCTCGCACTTTCTCTCCTTCCTTCTTGACTTTTCCACTTTTTACACTTTTCAACACTTTGCCACATGTACTCACTATGGTATATTGCCTTGGCGGCTTGGTTCTCGGGTATTGACATTCCACCTATCTCCCTACTTGTATACGAGTTATTAGCTTCATTCAGCTTTCAAAACCCTATCATGATATTAATTCCTTAGAAACCCATTGTGGTCGACTGTTGGAGTTTATGGTGGCCCTCACCCGTGGATCCACAGCATCCATAGATCTATCATCACATCTACTCATGTGCGCAGGCGTTGCTCCCTCAGCTCCCGGGTCAGACGTACCCTCTAATGGCGCATTTCTACACATCCTGCAACCCATCCTGGAACATAATTGTGAGTTCCAAATCTACAAGGGCTAGGGATAACAGGCTGTTATACAGCGACATACATGACTATTTTGCTATATATGTGTTTTATTTTTTCTAGATACTTGGATTTTACCCGCTCCTGATGAGTGTTTTTTACACGAAACGCGTCGAGCTTTCCATGAAAGAAATCCAATGTTAACATTTGCATCATTATGTATTTTAAGCTATTGGTATACTACCTGTACATATGGGTGACATCCATGTTGCCAGACAACATGCATGTACTCATGGTACTATTTTATTCATATGTCATTGTTGTCATCTATACTATCATATTCATGTATGATCCATGCTCCCTATGTTGTTCTTTATGTACACCATTATCATCCAATATTTTTTACCTCATCTTTGAGTAGAATAAAAACATGACTTAACATACTTGTTTTGTTATTTGATGGTTGCACAATTATTAGTCACATAGGGTCACACATCTCATATAAAGTCCCAAACTATGATTATTATGTCTTTGAATAATAGGGATGGAGGCACATGTCTATGTGTTGCCTCATATAAAGTCCCAAACCCTCTTCTTTGTTTTGCTAATTACCCAGGGATGGAGATGTGTGCCCCGAGTCACCACTTTTCTGAGGACTCAATGTGCTTTTTGTGACAATTTTTGGTTGAGCCCCTTATACATGGACTCACCACTTTAATCCATAATACTACTATTACTCTATTCCACTAATGGTGAGAGTAGGTTGTGTACATGCGGCCAAGTTTGGGTTTCATCTGGTTCCGGGAGCTGCGATGCGCCCCGCCCGCTCTCCCCTCCCTCCGCTTTCCCCCACCTGGGTTAGCAATGGGGGGCGGGGTCTGTGGCCGCAGCGCATCGGCGTCACGCAGGTCCATGTCGGGTCCTGACGTCATGACTGGCGTCGGCACCCTGACACGTGCTGTCCATCGGCGTTCCCACATATGGACTTCCGCTTCCGGCTAACACAGCCGTTTGCGGATTCCTCTTTGTGGTCACAGCAGCGTGACGTTGGGAGCCATTCCTGCTCATGTCTTCATGGAGGTATTGTTTCTCCTCTTTCTCTCACTATCACTGCTCCTTCCATCCACTTTTCAGATGGTCAGATATTCCCACTGCCATGTACACTCTTATCACTCCAATCGGGTTATCCACCCCACATCCCCCTTTAGGGAGTTACTGGTATTGTATACCAGCCTTATTTTTTCTATAGGACACAATTTCACGGGCTTATCACCATCTATTTCGGTTATTTATCTACCCTCGCACTTTCTCTCCTTCCTTCTTGACTTTTCCACTTTTTACACTTTTCAACACTTTGCCACATGTACTCACTATGGTATATTGCCTTGGCGGCTTGGTTCTCGGGTATGGACATTCCACCTATCTCCCTACTTGTATACGAGTTATTAGCTTCATTCAGCTTTCAAAACCCTATCATGATATTAATTCCTTAGAAACCCATTGTGGTCGACTGTTGGAGTTTATGGTGGCCCTCACCCGTGGATCCACAGCATCCATAGATCTATCATCACATCTACTCATGTGCGCAGGCGTTGCTCCCTCAGCTCCCGGGTCAGACGTACCCTCTAATGGCGCATTTCTACACATCCTGCAACCCATCCTGGAACATAATTGTGAGTTCCAAATCTACAAGGGCTAGGGATAACAGGCTGTTATACAGCGACATACATGACTATTTTGCTATATATGTGTTTTATTTTTTCTAGATACTTGGATTTTACCCGCTCCTGATGAGTGTTTTTTACACGAAACGCGTCGAGCTTTCCATGAAAGAAATCCAATGTTAACATTTGCATCATTATGTATTTTAAGCTATTGGTATACTACCTGTACATATGGGTGACATCCATGTTGCCAGACAACATGCATGTACTCATGGTACTATTTTATTCATATGTCATTGTTGTCATCTATACTATCATATTCATGTATGATCCATGCTCCCTATGTTGTTCTTTATGTACACCATTATCATCCAATATTTTTTACCTCATCTTTGAGTAGAATAAAAACATGACTTATCATACTTGTTTTGTTATTTGATGGTTGCACAATTATTAGTCACATAGGGTCACACATCTCATATAAAGTCCCAAACTATGATTATTATGTCCTCTCTTGCGGTGCACGTCTGAATGTAGCGTGCGTTCCGACCGCCGGATGTGCGTCCCAAGCCTCGGGTTCAGTAGACGGAAATGACGTGGTCACGCTCTCGACCGCTTTCGTCTCACTGACGTCATCTGGAGAAGCATATATACGCTATTAGTTACTTTACTTTTATTAAGAATTTTTATAGCATACTTACCAATTGTCATTTTATGGTCACATACTTATTACTGGATCACATTGGATCAATTTTTATTTTATTTTCTAGCCCTCCACCTTTTGTATTTACTTTTTGCACCTCTCTTTGCACATTTTGTACGTATGAAATTTATTTATTGATGCTATGTATATAGGGTTCTATTTCATTTTTAGAAATTACACATAGACCCGCTCTGGTTTTATACAGGTCTGTCATTTATCAGATTTTAGTTGATTATACACAGATTCCAATATTAAATTATTACACAGGCTTCTATAGGATATCCTACTAGAAGCATAGTACCCTACGTATACATTCCCATAACACCCCACCAGGCAGCGCTAATCACTTCCTTCCTCCTTTATATTTCTTCAAGTGCTCCCCTTCCAGGGTCGCATTTTTGAAGTGGGCAGCAGCTAGGTGCGGTGTTCAATTGTACATATATACCCCCCATCCTAAGCGCGGAACTACACACACCCTTATATGGTTAGGGATAGGGTTGGGCTTAGGGATAGGGTTGGGGTTAAGATTAGGGTTAGGATTAGGGATAGGGATAGGGTTAAGGATAGGGTTGGGGTTAGGGTTAGGGTTAGGATTAGGGTTAGTAATATGGTTAAGGTTAGGGATAGGGTTAGGGATGGGGTCAGGGTTAGTGATAGGATTAGGGATAGGGTTTGGGGTAGGGTTAGGGATCGGGTTGGGGGTTGGGTTAGGGATAGGGTTAGGGTTAGGATTAGGGATAGGGTTAAGGATAGGGTTAAGGATAGGGTTGGGGTTAGGATTAGGGTTAGTGATATGGTTAAGGTTAGGGATAGGGTTAGGGATGGGGTCAGGGTTAGTGATAGGATTAGGGATAGGGTTTGGGGTAGGGTTAGGGATCGGGTTGGGGGTTGGGTTAGGGATAGGGTTAGGGATAGGGTTGGGGTTAGGGATGGGGATAGGGACAGGGATAGGGATAGGGTTAGGATTAGGGATAGGGTTGGGGTTAGGTTTAGGGATTGGGTTAGGGATAGGGTTAGAGATAGGGATGGGGTTGAGATTGGGGTTAGGGATATGTTTAGGGTTAGGGTTGGGGTTAGGGATAGGTTAGGGTAAGGATTAGGGATAGAGTTAGGATTAGGGTTATTGATAGGGTTGCGGTAATGGTTAGGGTTTGGGATAGGGTTAAGGTTAGGGATAGGGGTTAGGGTTAGGGATAGTGTTAGGATTTTGGTCGTGGTTAGGGTCAGGGTGGGGGTTAGGGTTAAGGATAGGGTTAGGGATAGGGTTAGGGATAGGGTTGGGGTTAGGGTTATTGTTAGGGATAGGGTTAGGGTAAGGATTAGGGATAGGGTTAGGGATAGGGTTATGGATAGGGTTGCAGTTAGGGTTAGGGTTTGGGATAGGGTTGGGGTTAGGGATAGGGTTAGGGTAAGGATTAGGGATAGGGTTAGGGATAGGGATAGGAATATGGATAGGGTTGCAGTTAGGGTTAGGGTTTGGGATAGGGTTAGGGTTAAGGTTAGGTTTAAGGTTGGGGTCGGGGTTAGGGTTAGGGTCAGGATTGGGGTATGGGTTAGGGATAGGGTTAGGGTTAGGGTTAAGGTTAAGGATAGTGTTAGGGTAAGGGTTAGGGTTTAGGATAGGGTTAGGGATGGGGTTAGGGTTAGGGATGGGGTTAGGGATAGGGTTAGGGATGGGGTTAGGGTTAGGGATAGGGTTGGAGTTAGGGTTAGAATTTGGGATTAGGGTTAGAGTTAGGGATAAGGTTAGGGTTAGGGATAGGGTTAGGGATTGGGTTAGGGTTAGGGTTAGGGAAAGTGTTGGGGGTTAGGGATAGGATTAGGGTTAGGGATAGGGTTGGGGTTAGGGAAAGGATTGGGGTTAGGTATTGGGTTAGGGTTAGGGATAAGGTTTGGATTAGGGATAGGGTTAGGATTAGGGATAGGGTTAGGTTTAGGGTTAGGGATAGGGTTGGGTTTAGGGTTATGGTTGGGGTTAGGGATAGGGTTAGGATTAGGGATAGGGTTAGGGTCAGGGATAGGGTTGGGGTTAGGGTTAGGATTAATGATAGAGTAAGGGTTAGGCTTAGGGATAAGGTTAGGGATAGGGTTAGGGATAGGGTTAGGGTTAGGGTTAGAGTTAGAGTTCTTGTTAGGATTAGGGATAGGGTTAGAGTTAGGGATAGGGTTGGGGTTAGGATTAGGGATAGGGTTAGGGTTAAGGATAGGGTTAAGGATAGGTTTAGGGATAGGGTTGGGGTTAGGGTTATGGTTATGGTTAGGATTAGGGATAGGGTTAGGGTTTAGGGTTGGGGTTAGGGATAGGGTTAGGATAAGGATTAGGGATAGGGTTAGGGTTAGGGTTAGGTTAGGGTTAGGGTTAGGGATAGGATTAGGGTGAAGGACAGGGTTAGGGTTGGGGTTGGGTTTAGGGTTAGGATTAGGGTTAGGGATAGGGTAAGGGTTAGGGATAGGGATGGGGTTAGGGATAGGGTTAGGGATGGGGTTAGGGTTAGGGGTGGGGTTAGGGTTAGGGTTGGGGTTAGGGTTAGAATTAGGGATTAGGGTTAGAGTTAGGGATAAGGTGAGGGATAGGGTTAGGGTTAGGGAAAGGTTTGGGGGTTTAGGATAGGGTAAGGGTTAGGGATAGTGTTAGGTTCAGGGATTGGGTTAGGGTTAGGAATAGGGTTAGGATTAGGGATAAGGATAGGGATAGGGTTAGGGTTAGGGATAGGGTTGGGGTTAGGGTTAGGGATAGGGTTAGTGATTGGGATAGGGATAGTGTTAGGGATAGGGTTGGGTTTAGGGATAGGGTTAGGTTTAGGGTTATGGTTGGGGTAAGGGATAGGGTTAGTGATAGGGAAAGGGATAGGGATAGGGTTGGGGTTAGGGATAGGGTTAGGGATAGGGTTGGGGTTAGGATTAGGGATAGGGTTAGGGTTAGGATTAGGGATAGGGATAGGGTTAAGGATAGGGATAGGGTTGGGGTTAGGGTTTGGATTAGGGTTAGTGATATGGTTAAGGTTAGGGATGGAGGTAGGGTTAGGGTTAGAGATAGGGTTAGGAATGGGGTAAGGGATAGGGTTAGGGTTAGAGTTAGGGATAAGGTTAGGGTTAGGGATAGGGTTAGGGTAAGGGAAAGGGTTGGGGGTTAGGGATAGGGTTAGAGTTAGGGATAGGGTTGGGGTTAGGGAAAGGGTTGGGGTTAGGGATTGGGTTAGGGATAGGGTTAGGATTAGGGATAAGGTTAGGGTTAGGATTAGGGATAGGGTTAGGGTTTGGGATAAGGTTCGGTTTAGGGTTATGGTTAGGGTTAGGGATAGGGTTAGGATTAGGGATAGGGTTAGGGTCAGTGTTAGGGATAGGGTTGGGGTTAGGGTTAGGATTAATGATAGGGTTAGGGTAAGGATTAGGGATAGGGTTATTATTAGGGATAGGGTTGGGGTTAGGGTTAGGGATAGGGTAAGGGTTAGGGTTAATGTTAGGGTTAGGGTTAGGATTAGGGTAAGGGTTAGCGTTAGGGATAGGGTTAGGGATAGGGTTGGGGTTAGGGTTAGGGATAGGGTTGGGGTTAGGGATGGGGATAGGGACAGGGATAGGGATAGGGTTAGGATTAGGGATAGGGTTGGGGTTAGGTTTAGGGATAGGGTTAGGGATAGGGTTAGAGATAGTGATGGGGTTGAGATTGGGGTTAGGGATATGTTTAGGGTTAGGGTTGGGGTTAGGGTGGGTTAGGGTAAGGATTAGGGATAGGGTTAGGATTAAGGTTATTGATAGGGTTGCGGTTAGGGTTTGGGATAGGGTTAGGGTTAAGGTTAGGGATAGGGGTTAGGGTTAGGGATAGTGTTAGGGTTTTGGTCAGGGTTAGGGTCAGGGTGGGGGTTAGGGTTAAGGATAGGGTTAGGGATAGGGTTAGGGATAGGGTTGGGGATAGGGTTAGGGTTAGAGTAAGTATTAGGGATAGGGTTAGGGTTAGGGATAGGGTTATGGATAGGGTTGCAGTTAGGGTTAGGGTTTGGGATAGGGTTAAAGTTAAGGTTAGGTTTAAGGTTGGGGTCGGGGTTAGGGTCAGGATTGGGGTATGGGTTAGGGATAGGGTTAGGGTTAGGGTTAAGGATAGGGTTAGGGTAAGGGTTAGGGATAGGGTTGGGGTTAGGGATAGGGTTAGTTATAGGGATAGTGTTAGGGATAGGGTTGGGGTTAGGGATAGGGTTGGGTTTAGGGTTATGGTTGGGGTAAAGGATAGGGTTAGGGATAGGGTTAGGGATAGGGTTGGGGTTAGGATTAGGGATAGGGTTAGGATTAGTATAAGGGATAGGGATAGGGATAGGGTTGGGGTTAGGGTTAGGATTAGGGTTAGTGATATGGTTAAGGTTAGGGTTAGGGATAGCGTTAGGGATGGGGTTAGGGATAGGGTTAGGGATGGGGTAAGGGATAGGGTTTGGTTTAGGGTAAGGGGTGGGGTTAGGGTTAGAATTAGGGATAGGGATTAGGGTTAGGGTTAGAGTTAGGGATAAGGTTAGGGATAGGGTTAGGGATAGGGTTAGGGTTAGGGAAAGGGTTGGGGGTTAGGGATAGGGTTAGGGTTAGAGTTAGGGTTAGGGATAGGGTTGGGGTTAGGGAAAGGGTTGGGGTTAGGGTTAGGGATTGGGTTAGGGTTAGGGATAGGGTTAGGATTAGGGATAAGGTTTGGGTTAGGATTAGGGTTAGGTTTAGGGTTAGGGATAGGGCTGGGTTTAGGGTTATGGTTGGGGTTAGGGATATTGTTAGGATTAGGGATAGGGTTAGGGTTAGGGTCAAGGATAGGGTTAGGGATAGGGTTGGGGTTAGGGTTAGGATTAATGATAGAGTAAGGGTTAGGCATATGGTTAGGGTTAAGGTTAGGGATAGGGATAGCGTTAGAGTTAAGGTAATGGTTAGGATTAGGGATAGGGTTAGAGTTCTTGTTAGGATTAGGGATAGGATTAGTGTAACGGAACCGTCGACCCACACCGTGCTTGTGGTCTTCCGTCAGAATAAGGCTTCCTCCAGTCTGGACATATGGAGATATTCCAGCCGCCCCCCATACAAGAACTAGCCTGAACTTAGCTTGTATGTCTCTGAAAGCAACTAACTCTTTTATTAAAACAAGTAGCAGATTTTTATACACTTGAGAAGCATGACAGTCACTACATGAACAATGACCTGAATATTTACATAAGCATCACACAATGAATAGCTAACGAGGTACAGCTGACTCATGGCTAATCCCATCTAGACAAGGTTATCATTCACATGCTGATTAGCTCAGCGTACTTAAGTCAGCCTGGAAGCCCAGACTGCTGGCACCAAGAGCAAAACAAGATACAAATACACATATTATAGTGTAAATACTGAGAACCCACTGTAAACAATAGATGTGCAGATCAACATGATTTACAATCCATGGAAGACAGGTGTTTGAGCTGATAGCATGCATCTGTTACAAGTCTGATCAACTGAAGCAGTCCAAACCATCAATTTATCTGTCACATAGTTTTTTTCAGTCTCAGTGACGGCGAGTACCGTCACAGTTAGAGTTAGGGATAGGGTTGGGGTTAGGATTAGGGATAGGGTTAGGGTTAAGGATAGGGTTAGGGCTGGGGTTGGGGTTAGGGTTATGGTTAGGATTAGGATTAGGGTTAGGGTTGGGGTTAGGGATAGGGATATGGTTATGGTTATGGTAAGGATTAGGGATAGGGTTGGGGTTAGGGTTATTTTTAGGGATAGGGTTAAGGTTAGGAATAGGGTAAGGGTTAGGATTAGGGTTAGGGTTAGGTTTGGGGTTAGGGTTAGGGATAGGATTAGGGTGAAGGACAGGGTTAGGGTTAGATATAGGGTTGGGGTTAGCAATAGGGTAAGGGTTAGGGATAGGGATGGGGTTGGGGATAGGGTTAGGGATGGGGTTAGGGTTAGGGGTGGGGTTAGGGATAGGGTTAGGGATGGGGTTAGGGTTGGGGTTAGGGTTAGAATTAGGGATAGGGATTAGGGTTAGAGTTAGGGATAAGGTTAGGGATAGGGTTAGGGATAGGGTTAGGGAAAGGGTTGGGGGTTTAGGATAGGGTTAGGGTTAGAGTTAGGGTTAGGGATAGGGTTGGGTTTAGGGAAAGGGTTTGGGTTAGGGTTAGGAATAGGGTTAGGGTTAAGGTTAGGGATAGGGTTAGTGATAGGGATAGTGTTAGGGATAGGGTTGGGGTTAGGGATAGGGTTAGGGTTAGGGATAGGATTAGGGTGAAGGACAGGGTTAGGGATATGGTTAGGGTTAGGTTAAGGGTTAGGGATAGAGATGGGGTTAGGGATAGGGTTAGGGATTAGGTTAGGGGTGGGGTTAGGGATAGGGTAAGGGATGGGGTTAGGGTTGGGGTTAGGGTTAGAATTAGGGCTAGGGATTAGGGTTAGAGTTAGGGATAAGGTTAGGGTTAGGGAAAGGGTTGGGGGTTTAGGATAGGGATAGGGTTGGGTTTAGGGAAAGGGTTGGGGTTAGGGATTGGGTTAGGAGTAGGGTTAGGATTAGGTATAAGGTTAGGGTTATGATTAGGGATAGGGTTAGGGATAGGGATAGGGTTAGGGATAGGGATAGGGATAGTGTTAGGGTTGGGGTAAGGGATAGGGTTAGTGATAGGGTTGGGGTTAGGGATAGGGTTAGGGATAGGGTTGGGGTTAGCATTAGGGATAGGGTTAGGGTTAGGATTAGGGATAGGGTTAAGGATAGGGATAGGGTTGGTGTTAGGGTTAGGGTTAGGATTAGGGTTAGTGATATGGTTAAGGTTAGGGATAGGGATAGGGTTAGGGATGGGGTCAGGGTTAGGGTTAGAGATAGGGTTAGGGATAGGGTTAGCATTAGAGTTAGGGATAAGGTTACGTTTAGGGATAGGGTTAGGGTTAGGGTTAGGGATAGGGTTAGGGTAAGGGAAAGGGTTGGGGGTTAGAGATAGGGTTAGGGTTAGAGTTAGGGTTAGGGATAGGGTTGGGGTTAGGGAAAGGGTTGGGGTTAGGGATTGGGTTAGGGTTAGGGATAGGGTTAGGATTAGGGATAAGGTTAGGGTTAGGATTAGGGATAGGGTTAGGGTTTGGGATAAGGTTGGGTTTAGGGTTATGGTTAGGGTTAGGGATATGGTTAGGATTAGGGTTAGTGATATGGTTAAGGTTAGGGTTAGGGATAGCGTTAGGGATGGGGTTAGGGATAGGGTTAGGGATGGGGTAAGGGATAGGGTTTGGTTTAGGGTAAGGGGTGGGGTTAGGGTTAGAATTAGGGATAGGGATTAGGGTTAGGGTTAGAGTTAGGGATAAGGTTAGGGATAGGGTTAGGGATAGGGTTAGGGTTAGGGAAAGGGTTGGGGGTTAGGGATAGGGTTAGGGTTAGAGTTAGGGTTAGGGATAGGGTTGGGGTTAGGGAAAGGGTTGGGGTTAGGGTTAGGGATTGGGTTAGGGTTAGGGATAGGGTTAGGATTAGGGATAAGGTTTGGGTTAGGATTAGGGTTAGGTTTAGGGTTAGGGATAGGGCTGGGTTTAGGGTTATGGTTGGGGTTAGGGATATTGTTAGGATTAGGGATAGGGTTAGGGTTAGGGTCAAGGATAGGGTTAGGGATAGGGTTGGGGTTAGGGTTAGGATTAATGATAGAGTAAGGGTTAGGCATATGGTTAGGGTTAAGGTTAGGGATAGGGATAGCGTTAGAGTTAAGGTAATGGTTAGGATTAGGGATAGGGTTAGAGTTCTTGTTAGGATTAGGGATAGGATTAGTGTAACGGAACCGTCGACCCACACCGTGCTTGTGGTCTTCCGTCAGAATAAGGCTTCCTCCAGTCTGGACATATGGAGATATTCCAGCCGCCCCCCATACAAGAACTAGCCTGAACTTAGCTTGTATGTCTCTGAAAGCAACTAACTCTTTTATTAAAACAAGTAGCAGATTTTTATACACTTGAGAAGCATGACAGTCACTACATGAACAATGACCTGAATATTTACATAAGCATCACACAATGAATAGCTAACGAGGTACAGCTGACTCATGGCTAATCCCATCTAGACAAGGTTATCATTCACATGCTGATTAGCTCAGCGTACTTAAGTCAGCCTGGAAGCCCAGACTGCTGGCACCAAGAGCAAAACAAGATACAAATACACATATTATAGTGTAAATACTGAGAACCCACTGTAAACAATAGATGTGCAGATCAACATGATTTACAATCCATGGAAGACAGGTGTTTGAGCTGATAGCATGCATCTGTTACAAGTCTGATCAACTGAAGCAGTCCAAACCATCAATTTATCTGTCACATAGTTTTTTTCAGTCTCAGTGACGGCGAGTACCGTCACAGTTAGAGTTAGGGATAGGGTTGGGGTTAGGATTAGGGATAGGGTTAGGGTTAAGGATAGGGTTAGGGCTGGGGTTGGGGTTAGGGTTATGGTTAGGATTAGGATTAGGGTTAGGGTTGGGGTTAGGGATAGGGATATGGTTATGGTTATGGTAAGGATTAGGGATAGGGTTGGGGTTAGGGTTATTTTTAGGGATAGGGTTAAGGTTAGGAATAGGGTAAGGGTTAGGATTAGGGTTAGGGTTAGGTTTGGGGTTAGGGTTAGGGATAGGATTAGGGTGAAGGACAGGGTTAGGGTTAGATATAGGGTTGGGGTTAGCAATAGGGTAAGGGTTAGGGATAGGGATGGGGTTGGGGATAGGGTTAGGGATGGGGTTAGGGTTAGGGGTGGGGTTAGGGATAGGGTTAGGGATGGGGTTAGGGTTGGGGTTAGGGTTAGAATTAGGGATAGGGATTAGGGTTAGAGTTAGGGATAAGGTTAGGGATAGGGTTAGGGATAGGGTTAGGGAAAGGGTTGGGGGTTTAGGATAGGGTTAGGGTTAGAGTTAGGGTTAGGGATAGGGTTGGGTTTAGGGAAAGGGTTTGGGTTAGGGTTAGGAATAGGGTTAGGGTTAAGGTTAGGGATAGGGTTAGTGATAGGGATAGTGTTAGGGATAGGGTTGGGGTTAGGGATAGGGTTAGGGTTAGGGATAGGATTAGGGTGAAGGACAGGGTTAGGGATATGGTTAGGGTTAGGTTAAGGGTTAGGGATAGAGATGGGGTTAGGGATAGGGTTAGGGATTAGGTTAGGGGTGGGGTTAGGGATAGGGTAAGGGATGGGGTTAGGGTTGGGGTTAGGGTTAGAATTAGGGCTAGGGATTAGGGTTAGAGTTAGGGATAAGGTTAGGGTTAGGGAAAGGGTTGGGGGTTTAGGATAGGGATAGGGTTGGGTTTAGGGAAAGGGTTGGGGTTAGGGATTGGGTTAGGAGTAGGGTTAGGATTAGGTATAAGGTTAGGGTTATGATTAGGGATAGGGTTAGGGATAGGGATAGGGTTAGGGATAGGGATAGGGATAGTGTTAGGGTTGGGGTAAGGGATAGGGTTAGTGATAGGGTTGGGGTTAGGGATAGGGTTAGGGATAGGGTTGGGGTTAGCATTAGGGATAGGGTTAGGGTTAGGATTAGGGATAGGGTTAAGGATAGGGATAGGGTTGGTGTTAGGGTTAGGGTTAGGATTAGGGTTAGTGATATGGTTAAGGTTAGGGATAGGGATAGGGTTAGGGATGGGGTCAGGGTTAGGGTTAGAGATAGGGTTAGGGATAGGGTTAGCATTAGAGTTAGGGATAAGGTTACGTTTAGGGATAGGGTTAGGGTTAGGGTTAGGGATAGGGTTAGGGTAAGGGAAAGGGTTGGGGGTTAGAGATAGGGTTAGGGTTAGAGTTAGGGTTAGGGATAGGGTTGGGGTTAGGGAAAGGGTTGGGGTTAGGGATTGGGTTAGGGTTAGGGATAGGGTTAGGATTAGGGATAAGGTTAGGGTTAGGATTAGGGATAGGGTTAGGGTTTGGGATAAGGTTGGGTTTAGGGTTATGGTTAGGGTTAGGGATATGGTTAGGATTAGGGATAGGGTTAGGGTCAGGGTTAGGGATAGGGTTGGGGTTAGGGTTAGGATTAATGATAGGGTTAGGGTAAGGATTAGGGATAGGGTTAGGATTAGGGATAGGGTTGGGGTTAGGGATAGGGTTAGGGTTAGGGTTAATGTTAGGGTTAGGGTTATGGTTTGGGATAGGGATAGGGATCGGGTTGGGGGTTGGGTTAGGGATAGGGTTAGGGTTGGGGTTAGGGATAGGGTTGGGGTTAGGTCTGGGGATAGGGACAGGGATAGGGATAGGGTTAGGATTAGGGATAGGGTTGGGGTTAGGTTTAGGGATAGGGTTAGGGATAGGGTTAGAGATAGTGATGGGGTTGAGATTGGGGTTAGGGATATGTTTAGGGTTAGGGTTGGGGTTAGGGATAGGTTAGGGTAAGGATTAGGGATAGGGTTAGGATTAGGGTTATTGATAGGGTTGCGGTTAGGGTTAGGGTTTGGGATAGGGTTAAGGTTAGGGATAGGGGTTAGGGTTAGGGATAGTGTTAGGGTTTTGGTCGGGGTTAGGGTCAGGGTGGGGGTTAGGGTTAAGGATAGGGTTAGCGATAGGGTTAGGGATAGGGTTGGGGTTAGGGATAGGGTTAGGTTTAGGGATAGGGTTAGGGTGAAGGACAGGGTTAGGGTTGGGGTTAGGGTTAGGGATAGGGTAAGTGTTAGGGAAAGGGTTAGGGATAGGGTTAGGATTAGGGATAGGGTTAGGGTTAGGGATAGGATTAGGGTTAGGGTTTGGGATAGGGTTAGGGATCGGGTTGGGGGTTGGGTTAGGGATAGGGTTAGGGTTAGGGTTGGGGTTAGGGATAGGGTTGGGGTTAGGGATGGGGATAAGGACAGGGATAGGGTTGGGGTTAGTGATAGGGATGGGGTTAGGGATAGGGTTAGGGATGGGGTTAGGGTTAGGGGTGGGGTTAGGGATAGGGTTAGGGATGGGGTTAGGGTTGGGGTTAGGGTTAGAATTAGGGATAGGGATTAGGGTTAGAGTTAGGGATAAGGTTAGGGATAGGGTTAGGGAAAGGGATGGGGTTTAGGATAGGGTTAGGGTTAGAGTTAGGGATAGGGATAGGGTTGGGTTTAGGGAAAGGGTTGGGGTTAGGGATTGGGTTAGGGTTAGGAATAGGGTAAGGATTAGGGATAAGGTTAGGGTTAGGATTAGGGATAGGGTGAGGGTTAGGGTTAGGGTTAGGGATAAGGTTGGGGTTAGGGTTAGGGATAGGGTTAGTGATAGGGATAGGGTTGGGGTTAGGGATAGGGGTTAGGGATAGGGTTAGGGAAAGGGTTGGGGGTTAGGGTTAGGGTTAGGGATAGGGTTGGGGTTAGGGAAAGGGTTGGGGGTTAGGGATAGGGTTAGGATTAGGGATAAGGTTAGGGTTAGGATTAGGGATAGGGTTACTGTTTTGGATAAGGTTGGGTTTAGGGTTATGGTTAGGGATAGGGTTAGAATTAGGGATAGGGTTTGGGTCAGGGTTAGGGATAGGGTTAGGGATAGAGTTGGGGTTAGGGTTAGGATTAATGATAGGGTTAGGTTAAGGATTAGGGATAGGGATAGGGTTAGGATTAGGGATAGGGTTGGGGTTAGGGTTAGGGTTAGGGTTGGGGTTAGGGATAGGGTTGGGGTTAGGGATGGGGATAGGGACAGGGATAGGGTTAGGTTTAGGGATAGGGTTAGAGATAGTGATGGGGTTGAGATTGGGGTTAGGGATATGTTTAGGGTTAGGGTTTGGGATAGGGTTAGGGTTAAGGTTAGGGATAGGGGTTAGGGTTAGGGATAGTGTTAGGGTTTTGGTCGGGGTTAGGGTTAGGGTCAAGGTGGGGGTTAGGGTTAGGGTTAAGGATAGGGTTAGGGATAGGGTTAGGGTTAGGGTTGGGGTTAAGGTTAAGGTTAGGGATAGGGTTAGGGTAAGGATAAGGGATAGGGTTAGGATTAGGGTTAGGGTTAGGGATAGGGTTATGGATAGGGTTGCAGTTAGGGTTAGGGTTTGGGATAGGGTTAGGGTTAAGGTTAGGTTTAAGGTTGGGGTTAGGGTTAGGGTCAGGATTGGGGTATGGGATAGGGTTGGGGTTAGGGATAGGGTTAGTGATAGGGATAGTGTTAGGGATAGGGTTGGGGTTTGGGTTAGGGATAGGGTTGGGTTTAGGGTTATGGTTGAGGTAAAGGATAGGGTTAGGGATAGGGATAGGGTTGGGGTTAGGGATAGGGTTAAGGATAGGGCTAGGGATAGGGATAGGGTTATGTTTAAGGATAGGGTTAGGGATAGGGATAGCGTTAGGGATGGGGTTAGGGTTAGGGTTAGGGATGGTGTAAGGGATAGGGTTGGGGTTAGGGTAAGGGGTGGGGTTAGGGTTAGAATTAGGGATAGGGATTAGGGTTAGGGTTAGAGTTAGGGCTAAGGTTAGGGTTAGGGATAGGGATAGGGTTAGGGTTAGGGAAAGGGTTGGGGGTTAGGGATAGGGATAGGGTTAGGGTTAGAGTTAGGGTTAGGGATAGGGTTGGGGTTAGGGAAAGGGTTGGGGATAGGGTTAGGGATTGGGTTAGGGATAGGGTTAGGATTAGGGATAAGGTTTGGGTTAGGATTAGGGATAGGGTTAGGTTTAGGGTTTGGGATAGGGTTGGGTTTAGGGTTATGGTTGGGGTTAGGGTTAGAGTTAGGGATAGGGTTGGGGTTAGGATTAGGGATAGGGTTAGGGTTAAGGATAGGGTTAGGGATAGGGGTGGGGTTAGGGTTATGGTTAGGATTAGGGATAGGGTTTAGGGTTGGGGTTAGGGATAGGGATAGGGTTAGGGTAAGGATTAGGGATAGGGTTGGGGTTATTTTTAGGGATAGGGTTAGGGATGGGGTTGGGGTTAGGGTTAGGATTAGGGTTAGTGATATGGTTAAGGTTAGGGTTAGGGATAGGGATAGCGTTAGGGATGGGGTTAGGGTTAGGGATAGGGTTAGGGATGGGGTAAGGGATAGGGTTTGGTTTAGGGTAAGGGGTGGGGTTAGGGTTAGAATTAGGGATAGGGATTAGGGTTAGGGTTAGAGTTAGGGATAAGGTTAGGGTTAGGGATAGGGATAGGGTTAGGGATAGGGTTAGGGTTAGGGAAAGGGTTGGGGGTTAGGGATTGGGTTAGGGTTAGGGATAGGGTTAGGATTAGGGATAAGGTTAGGGTTAGGATTAGGGATAGGGTTAGGGTTTGGGATAAGGTTGGGTTTAGGGTTATGGTTAGGGTTAGGGATATGGTTAGGATTAGGGATAGGGTTAGGGTCAGGGTTAGGGATAGGGTTGGCATATGTGAAACCAGAGCGCTAAAAACCTCCAACACAGGGGATGGGTATGATGAGTCAATTAAAAAAGCAAGGAGAAGGGGGAGGGGGGGGAGGGGGAGGGAAAAGGACAAAAGCAAAACACTAAATAAAGCTGATGGAATAAATTTACTGTATTGTATGGGATCGACGTGTAGTCAGAAAGGAGTAGTCCATAAACACTGAGCCGCTCTTCCACAGACCAAGAGGAGATTCTGTTAGAGCAAAAAAACAAAAAGGAGAAGCGCTCTAAGTGTAGACAGTTTAATAATACATAAGAAGCAATGTGTGTAGTAACTCACAAGACATAAGTGAAAGTCAGGCTGTGTAACATCATCAGATCTTTAAAGCATCCTCTGGGGGGACTCATCATACCCATCCCCTGTGTTGGAGGTTTTTAGCGCTCTGGTTTCACATATGTTACTTGTTTCTTGAGAGGTCTTCTTAGAGCTGCTTAACGTATCTAACACTTGATATAGATGTGTTGATGGATATATTAAACTATTATTATTTTTAGGATATCACCTACAATGCATATATGGCATCTTACACTGCACAATTAGTGTAGTATTGTCATATTATACATTTACCATCTTTTGCATTTATCATTGTATGCTTACATATTTTTAGAGGTGGATACTGTCTCTGTTGGTCTGTCACCATTCATTCATATGTCAGCAGCACCTGTTCACCCTTTGGTTTTTTACATTTAATTTAATCTATTTTTTCATATTTATGTTCATTTTTATTTTTAACAGCTGTGCATCCATATATACCCTTTTTATTCTTTATTTTAGTTTCATTTATTTTTCAGCAGTATCTTGGTTGATTCATTTCTCATTTGATCAGAGTTGTGCTATTATGGATCTTATCAGTGATGTTGAGTCGCACAAATATGATATTCTAGATACATTATATTCCATTTTTTCCACAGATCTGTTTTCTGAGGAACCCATCAGAAAACGAGCTGATCGTTATGTTTTATGTGGTATGTTTAAGAAATTAGAGAGACTCATGCATTCAGCCAACACCCAGTGGTGGGATGAATTTTTTCTGAACAAATATCTATCAGCCAAAATCTCCCCTAGGGGACTTAGGATCACACAAACCTGTTCGTTTTTGGACCCTGTCCACCTAAAAGAGTGGCGGGGCATTGCAGAGTTCTGCACAACCAAGTGGTTAGGGCTCCTTGCCTCTCAGCGACATATCAAATATGACACACTTGTACATAACATACAAATCCTGATACAGGACATTGAGGATTTTCATATCCATATCCCCCTTGGGTGGTTAGACACCCTCAAAAGGAATACAAAAAGAAAAGAGGACCAACTCATACACACGAAATTAGACAAATTCAGGAGAGACTTAGACGACTATAGTAATGATAAAGTTTTTCTATGGAAACAGAACCATCACATACCTCCACTGATGTCTCTAGAGGTTCATCCAGTCCCACCCATCAGAGCTCTCCCCCCTCGTAGGGCAGGCCACCCACCACCTATCTCCAGACATGGACCAAAACCTACAGTTAGAAACCAGACTTTTAAGGGAGATAGAGCTGGTGGCTCACAGAATATGAGAAATCCCCCTTTCAGTCGTCCAACCAACAAATCACCCAACAAATTACAGAGGTCTACTAAGACCAATAAGAAAAACATCAATAAAACCGAGAATGCTTCCGCCATTTGCAATAACATTACAAACGACAGACCCCCTAGCAGCTCTAACCTCCCAGTCACCACTGGGGAGGTTATGAGCCTTTCTCCAGCCCAGATCCCTTCTGGTGCCTATCAGCCAGAGGGTATAAGTCCTTTTATGGCCAGTCAGGTAAAAGCCACCCCTACATCACTTGAAGGTAGCAAGGAAATATCCTTCCCTGTTATGGTTAATGAACTCGAGACGGTTTCCCTTGCATCAGCCCTCCCTCCTGTGTCTTTTTTAGAGGGGAGTCTACTGACCAAAATCAGAAAGAAAAAAAGAAAACTATTAGACGAGGATGTAGAGGAGGTAAGCGAATTACCAAACATAAACACCAAACAGCGGAGACTATAAAGATTTTTAATTTGTCTTCTGTCCCATTAAATCCAGATGACCTATCTCTCCTACGTAAAGGCTTAAGTTTTGCTCCTACCTCCTTTCCCATTTCTTTTCAATTATTTAGAGACCTGAACAAATTCATAAGGAACCTCACATTAAAACGCTACTTTAATATCAAATCCAAACAAGTGGACAATAACCCCCTCATGGATAATGTGGAAAATAATGTATCCACTTTCATAGAGGAAGCCATCCCTGGAAGTCCCTTTAGCACTTATGACCCCGGTGAGAGTGAAGATTCTGATTTGGATATGTTGCTATTCACACAGCATCTCCCAGAGTCGCCACGCTTTGTTCATACTGACCTACGTCCTAAATCTGTTTTTTACCCTACTCGCTCAAAAGGCCCATATCTAGAGTCTTTTTACAGGACGGTTTTTGCTGATCTTCAAACCATGTGTGCAGACACGTCCAAACATATCAAATACTCCCATTCTAATCTGAATCATGGTGAATCTCAGGCCCTTAAGCGTTTATCTGACAACCCCAATCTTATTATAAGATCCGCGGACAAAGGAGGTGGTATTGTTTTATTAAACAAGACCGATTACATCAACGAAGCCTGTCGACTACTAAATGACAACAAAACATACATGAGACTCCATAAAGATCCATTACCAGCGTTCAAAATTGAGGTTGAACAATTGGTACAATCGGCGCTACTGAATAAAGTGATAAATAAAAATGAGGCAGCTTTCTTAAAAAAGGACCATTACAACACCCCTTACTTTTATCACTTACCAAAGGTCCACAAAGACCCTCTACATCCCCCAGGTAGACCCATTGTAGCAGCAATGGACAGTGTGACCAGCGGCCTCTCACAGTTCATTGACGTCTTCCTGCAACCCTTGGCCCAAAATTTACAATCTTATATACGTGATTCAGGTCACTTATTAGAACAAATCATTCCGTATAGATGGGAAAATAGTTATACCTGGCTATCATTGGACGTTAGTTCGTTATATACCTCCATTCCCCACAATATAGGCTTACAAGCCATACAACATTTTCTTCTCCAAGACTCCTCCTTACACCATGATCAAGTGTCTTTTATTTTGGAAGCAACACAATTTTGTTTAACACATAATTATTTTCAGTTTGAGGACACTTTTTATTTACAGATAAACGGGACAGCTATGGGAGCTAATTTTGCTCCGTCTTATGCAAATCTGACCATGGGTCTCTGGGAGTTAAGATACATCTGGCGGAATAACCCTTTTGCCCAGCACATTGTTTTCTTTGGGCGGTACATAGACGATATTATCGTCATTTGGGATGGCTCCGCCTCCCAAATTGACGATTTTGTCTCCCACTGCAACAATAACACCCTAGGCCTTTCCTTCACCTCCGTTTCACATCCAGACTCCATGCCGTTTCTAGATTTGGAACTTGGACATGAGTCACATCATATATATGCCAAAAATTACAATAAACCCACCAGCGGAAACTCCTATCTTCATTACAATAGTTGCCATCACCCTCAATGGACAAATAATATACCCAAAGGTCAGTTCTGTCGATTGAGACAGAACTGCACTAGGGACTTGGATTATGTAGCCCAAAGCGAACATCTAAAGAAAAAATTTTCTGAAAAAGGCTACCCCGACGACTTGGTTAATTCAGCTTATGAAGCTTATCTTCCAGGGAAACCCCCCAGCTTCAAAGCCAGAGATGAGCAACATCCGGTTCGTTTTATCACTAGGTTCCATTGCCATTACAAAAAAATGGAAAAAATTCTATCCAAACATTGGGGCATTTTAAAACAGGACCCTCATCTCAATTCTGTCATCTTAGAGAAACCAAAAGTGACATACAGGAGGGCCACTACTCTAAAAAACAAGATTGCGCCAAGCAAATTGAAAAACATCAAGGCTACCAATCACCTGCCCTGGATGATCCCTCTGAAAGGCATGTACGCATGCAAGAAAAAACTATGCAAAATGTGCACCTTTGTGAGACATGGCCAAAAAGACTTCACACATAATGGAAAAACCTATGTCTTGGATAACTTCTACAACTGCTCTACTGAGTATGTTGTCTATTGTTTAATATGCCCGTGTCAGTTTCTTTATGTGGGTCGCACCATCAGACCGGTAAGACAGCGGTTTGGAAAACACCGCCGTCTCATTGAAGGTGGGAGTGACCTTCATAGTGTCCCGCGACACTTCTCAGAAGTCCATGGAAAATCGACTGAGGGACTTGAAATTTGGGTCATTGAATCCATTTCGAAAGATTTGCCAGAAGGAGAACGTTTTTCCAAATTATGTATGCGTGAAACCTTTTGGATATACACGCTAGACGTTCTCGCCCCTCGAGGATTGAACGAGGAACTAGATGTACACACTATTCTATAATTGAGGTTCCTTTCTTCCTCCTCTTCCTCTTTTGTCCCAAATAGCACAATAGGTTATTCTCTTTCCCCCCCCCCCTTTTTTTGATAACCTTATATATATATACATCTTCCATTTTGACATATCTATTTGTCAACAATCACATACAGACTTGGGTCCCTTGTACGATATGTCGCCTTTATTAGTTTTCTTTTTCCCTTTATCCATCTACACACATGGATCTTTTAATTTGAGCCGTTTATACCCTTTCAACCAGATAGTTTTCTCATAGATGTATGTATTCACATTTTATATATATATATATATATATTTTTATATATTTTTATATTTTTATATATTTATATATATTTTTTTTTTTATATTTTTTTTTTTTTTTTTTTTTTTTTTTTTACATACCTTACATTTATAGGTTGTTATAGATTTATATAGATCCTTTACGATACTTTTTGTGTATTGTGCTGCTTGATGCATGTTCCATCATGTCATAACAATTTATTATGTTACATGATGTCTCCTTGGACTATTAGTCATAAATACATTAATATCACAATTTTTTTGTCCCCCTTTTTCCCCTTCCACATACCTAGTGTCCATAGGTTTAGAGTGTATTTCACCTCTAAAACATTCATAATTTCATTAAAGTCATGATTTTTCATGTACATATATATTTGTAATTTTATCTTTATTATCATGTTTAGGAGTCATGATCAGTTCATGCTCATTTGTCTAACTTTGAATATTATCACTGATTATCTCCTATCATCCATTTTTGATATATATCTGATTCTTATGAGAAATTATTGTTTTCAGCCCCATACATGTGAATTTGTGGCCAGCCAATCGAGTACAATCCACCTTTAACATATGCTTTTAATTGTTTATGTTTTTAATGCTGTACATTCAAGTATAATTGATTTTAAAGTTGTTGTCCTTCCATGAACTGGTTGCTTTCAGCTCTGGTTCCAAATCCTTTTTATCCCGAGGCATTCCCCTTTTGTTCCAGCTGCGGTGAATCACTAATTAACTGAGCTAGATATAAACCTTGTAGAGTCCACGGCTCTCCAGCACCTGAGGAAAGAGCGCGCCGGGTACATCGACCCCGCGCATGCTCAGAAACGCGTCGTGCCTGCCGTTCCTTTGCTGTTTGAACTCATCACCCCTGGTGACGGGAGAGCGTCCATCCATCCACGGAACCTTGCAGCCGTCGGTCACTTCCATCTGACCGCTCATCGTACACTGAGGCGGGAGGCTGCCGGCTTTATTTCCTCCCATTAAACATCTACTCAGCCACGGACGGCGCTTTGGATTGGACATCACCACCTCCCTCCCCCCAGAGGATGCTTTAAAGATCTGATGATGTTACACAGCCTGACTTTCACTTATGTCTTGTGAGTTACTACACACATTGCTTCTTATGTATTATTAAACTGTCTACACTTAGAGCGCTTCTCCTTTTTGTTTTTTTTAGGGATAGGGTTGGGGTTAGGGTTAGGATTAATGATAGGGTTAGGGTAAGGATTAGGGATAGGGTTAGGATTAGGGATAGGGTTGGGGTTAGGGATAGGGTTAGGGTTAGGGTTAATGTTAGGGTTAGGGTTATGGTTTGGGATAGGGATAGGGATAGGGATCGGGTTGGGGGTTGGATTAGGGTTAGGGTTGGGGTTAGGGATAGGGTTGGGGTTAGGGATGGGGATAGGGATAGGGATAGGGTTAGGATTAGGGATAGGGTTGGGGTTAGGTTTAGGGATAGGGTTAGGGATAGGGTTAGAGATAGTGATGGGGTTGAGATTGGGGTTAGGGATATGTTTAGGGTTAGGGTTGGGGTTAGGGATAGGTTAGGGTAAGGATTAGGGATAGGGTTAGGATTAGGGTTATTGATAGGGTTGCGGTTAGGGTTAGGGTTTGGGATAGGGTTAAGGTTAGGCATAGGGGTTAGGGTTAGGGTTAGGGATAGTGTTAGGGTTTTGGTCGGGGTTAGGGTCAGGGTGGGGGTTAGGGTTAAGGATAGGGTTAGGGATAGGGTTGGGGTTAGGGATAGGGTTAGGTTTAGGGATAGGGTTAGGGTGAAGGACAGGGTTAGGGTTGGGGTTAGGGTTAGGGATAGGGTAAGTGTTAGGGAAAGGGTTAGGGATAGGGTTAGGATTAGGGATAGGGTTAGGGTTAGGGATAGGATTAGGGTTAGGGTTTGGGATAGGGTTAGGGATCGGGTTGGGGGTTGGGTTAGGGATAGGGTTAGGGTTAGGGTTGGGGTTAGGGATAGGTTTGGGGTTAGGGATTGGGATAAGGACAGGGATAGGGTTGGGGTTAGTGATAGGGATGGGGTTAGGGATAGGGTTAGGGATGGGGTTAAGGTTAGGGGTGGGGTTAGGGATAGGGTTAGGGATGGGGTTAGGGTTGGGGTTAGGGTTAGAATTAGGGATAGGGATTAGGGTTAGAGTTAGGGATAAGGTTAAGGATAGGATTAGGGTTAGGGAAAGGGATGGGGTTTAGGATAGGGTAAGGGTTAGGGTTAGAGTTAGGGATAGGGATAGGGTTGGGTTTAGGGAAAGGGTTGGGGTTAGGGATTGGGTTAGGGTTAGGAATAGGGTAAGGATTAGGGATAAGGTTAGGGTTAGGATTAGGGATAGGGTGAGGGTTAGGGTTAGGGATAAGGTTGGGGTTAGGGTTAGGGATAGGGTTAGTGATAGGGATAGGGTTGGGGTTAGGGATAGGGTTAGGTTTAGGGTTATGGTTGGGGTAAGGGATAGGGTTAGTGATAGGGAAAGCGTTAGGGTTAGGGATAGGGATAGGGTTGGCGTTAGGGATAGGGTTAGGGATAGGGTTGAGGTTAGGTTTAGGGATAGGGTTAGGATTAGTGATATGGTTATGGTTAGGAAAAGGGATAGGGTTAGGGATGGGGTTAGGGTTAGGGTTAGAGATAGGATTAGGGATGGGGTAAGGGATAGGGTTAGGGATAGGGTTAGGGAAAGGGTTGGGGGTTAGGGTTAGAGTTAGGGTTAGGGTTAGGGATAGGGTTGGGGTTAGGGAAAGGGTTGGGGGTTAGGGATAGGGTTAGGATTAGGGATAAGGTTAGGGTTAGGATTAGGGATAGGGTTACTGTTTTGGATAAGGTTGGGTTTAGGGTTATGGTTAGGGTTAGGGATAGGGTTAGAATTAGGGATAGGGTTTGGGTCAGGGTTAGGGATAGGGTTAGGGATAGAGTTGGGTTTAGGGTTAGGATTAATGATAGGGTTAGGGTAAGGATTAGGGATAGGGTTAGGATTAGGGATAGGGTTAGGGTTAGGGATAGGGTTAGGGTTAGGGTTAATGTTAGGGTTAGGTTTAGGATTAGGGTAAGGGTTAGCGTTAGGGATAGGGTTGGGGTTAGGGTTAGGGATAGTGTTAGGGTTAGGTTAGGGTTAGGGTTAGCATTAGGGATAGGGTTAGGGATAGGGTTGGGGTTAGGGTTAGGGTTGGGGTTAGGGATAGGGTTGGGGTTAGGGATGGGGATAGGGACAGGGATAGGGATAGGGTTAGGTTTAGGGATAGGGTTAGGGATAGGGTTAGAGATAGTGATGGGGTTGAGATTGGGGTTAGGGATATGTTTAGGGTTAGGGTTTGGGATAGGGTTAGGGTTAAGGTTAGGGATAGGGGTTAGGGTTAGGGATAGTGTTAGGGTTTTGGTCGGGGTTAGGGTTAGGGTCAAGGTGGGGGGTTAGGGTTAGGGTTAAGGATAGGGTTAGGTATAGGGTTAGGGTTAGGGATAGGGTTGGGGTTAGGGTTAGGGATAGGGTTAGGGTAAGGATTAGGGATAGGGTTAGGGTTAGGGTTAGGGATAGGGTTATGGATAGGGTTGCAGTTAGGGTTAGGGTTTGGGATAGGGTTAGGGTTAAGGTTAGGTTTAAGGTTGGGGTTAGGGTTAGGGTCAGGATTGGGGTATGGGATAGGGATAGGGATAGGGTTGGGGTTAGGGATAGGGTTAGTGATAGGATAGTGTTAGGGATAGGGTTGGGGTTTGGGTTAGGGATATGGTTGGGTTTAGGGTTATGGTTGAGGTAAAGGATAGGGTTAGGGATAGGGATAGGGTTGGGGTTAGGGATAGGGTTAAGGATAGGGCTAGGGATAGGGATAGGGTTATGTTTAAGGATAGGGTTAGGTTTAAGGATAGGGTTAGGGATAGGGTTGGGGTTAGGGTTAGGATTAGGGTTAGTGATATGGTTAAAGTTAAGGTTAGGGATAGGGATAGCGTTAGGGATGGGGTTAGGGTTAGGGATGGTGTAAGGGATAGGGTTGGGGTTAGGGTAAGGGGTGGGGTTAGGGTTAGAATTAGGGATAGGGATTAGGGTTAGGGTTAGAGTTAGGGCTAAGGTTAGGGTTAGGGATAGGGTTAGGGTTAGGGAAAGGGTTGGGGGTTAGGGATAGGGTTAGGGTTAGAGTTAGGGTTAGGGATAGGGTTGGGGTTAGGGAAAGGGTTGGGGATAGGGTTGGGGATAGGGTTAGGATTAGGGATAAGGTTTGGGTTAGGATTAGGGATAGGGTTAGGTTTAGGGTTTGGGATAGGGTTGGGTTTAGGGTTATGGTTGGGGTTAGGGTTAGAGTTAGGGATAGGGTTGGGGTTAGGATTAGGGATAGGGTTAGGGTTAAGGATAGGGTTAGGGATAGGGGTGGGGTTAGGGTTATGGTTAGGATTAGGGATAGGGTTTAGGGTTGGGGTTAGGGATAGGGTTAGGGTAAGGATTAGGGATAGGGTTGGGGTTATTTTTAGGGATATGGTTAGGGATAGGGTTGGGGTTAGGGTTAGGATTAGGGTTAGTGATATGGTTAAGGTTAGGGTTAGGGATAGGGATAGCGTTAGGGATGGGGTTAGGGTTAGGGATAGGGTTAGGGATGGGGTAAGGGATAGGGTTTGGTTTAGAGTAAGGGGTGGGGTTAGGGTTAGAATTAGGGATAGGGATTAGGGTTAGGGTTAGAGTTAGGGATAAGGTTAGGGTTAGGGATAGGGATAGGGTTAGGGATAGGGTTAGGGAAAGGGTTGGGGGTTAGGGATAGGGTTAGGGTTAGAGTTAGGGTTAGGGATAGGGTTGGGGTTAGGGAAAGGGTTGGGGTTAGGGTTAGGGATTGGGTTAGCGTTAGGGATAGGGTTAGGATTAGGGATAAGGTTTGGGTTAGGATTAGGGTTAGGTTTAGGGTTAGGGATAGGGCTGGGTTTAGGGTTATGGTTGGGGTTAGGGATAGGGTTAGGATTAGGGATAGGGTTAGGGTTAGGGTCAGGGATAGGGTTAGGGATAGGGTTGGGGTTAGGGTTAGGATTAATGATAGAGTAAGGGTTAGGCATATGGTTAGGGTTAAGGTTAGGGATAGGGATAGCGTTAGAGTTAGGGTAATGGTTAGGATTAGGGATAGGGTTAGAGTTCTTGTTAGGATTAGGGATAGGATTAGTGTAACGGAACTGTCGACCCACACCGTGCTTGTGGTCTTCCGTCAGAATAAGGCTTCCTCCAGTCTGGACATATAGAGATATTCCAGCCGCCCCCCATACAAGAACTAGCCTGAACTTAGCTTGTATGTCTCTGAAAGCAACTAACTCTTTTATTAAAACAAGTAGCAGATTTTTATACACTTGAGAAGCATGACAGTCACTACATGAACAATGACCTGAATATTTACATAAGCATCACACAATGAATAGCTAACGAGGTACAGCTGACTCATGGCTAATCCCATCTAGACAAGGTTATCATTCACATGCTGATTAGCTCAGCGTACTTAAGTCAGCCTGGAAGCCCAGACTGCTGGCACCAAGAGCAAAACAAGATACAAATACACATATTATAGTGTAAATACTGAGAACCCACTGTAAACAATAGATGTGCAGATCAACATGATTTACAATCCATGGAAGACAGGTGTTTGAGCTGATAGCATGCATCTGTTACAAGTCTGATCAACTGAAGCAGTCCAAACCATCAATTTATCTGTCACATAGTTTTTTTCAGTCTCAGTGACGGCGAGTACCGTCACAGTTAGAGTTAGGGATAGGGTTGGGGTTAGGATTAGGGATAGGGTTAGGGTTAAGGATAGTGTTAGGGATGGGGTTGGGGTTAGGGTTATGGTTAGGATTAGGGTTAGGGTTGGGGTTAGGGATAGGGATATGGTTATGGTAAGGATTAGGGATAGGGTTGGGGTTAGGGTTATTTTTAGGGATAGGGTTAAGGTTAGGGATAGGGTAAGGGTTAGGATTAGGGTTAGGGTTAGGTTAGGGTTAGGTTTGGGGTTAGGGTTAGGGATAGGATTAGGGTGAAGGACAGGGTTAGGGATAGGGTTAGGTATAGGGTTGGGGTTGGGGTTAGCAATAGGGTAAGGGTTAGGGATAGGGATGGGGTTGGGGATAGGGTTAGGGATGGGGTTAGGGTTAGGGGTGGGGTTAGGGATAGGGTTAGGGATGGGGTTAGGGTTGGGGTTAGGGTTAGAATTAGGGATAGGGATTAGGGTTAGAGTTAGGGATAAGGTTAGGGTTAGGGATAGGGTTAGGGTTAGGGATAGGGTTAGGGAAAGGGTTGGGGGTTTAGGATAGGGTTAGGGTTAGAGTTAGGGTTAGGGATAGGGTTGGGTTTAGGGAAAGGGTTTGGGTTAGGGTTAGGAATAGTGTTAGGGTTAAGGTTAGGGATAGGGTTAGTGATAGGGATAGTGTTAGGGATAGGGTTGGGGTTAGGGATAGGGTTAGGGTTAGGGATAGGATTAGGGTGAAGGACAGGGTTAGGGATATGGTTAGGGTTAGGTTAAGGGTTAGGGATAGAGATGGGGTTAGGGATAGGGTTAGGGATTGGGTTAGGGTTAAGGGTGGGGTTAGGGATAGGGTTAGGGATGGGGTTAGGGTTGGGGTTAGGGTTAGAATTAGGGCTAGGGATTAGGGTTAGAGTTAGGGATAAGGTTAGGGTTAGGGAAAGGGTTGGGGGTTTAGGATAGGGTTAGGGATAGGGTTGGGTTTAGGGAAAGGGTTGGGGTTAGGGATTGGGTTAGGAGTAGGGTTAGGATTAGGTATAAGGTTAGGGTTATGATTAGGGATAGGGTTAGGGATAGGGATAGGGTTAGGGAGGGATAGGGATAGTGTTAGGGTTGGGGTTAGGGATAGGGTTAGGTTTAGGGTTATGGTTGGGGTAAGGGATAGGGTTAGTGATAGGGTTGGGGTTAGGGATAGGGTTAGGGATAGGGTTGGGGTTAGCATTAGGGATAGGGTTAGGGTTAGGATTAGGAATAGGGTTAAGGATAGGGATAGGGTTGGTGTTAGGGTTAGGGTTAGGATTAGGGTTAGTGATATGGTTAAGGTTAGGGATAGGGATAGGGTTAGGGATGGGGTCAGGGTTAGGGTTAGAGATAGGGTTAGGGATAGGGTTAGCGTTAGAGTTAGGGATAAGGTTACGTTTAGGGATAGCGTTAGGGTTAGGGTTAGGGATAGGGTTAGGGTAAGGGAAAGGGTTGGGGGTTAGGGATAGGGTTAGGGTTAGGGTTAGAGTTAGGGATAGGGTTGGGGTTAGGGAAAGGGTTGGGGTTAGGGATTGGGTTAGGATTAGGGATAAGGTTAGGGTTAGGATTAGGGATAGGGTTAGGGTTTGGGATAAGGTTGGGTTTAGGGTTATGGTTAGGGTTAGGGATATGGTTAGGATTAGGGATAGGGTTAGGTTCAGGGTTAGGGATAGGGTTGGGGTTAGGGTTAGGATTAATGATAGGGTTAGTGTAAGGATTAGGGATAGGGTTAGGATTAGGGATAGGGTTGGGGTTAGGGATAGGGTTAGGGTTAGGGTTAGGGTTAATGTTAGGGTTAGGGTTATGGTTTGGGATAGGGATAGGGATCGGGTTGGGGGTTGGGTTAGGGATAGGGTTAGGGTTGGGGTTAGGGATAGGGTTGGGGTTAGGGATGGGGTTAGGGACAGGGATAGGGATAGGGTTAGGATTAGGGATAGGGTTGGGGTTAGGTTTAGGGATAGGGTTAGGGATAGGGTTAGGGTTAGGGATAGTGATGGGGTTGAGATTGGGGTTAGGGATAGGTTAGGGTAAGGATTAGGGATAGGGTTAGGATTAGGGTTATTGATAGGGTTGCGGTTAGGGTTAGGGTTTGGGATAGGGTTAAGGTTAGGGATAGGGGTTAGTGTTAGGGTTTTGGTCGGGGTTAGGGTCAGGGTGGGGGTTAGGGTTAAGGATAGGGTTAGCGATAGGGTTAGGGATAGGGTTGGGGTTAGGGATAGGGTTAGGTTTAGGGATAGGGTTAGGGTGAAGGACAGGGTTAGGGTTGGGGTTAGGGTTAGGGATAGGGTAAGTGTTAGGGAAAGGGTTAGGGATAGGGTTAGGATTAGGGATAGGGTTAGGGTTAGGGATAGGATTAGGGTTAGGGTTTGGGATAGGGTTAGGGATCGGGTTGGGGGTTGGGTTAGGGATAGGGTTAGGGTTGGGGTTAGGGATAGGGTTGGGGTTAGGGATGGGGATAAGGACAGGGATAGGGTTGGGGTTAGAGATAGGGATGGGGTTAGGGATAGGGTTAGGGATGGGGTTAGGGTTAGGGGTGGGGTTAGGGATAGGGTTAGGGATGGGGTTAGGGTTGGGGTTAGGGTTAGAATTAGGGATAGGGATTAGGGTTAGAGTTAGGGATAAGGTTAGGGATAGGATTAGGGTTAGGGAAAGGGATGGGGTTTAGGATAGGGTAAGGGTTAGGGTTAGAGTTAGGGATAGGGATAGGGTTGGGTTTAGGGAAAGGGTTGGGGTTAGGGATTGGGTTAGGGTTAGGAATAGGGTAAGGATTACGGATAAGGTTAGGGTTAGGATTAGGGATAGGGTGAGGGTTAGGGTTAGGGATAAGGTTGGGGTTAGGGTTAGGGATAGGGTTAGTGATAGGGATAGGGTTGGGGTTAGGGATAGGGTTAGGTTTAGGGTTATGGTTGGGGTAAGGGATAGGGTTAGTGATAGGGAAAGCGTTAGGGTTAGGGATAGGGATAGGGTTGGCGTTAGGGATAGGGTTAGGGATAGGGTTGGGGTTAGGGTTAGGGATAGGGTTAGGATTAGTGATATGGTTATGGTTAGGAAAAGGGATAGGGTTAGGGATGGGGTTAGGGTTAGGGTTAGAAATAGGATTAGGGATGGGGTAAGGGATAGGGTTAGGGATAGGGTTAGGGAAAGGGTTGGGGGTTAGGGTTAGGGTTAGGGATAGGGTTGGGGTTAGGGAAAGGGTTGGGGGTTAGGGATAGGGTTAGGATTAGGGATAAGGTTAGGGTTAGGATTAGGGATAGGGTTACTGTTTTGGATAAGGTTGGGTTTAGGGTTATGGTTAGGGTTAGGGATAGGGTTAGAATTAGGGATAGGGTTTGGGTCAGGGTTAGGGATAGGGTTAGGGATAGAGTTGGGGTTAGGGTTAGGATTAATGATAGGGTTAGGGTAATGATTAGGGATAGGGATAGGGTTAGGATTAGGGATAGGGTTGGGGTTAGGGATAGGGTTAGGGTTAGGGTTAATGTTAGGGTTAGGTTTAGGATTAGGGTAAGGGTTAGCGTTAGGGATAGGGTTAGGGATAGGGTTGGGGTTAGGGTTAGGGATAGTGTTAGGGTTAGGTTAGGGTTAGGGTTAGCATTAGGGATAGGGTTAGGGATAGGGTTGGGGTTAGGGTTAGGGTTAGGGTTGGGGTTAGGGATAGGGTTGGGGTTAGGGATGGGGATAGGGACAGGGATAGGGATAGGGTTAGGTTTAGGGATAGGGTTAGGGATAGGGTTAGAGATAGTGATGGGGTTGAGATTGGGGTTAGGGATATGTTTAGGGTTAGGGTTTGGGATAGGGTTAGGGTTAAGGTTAGGGATAGGGGTTAGGGTTAGGGATAGTGTTAGGGTTTTGGTCGGGGTTAGGGTTAGGGTCAAGGTGGGGGTTAGGGTTAGGGTTAGGGATAGGGTTAGGGTTAGGGATAGGGTTGGGGTTAGGGTTAGGGATGGGGTTAGGGTAAGGATAAGGGATAGGGATAGGGTTAGGATTAGGGTTAGGGTTAGGGATATGGTTATGGATAGGGTTGCAGTTAGGGTTAGGGTTTGGGATAGGGTTAGGGTTAAGGTTAGGTTTAAGGTTGGGGTTAGGGATAGGGTCAGGATTGGGGTATGGGATAGGGATAGGGATAGGGTTGGGGTTAGGGATAGGGTTAGTGAAAGGGATAGTGTTAGGGATAGGGTTGGGGTTTGGGTTAGGGATAGGGTTGGGTTGGGTTTAGGGTTATGGTTGAGGTAAAGGATAGGGTTAGGGATAGGGATAGGGTTGGGGTTAGGGATAGGGTTAAGGATAGGGCTAGGGATAGGGATAGGGTTATGTTTAAGGATAGGGTTAGGTTTAAGGATAGGGTTAGGGATAGGGTTGGGGTTAGGGTTAGGATTAGGGTTAGTGATATGGTTAAAGTTAAGGTTAGGGATAGGGATAGCGTTAGGGATGGGGTTAGGGTTAGGGTTAGGGATGGTGTAAGGGATAGGGTTGGGGTTAGGGTAAGGGGTGGGGTTAGGGTTAGAATTAGGGATAGGGATTAGGGTTAGGGTTAGAGTTAGGGCTAAGGTTAGGGTTAGGGATAGGGTTAGGGTTAGGGAAAGGGTTGGGGGTTAGGGATAGGGATAGGGTTAGGGTTAGAGTTAGGGTTAGGGATAGGGTTGGGGTTAGGGAAAGGGTTGGGGATAGGGTTAGGGGTTGGGTTAGGGATAGGGTTAGGATTAGGGATAAGGTTTGGGTTAGGATTAGTGATAGGGTTAGGTTTAGGGTTTGGGATAGGGTTGGGTTTAGGGTTATGGTTGGGGTTAGGGTTAGAGTTAGGGATAGGGGTGGGGTTAGGGTTATGGTTAGGATTAGGGATAGGGTTTAGGGTTGGGGTTAGGGATAGGGTTAGGGTAAGGATTAGGGATAGGGTTGGGGTTATTTTTAGGGATAGGGTTAGGGATAGGGTTGGGGTTAGGGTTAGGATTAGGGTTAGTGATATGGTTAAGGTTAGGGTTAGGGATAGGGATAGCGTTAGGGATGGGGTTAGGGTTAGGGATAGGGTTAGGGATGGGGTAAGGGATAGGGTTTGGTTTAGGGTAAGGGGTGGGGTTAGGGTTAGAATTAGGGATAGGGATTAAGGTTAGGGTTAGAGTTAGGGATAAGGTTAGGGTTAGGGATAGGGATAGGGTTAGGGATAGGGTTAGGGTTAGGGAAAGGGTTGGGGTTAGGGATTGGGTTAGGGTTAGGGATAGGGTTAGGATTAGGGATAAGGTTAGGGTTAGGATTAGGGATAGGGTTAGGGTTTGGGATAAGGTTGGGTTTAGGGTTATGGTTAGGGTTAGGGATATGGTTAGGATTAGGGATAGGGTTAGGGTCAGGGTTAGGGATAGGGTTGGGGTTAGGGTTAGGATTAATGATAGGGTTAGGGTAAGGATTAGGGATAGGGTTAGGATTAGGGATAGGGTTGGGGTTAGGGATAGGGTTAGGGTTAGGGTTAGGGTTAATGTTAGGGTTAGGGTTATGGTTTGGGATAGGGATAGGGATAGGGATCGGGTTGGGGGTTGGGTTAGGGATAGGGTTAGGGTTGGGGTTAGGGATAGGGTTGGGGTTAGGGATGGGGATAGGGACAGGGATAGGGATAGGGATAGGGTTAGGATTAGGGATAGGGTTGGGGTTAGGTTTAGGGATAGGGTTAGGGATAGGGTTAGAGATAGTGATGGGGTTGAGATTGGGGTTAGGGATATGTTTAGGGTTAGGGTTGGGGTTGGGGATAGGTTAGGGTAAGGATTAGGGATAGGGTTAGGATTAGGGTTATTGATAGGGTTGCGGTTAGGGTTAGGGTTTGGGATAGGGTTAAGGTTAGGGATAGGGGTTAGGGTTAGGGATAGTGTTAGGGTTTTGGTCGGGGTTAGGGTCAGGGTGGGGGATAGGGTTAAGGATAGGGTTAGCGATAGGGTTAGGGATAGGGTTGGGGTTAGGGATAGGGTTAGGTTTAGGGATAGGGTTAGGGTGAAGGACAGGGTTAGGGTTGGGGTTAGGGTTAGGGATAGGGTAAGTGTTAGGGATAGGGTTAGGATTAGGGATAGGGTTAGAGTTAGGGATAGGATTAGGGTTAGGGTTTGGGATAGGGTTAGGGATCGGGTTGGGGGTTGGGTTAGGGATAGGGTTAGGGTTAGGGTTGGGGTTAGGGATAGGGTTGGGGTTAGGGATGGGGATAAGGACAGGGATAGGGTTGGGGTTAGTGATAGGGATGGGGTTAGGGATAGGGTTAGGGATGGGGTTAGGGTTAGGGGTGGGGTTAGGGATAGGGTTAGGGATGGGGTTAGGGTTGGGGTTAGGGTTAGAATTAGGGATAGGAATTAGGGTTAGAGTTAGGGATAAGGTTAGGGATAGGATTAGGGTTAGGGAAAGGGATGGGGTTTAGGATAGGGTAAGGGTTAGGGTTAGAGTTAGGGATAGGGATAGGGTTGGGTTGAGGGAAAGGGTTGGGGTTAGGGATTGGGTTAGGGTTAGGAATAGGGTATGGATTAGGGATAAGGTTAGGGTTAGGATTAGGGATAGGGTGAGGGTTAGGGTTAGGGATAAGGTTGGGGTTAGGGTTAGGGATAGGGTTAGTGATAGGAATAGGGATAGTGTTAGGGATAGGGTTGGGGTTAGGGATAGGGTTAGGTTTAGGGTTATGGTTGGGGTAAGGGATAGGGTTAGTGATAGGGAAAGCGTTAGGGTTAGGGATAGGGATAGGGTTGGCGTTAGGGATAGGGTTGGGGTTAGGTTTAGGGATAGGGTTAGGATTAGTGATATGGTTATGGTTAGGAAAAGGGATAGGGTTAGGGATGGGGTTAGGGTTAGGGTTAGAGATAGGATTAGGGATGGGGTAAGGGATAGGGTTAGGGATAGGGTTAGGGAAAGGGTTGGGGGTTAGGGTTAGAGTTAGGGTTAGGGTTAGGGATAGGGTTGGGGTTAGGGAAAGGGTTGGGGGTTAGGGATAGGGTTAGGATTAGGGATAAGGTTAGGGTTAGGATTAGGGATAGGGTTACTGTTTTGGATAAGGTTGGGTTTAGGGTTATGGTTAGGGATAGGGTTAGAATTAGGGATAGGGTTTGGGTCAGGGTTAGGGATAGGGTTAGGGATAGAGTTGGGGTTAGGGTTAGGATTAATGATAGGGTTAGGGTAAGGATTAGGGATAGGGTTAGGATTAGGGATAGGGTTGGGGTTAGGGTTAGGGATAGGGTTAGGGTTAGGGTTAATGTTAGGGTTAGGTTTAGGATTAGGGTAAGGGTTAGCGTTAGGGATAGGGTTAGGGATAGGGTTGGGGTTAGGGATAGTGTTAGGGTTAGGTTAGGGTTAGGGTTAGCATTAGGGATAGGGTTAGGGATAGGGTTGGGGTAAGGGTTAGGGTTAGGGTTGGGGTTAGGGATAGGGTTGGGGTTAGGGATGGGGATAGGGACAGGGATAGGGATAGGGTTAGGTTTAGGGATAGGGTTAGGGATAGGGTTAGAGATAGTGATGGGGTTGAGATTGGGGTTAGGGATATGTTTAGGGTTAGGGTTTGGGATAGGGTTAGGGTTAAGGTTAGGGATAGGGGTTAGGGTTAGGGATAGTGTTAGGGTTTTGGTCGGGGTTAGGGTTAGGGTCAAGGTGGGGGTTAGGGTTAGGGTTAAGGATAGGGTTAGGGATAGGGTTAGGGTTAGGGATAGGGTTGGGGTTAGGGTTAGGGATAGGGTTAGGGTAAGGATTAGGGATAGGGTTAGGATTAGGGTTAGGGTTAGGGATAGGGTTATGGATAGGGTTGCAGTTAGGGTTAGGGTTTGGGATAGGGTTAGGGTTAAGGTTAGGTTTAAGGTTGGGGTTAGGGTTAGGGTCAGGATTGGGGTATGGGATAGGGATAGGGATAGGGTTGGGGTTAGGGATAGGGTTAGTGATAGGGATAGTCTTAGGGATAGGGTTGGGGTTTGGGTTAGGGATAGGGTTGGGTTTAGGGTTATGGTTGAGGTAAAGGATAGGGTTAGGGATAGGGATAGGGTTGGGGTTAGGGATAGGGTTAAGGATAGGGCTAGGGATAGGGATAGGGTTATGTTTAAGGATAGGGTTAGGTTTAAGGATAGGGTTAGGGATAGGGTTGGGGTTAGGGTTAGGATTAGGGTTAGTGATATGGTTAAAGTTAAGGTTAGGGATAGGGATAGCGTTAGGGATGGGGTTAGGGTTAGGGATGGTGTAAGGGATAGGGTTGGGGTTAGGGTAAGGGGTGGGGTTAGGGTTAGAATTTGGGATAGGGATTAGGGTTAGGGTTAGAGTTAGGGCTAAGGTTAGGGTTAGGGATAGGGTTAGGGTTAGGGAAAGGGTTGGGGGTTAGGGATAGGGATAGGGTTAGGGTTAGAGTTAGGGTTAGGGATAGGGTTGGGGTTAGGGAAAGGGTTGGGGATAGGGTTAGGGATTGGGTTAGGGATAGGGTTAGGATTAGGGATAAGGTTTGGGTTAGGATTAGGGATAGGGTTAGGTTTAGGGTTTGGGATAGGGTTGGGTTTAGGGTTATGGTTGGGGTTAGGGTTAGAGTTAGGGATAGGGTTGGGGTTAGGATTAGGGATAGGGTTAGGGTTAAGGATAGGGTTAGGGATAGGGGTGGGGTTAGGGTTATGGTTAGGATTAGGGATAGGGTTTAGGGTTGGGGTTAGGGATAGGGATAGGGTTAGGGTAAGGATTAGGGATAGGGTTGGGGTTATTTTTAGGGATAGGGTTAGGGATAGGGTTGGGGTTAGGGTTAGGATTAGGGTTAGTGATATGGTTAAGGTTAGGGTTAGGGATAGGGATAGCGTTAGGGATGGGGTTAGGGTTAGGGATAGGGTTAGGGATGGGGTAAGGGATAGGGTTTGGTTTAGGGTAAGGGGTGGGGTTAGGGTTAGAATTAGGGATAGGGATTAGGGTTAGGGTTAGAGTTAGGGATAAGGTTAGGGTTAGGGATAGGGATAGGGTTAGGGATAGGGTTAGGGTTAGGGAAAGGGTTGGGGGTTAGGGATAGGGTTAGGGTTAGAGTTAGGGTTAGGGATAGGGTTGGGGTTAGGGAAAGGGTTGGGGTTAGGGTTAGGGATTGGGTTAGGGATAGGGTTAGGATTAGGGATAAGGTTTGGGTTAGGATTAGGGTTAGGGTTAGGGATAGGGCTGGGTTTAGGGTTATGGTTGGGGTTAGGGATAGGGTTAGGATTAGGGATAGGGTTAGGGTTAGGGTTAGGGTTAGGGTTAGGGTCAGGGATAGGGTTAGGGATAGGGTTGGGGTTAGGGTTAGGAGTAATGATAGAGTAAGGGTTAGGCATATGGTTAGGGTTAAGGTGAGGGATAGGGATAGCGTTAGAGTTAGGGTAATGGTTAGGATTAGGGATAGGGTTAGAGTTCTTGTTAGGATTAGGGATAGGATTAGTGTAACGGAACCGTCGACCCACACCGTGCTTGTGGTCTTCCGTCAGAATAAAGCTTCCTCCAGTCTGGACATATAGAGATATTCCAGCCGCCCCCCATACAAGAACTAGCCTGAACTTAGCTTGTATGTCTCTGAAAGCAACTAACTCTTTTATTAAAACAAGTAGCAGATTTTTATACACTTGAGAAGCATGACAGTCACTACATGAACAATGACCTGAATATTTACATAAGCATCACACAATGAATAGCTAACGAGGTACAGCTGACTCATGGCTAATCCCATCTAGACAAGGTTATCATTCACATGCTGATTAGCTCAGCGTACTTAAGACCCGGTTCACACTTCTGCGTGTGCCGGGTTCGCATGTCATGTCGGAGCGCACTGCTCCGACATGACATGCGATCAGCTGTGCGGTGCGAGTTTAGCCATACAGTTTGTATGGCTAAATTCGCACCGCACCCGCAGCAAACACGCACAGGAGGCATTTTTGCTGCCGCATCAGGATCGGATCGCACAGCGGTTCACACTTGTGCGATCCGATCCTGTGCGAACTGCACGATCGCACTGCGATATGCGATCAAACTGGGGGTGTCGTTAAGATTACATTGACACCCCCAGCGGATCGCATATGGCAGTGTGAACTGCCGGAGGTTGCGTGTGCGATGCGGGAACAGGCTGCGAATTCGCAGCCTTCCCGCATCGCAATAGTGTGAACCGAGCCTTAGTCAGCCTGGAAGCCCAGACTGCTGGCACCAAGAGCAAAACAAGATACAAATACACATATTATAGTGTAAATACTGAGAACCCACTGTAAACAATAGATGTGCAGATCAACATGATTTACAATCCATGGAAGACAGGTGTTTGAGCTGATAGCATGCATCTGTTACAAGTCTGATCAACTGAAGCAGTCCAAACCATCAATTTATCTGTCACATAGTTTTTTTCAGTCTCAGTGACGGCGAGTACCATCACAGTTAGAGTTAGGGATAGGGTTGGGGTTAGGATTAGGGATAGGGTTAGGGTTAAGGATAGGGTTAGGGATGGGGTTGGGGTTAGGGTTATGGTTAGGATTAGGGTTAGGGTTGGGGTTAGGGATAGGGATATGGTTATGGTAAGGATTAGGGATAGGGTTGGGGTTAGGGTTATTTTTAGGGATAGGGTTAAGGTTAGGGATAGGGTAAGGGTTAGGATTAGGGTTAGGGTTAGGTTAGGGTTAGGTTTGGGGTTAGGGTTAGGGATAGGATTAGGGTGAAGGACAGGGTTAGGGATAGGGTTAGGTATAGGGTTGGGGTTGGGGTTAGCAATAGGGTAAGGGTTAGGGATAGGGATGGGGTTGGGGATAGGGTTAGGGATGGGGTTAGGGTTAGGGGTGGGGTTAGGGATAGGGTTAGGGATGGCGTTAGGGTTGGGGTTAGGGTTAGAATTAGGGATAGGGATTAGGGTTAGAGTTAGGGATAAGGTTAGGGTTAGGGAAAGGGTTGGGGGTTTAGGATAGGGTTAGGGATAGGGTTGGGGTTAGGGATTGGGTTAGGAGTAGGGTTAGGATTAGGTATAAGGTTAGGGTTATGATTAGGGATAGGGTTAGGGATAGGGATAGGGTTAGGGATAGGGATAGTGTTAGGGTTGGGGCTAGGGATAGGGTTAGGTTTAGGGTTATGGTTGGGGTAAGGGATAGGGTTAGTGATAGGGAAAGGGTTAGGGATAGGGTTGGGGTTAGGGATAGGGTTAGGGTTAGGGATAGGATTAGGGTGAAGGACAGGATTAGGGATATGGTTAGGGTTAGGTTAAGGGTTAAGGATAGAGATGGGGTTAGGGATAGGGTTAGGGATTGGGTTAGGGTTAGGGGTGGGGTTAGGGATAGGGTTAGGGATGGGGTTAGGGTTGGGGTTAGGGTTAGAATTAGGGCTAGGGATTAGGGTTAGAGTTAGGGATAAGGTTAGGGTTAGGGAAAGGGTTGGGGGTTTAGGATAGGGTTAGGGATAGGGTTGGGTTTAGGGAAAGGGTTGGGGTTAGGGATTGGGTTAGGAGTAGGGTTAGGATTAGGTATAAGGTTAGGGTTATGATTAGGGATAGGGTTAGGGATAGGGATAGGGATAGGGTTAGGGATAGGGATAGTGTTAGGGTTGTGGTTAGGGATAGGGTTAGGTTTAGGGTTATGGTTGGGGTAAGGGATAGGGTTAGTGATAGGGAAAGGGTTAGGGATAGGGTTGGGGTTAGGGATAGGGTTAGGGATAGGGTTGGGGTTAGCATTAGGGATAGGGTTAGGGTTAGGATTAGGGATAGGGTTGAGGATAGGGATAGGGTTGGTGTTAGGGTTAGGGTTAGGATTAGGGTTAGTGATATGGTTAAGGTTAGTTATAGGGATAGGGTTAGGGATGGGGTCAGGGTTAGGGTTAGAGATAGGGTTAGGGATAGGGTTAGGGTTAGAGTTAGGGATAAGGTTACGTTTAGGGATAGGGTTAGGGTTAGGGATAGGGTTAGGGTAAGGGAAAGGGTTGGGGGTTAGGGATAGGGTTAGGGTTAGAGTTAGGTTTAGGGATAGGGTTGGGGTTAGGGAAAGGGTTGGGGTTAGGGATTGGGTTAGGGTTAGGGATAGGGTTAGGATTAGGGATAAGGTTAGGGTTAGGATTAGGGATAGGGTTAGGGTTTGGGATAAGGTTGGGTTTAGGGTTATGGTTAGGGTTAGGGATATGGTTAGGATTAGGGATAGGGTTAGGGTCAGGGTTAGGGATAGGGTTGGGGTTAGGGTTAGGATTAATGATAGGGTTAGGGTAAGGATTAGGGATAGGGTTAGGATTAGGGATAGGGTTGGGGTTAGGGATAGGGATAGGGTTAGGGTTAGGGTTAGGGTTAATGTTAGGGTTATGGTTTGGGATAGGGATAGGGATCGGGTTGGGGGTTGGGTTAGGGATAGGGTTAGGGTTGGTGTTAGGGATAGGGTTGGGGTTAGGGATGGGGATAGGGACAGGGATAGGGATAGGGTTAGGATTAGGGATAGGGTTGGGGTTAGGTTTAGGGATAGGGTTAGGGATAGGGTTAAAGATAGTGATGGGGTTGAGATTGGGGTTAGGGATATGTTTAGGGTTAGGGTTGGGGTTAGGGATAGGTTAGGGTAAGGATTAGGGATAGGGTTAGGATTAGGGTTATTGATAGGGTTGCGGTTAGCGTTAGGGTTTGGGATAGGGTTAGGGTTAAGGTTAGGGATAGGGGTTAGGGTTAGGGATAGTGTTAGGGTTTTGGTCGGGGTTAGGGTCAGGGTGGGGGTTAGGGTTAAGGATAGGGTTAGCGATAGGGTTAGGGATAGGGTTGGGGTTAGGGATAGGGATAGGGTTAGGGTAAGGATTAGGGATAGGGATAGGGTTAGGGTTAGGGTTAGGGATAGGGTTATGGATAGGGTTGCAGTTAGGGTTAGGGTTTGGGATAGGGTTAGGGTTAAGGTTAGGTTTAAGGTTGGGGTTAGGGTTAGGGTCAGGATTGGGGTATGGGTTAGGGATAGGGATAAGGTTTGGGTTAGGGATAGGGTTAGTCATAGGCATAGTGTTAGGGATAGGGTTGGGGTTTGGGTTAGGGATAGGGTTGGGTTTAGGGTTATGGTTGAGGTAAAGGATAGGGTTAGGGATAGGGATAGGGTTGGGGTTAGGGATAGGGTTAAGGATAGGGCTAGGGATAGGGTTAGGTTTAAGGATAGGGTTAGGTTTAAGGATAGGGTTAGGGATAGGGTTGGGGTTAGGGTTAGGATTAGGGTTAGTGATATGGTTAAAGTTAGGGTTAGGGATAGCGTTAGGGATGGGGTTAGGGTTAGGGATGGTATAAGGGATAGGGTTGGGGTTAGGGTAAGGGGTGGGGTTAGGGTTAGAATTAGGGATAGGGATTAGGGTTAGGGTTAGAGTTAGGGATAAGGTTAGGGTTAGGGATAGGGTTAGGGTTAGAGAAAGGGTTGGGGGTTAGGGATAGGGTTAGGGTTAGAGTTAGGGTTAGGGATAGGGTTGGGGTTAGGGAAAGGGTTGGGGATAGGGTTAGGGTTAGAGTTAGGGTTAGGGATAGGGTTGGGGTTAGGGAAAGGGTTGGGGATAGGGTTAGTGATTGGGTTAGGGTTAGGGATAGGGTTAGGATTAGGGATAAGGTTTGGGTTAGGATTACGGATAGGGTTAGGTTTAGGGTTAGGGATAGGGTTGGGTTTAGGGTTATGGTTGGGGTTAGGGTTAGAGTTAGGGATAGGGTTGGGGTTAGGATTAGGAATAGGGTTAGGGTTAAGGATAGGGTTAGGGATAGGGGTGGGGTTAGGGTTATGGTTAGGATTAGGGATAGGGTTCAGGGTTGGGGTTAGGGATAGGGTTAGGGTAAGGATTAGGGATAGGGTTAGGGTTATTTTTAGGGATAGGGTTAAGGTTAGGGATAGGGTTTGGGTTAGGGTAGGTTAGGGTTAGGTTTAGGTTTAGGGTTAGGGATAGTATTAGGGTGAAGGACAGGGTTAGGGATAGGGTTAGGGATTGGGTTGGGGTTGGGGTTAGGGATAGGGTTAGGGTTAGGGATAGGGATGGGGTTAGGGATGGGGTTAGGGTTAGGGGTGGTGTTAGGGATAGGGTTAGGGATGGGGTTAGGGTTGGGGTTAGGGTTAGAATTAGGGATAGGGATTAGGGTTAGAGTTAGGGATAAGGTTTGGGTTAGGGATAGGGTTAGGGATAGGGTTAGGGAAAGGGTTGGGGTTTAGGATAGGGTTAGGGTTAGAGTTAGGGTTAGGGATAGGGTTGTGGATAGGGTTGCAGTTAGGGTTAGGGTTTGGGATAGGGTTAGGGTTAAGGTTAGGTTTAAGGTTGGGGTTAGGGTTAGGGTCAGGATTGAGGTATGGGTTAGGGATAGGGATAAGGTTTGGGTTAGGGATAGGGTTAGTCATAGGCATAGTGTTAGGGATAGGGTTGGGGTTTGGGTTAGGGATAGGGTTGGGTTTAGGGTTATGGTTGAGGTAAAGGATAGGGTTAGGGATAGGGTTGGGGTTAGGGATAGGGTTAAGGATAGGGCTAGGGATAGGGTTAGGTTTAAGGATAGGGTTAGGTTTAAGGATAGGGTTAGGGATAGGGTTGGGGTTAGGGTTAGGATTAGGGTTAGTGATATGGTTAAAGTTAGGGTTAGGGATAGCGTTAGGGATGGGGTTAGGGTTAGGGATGGTATAAGGGATAGGGTTGGGGTTAGGGTAAGGGGTGGGGTTAGGGTTAGAATTAGGGATAGGGATTAGGGTTAGGGTTAGAGTTAGGGATAAGGTTAGGGATAGGGTTAGGGTTAGAGAAAGGGTTGGGGGTTAGGGTTAGGGTTAGAGTTAGGGTTAGGGATAGGGTTGGGGTTAGGGAAAGGGTTGGGGATAGGGTTAGGGTTAGAGTTAGGGTTAGGGATAGGGTTGGGGTTAGGGAAAGGGTTGGGGATAGGGTTAGGGATTGGGTTAGGGTTAGGGATAGGGTTAGGATTAGGGATAAGGTTTGGGTTAGGATTACGGATAGGGTTAGGTTTAGGGTTAGGGATAGGGTTGGGTTTAGGGTTATGGTTGGGGTTAGGGTTAGAGTTAGGGATAGGGTTGGGGTTAGGATTAGGAATAGGGTTAGGGTTAAGGATAGGGTTAGGGATAGGGGTGGGGTTAGGGTTATGGTTAGGATTAGGGATAGGGTTCAGGGTTGGGGTTAGGGATAGGGTTAGGGTAAGGATTAGGGATAGGGTTAGGGTTATTTTTAGGGATAGGGTTAAGGTTAGGGATAGGGTTTGGGTTAGGGTTAGGTTAGGGTTAGGTTTAGGTTTAGGGTTAGGGATAGTATTAGGGTGAAGGACAGGGTTAGGGATAGGGTTAGGGATTGGGTTGGGGTTGGGGTTAGGGATAGGGTAAGGGTTAGGGATAGGGATGGGGTTAGGGATGGGGTTAGGGTTAGGGGTGGTGTTAGGGATAGGGTTAGGGATGGGGTTAGGGTTGGGGTTAGGGTTAGAATTAGGGATAGGGATTAGGGTTAGAGTTAGGGATAAGGTTTGGGTTAGGGATAGGGTTAGGGATAGGGTTAGGGAAAGGGTTGGGGTTTAGGATAGGGTTAGGGTTAGAGTTAGGGTTAGGGATAGGGTTGGGTTTAGGGAAAGGGTTGGGGTTATGGTTAGGGTTAGGAATAGGGTTAAGATTAGGGATAAGGTTAGGGATAGGGTTAGGGATAGGGTTGGGGTTAGGGTTAGGGATAGGGTTAGTGATAGGGATAGGGATAGTGTTAGGGATAGGGTTGGGGTTAGGGATAGGGTTAGTGATAGGGAAAGGGTTAGGGTTAGGGATAGGGTTGGGGTTAATATTAGGGATAGGGTTAGGGTTAGGATTAGGATTAGGGATAGGGTTAAGGATAGGGATATGGTTGGGGTTAGGGTTAGGATTAGGGTTAGTGATATATTGTAAAAGGTAACTGATGCTAAAAAACGTCAACCACCCGCCCGGCGCTAAAATATATATATAAATCAGTGTAAGGTATAAAGAAATAAATATATCTACTGAAATCATGAATAAATAGTAAATAAAATCATGTAGATAAAATCATGTAAAACATGTCACTCTGTGCTTCCTTTTAATGCACTAGCTGCCACTGTAAACGTAAAACTTGCAAAATCAAATGTATAATAATAGCCCAATCTGTGCGTCTCAGTTCGTTATATCATACATTCAGCGGCGCTTCAGCACACACAATGTATGTGTGCAAGTATATTAGTCAGTTCCTGCAGTGCTTCAGAGCCTGCAATTGCAAACTAGTCCCAACTCCACAGGATGTGCAGTCACAGCCAGCAAAAAGATTTCTCCTCTGATGTTCAGCACCAGTGATTGTACACACAGTATCACTAATCCTTCACCACACCGACTGTGCACCCCTATGAAGTGGCCACTCACCGAATTGCCCTTGAAATATCGCCTTTATGCATAAGCTGCATGAGCCCTTGCTTCTAGTCGGTCTGTCGTCGCTTAGGCACGTCCAGATCCTATCCGTCCACCAGGGGTCACTATCAGGCTGTATATCTCCTCAGTGCAATTTGTAAGCAAACGACATGAAGCAAGAGAGTAGTGTAATACTGTTTCGACTTTATTAATTAAATAAAACTTCCCTCCCCTTCAGCGTATATGCTTACATTTCAATCACCCTTTGCACGCATATCATAAACACAGAGGCTTTGAAAGGTACCGCCGCTCGCCGACCGCGAGCTAGTCCCTGCTGTGGATTACAGCGCTCCTGCGGCTAACAGGCGAGATCCAGAACAACAGCGGTATCCTCCCTTCGTCTCCTCAGCAGCAGCGTACGTGCATCCTGACCGGTTTCGTCTGGTAGACTTCAACAGAGGACTAACGTGCGCTGCTGCAATCAAGATTAATGTATGCAGCCGGAGGACCTCCCTCCCATCATGATTGGTTTACACCACTGATGGGTTCAAACACCTCTTCATTGCCATTACCTGGCCTGAAGGAAATTCAATATGGACATACCATAGAATCATTTTCTAAATACCGGAAAAACAAGATTAATCGATACAAAACAAAGTTTAATACCGCTATCAACTCTCTTATTACTGCAACCAGTATCTGAATGGGTATTCCCCGGGTTTGAATCACACAGAACCCCAGTTTTTTTCAGATTGGCCATCTTTGCCCGATCTGAGCATGTATGTTCAAAATTTCCAAACCTATCGATTTGTAAAAATTGGTCATGGAGTTCTTTCTACCCCTAATTCTACATGCCATCTTGCCCTATCCGGATGCATACATCTTAAGTACTACTAATATTTAAAACGGTTATGCTAAAATCGATATAACCAAAATTTGACACAAAAATAAACCTACAGCACCTGGTATTCCCAGGTGGTCTCCCATACAGGTACTAACCAGGCCCGACCCTGCTTAGCTTCTGAGATCAGATGAGATCGGGCATGTTCAGGGTGATGTGGCCATAGGTAAAATGTAAAGTGCATTCTAATGGTGAAACCATCATGTATGACCACTATCCTCAAGATGTCATACTTATTACATAATTAGCACATGTCATGTAATTTCTGATATGTTTTAAAACCAGTAAATGTCAAATCTTAAATAAATCATTTCATAAATAGTAGATACATAATAAATAAATACATTAACTTCATAAATAATAGGTACAATTCATATGTTGAGATTACAAGAAAATGTTGTTCATAGAGGCCAAATCGCAAATATAATATATAAAATTCGCTCTAAAATATCTTAGTCCATAACCAATAGTACTAAAGGTTAAAATATATAAAAAATAAAGGCGTGTTGCCATAAGGAATCAATGGTCGAGGCATAATCGTAAATTCGAGTAAAATTGGAGAAGGATAAAAGTATATATAAAATGGAATCCATAAAACGTCCTGTCTAAAAAATATACTTAATAGTTGCTTAAAAAACAGTTCAGGTCAAGTTCTATATTTAACCCGTTGGGCGCCAAGGAGTTTGTCTTGTAAATCCATTCAGTTTCCTTTTTGGACAGTTCTCTTACTCTATTGCACCCTCTCCAGTTGCTTGGCATCTTTTCTATACCCCAAAATTTCAGTGCTGAGGGGTCTTTATCATGCTTTTCCCTGAAATGTAGTGGGACACTGTGTTCCTTGAAGCCTGTTGTTATTTTATAAATGTGCTCAGAAATCCTGATGCCCAATTTTCTCTTTGTTCTTCCTATATACAACATACCGCAAGGGCACTCCATTCCGTATACCACGTGGGTCGTGATACACGTGATACACTCCTTTATTTCAAAGGTCTTCCCATTTGCTCCTGAAGTGAACTCCGTTAGACCCCGAAAGTGTGTATTCACTTGTCTGCAAGCCTTACACCTTCTGCATGCGTGAAATCCAGACAAGTCCCAGAACATCTTTGGTGGTCTGGGAGGGTCCAAAACTTTCCTCACCACTCTGTCTCCAATAGTGGGAGCCTTTTTGTATATAAATATTGGGTTATCCGGAATCACGGGGCCCAGAACCTTATCAAGCTTCAATATTCCCCAGTGCTTTTTCATGATAGATTCAAATTCCCTGAAATGGACATTATAATTTGTTATGAAGCCCCATTGGTGCGATTCATTTGGAATCTTATTAGTTGGAGCCAGGCAGGACTCATGTGAAACCGCCAGTACTTCTTTCACTGTCTCCTCCAGTACCTCCGGTCTGTATCCCTTATCGGTAAATTTGTCTGTTATCACGCGTGATTGTTCCAAAAAATCCTCCTCCAAGGTGCAATTCCTCCTTATCCTCAGCAATTGCCCCTTGGGGATGTTCCTTAGCCAGCACGGGTGATGGCCACTGTATACTGGAAGATAGCCGTTTCTATCTGTAGGCTTAAAATATGCCTTAGTGATGATCCGTCTGTTTTCAATCCGCACAGATACATCTAGATAGTTAATTTCTTTTTTGTCCCATGTACATTCTAATTTGATGTTGTGTTTATTTATATTTAAATGCTCAGTGAACTCTGCTAGCGATGTCTCTGTACCAGCCCAAATAAAAAATAGGTCGTCGATGTATCTTTTGTAGAAGACCAGCTGCTCTTTTCTGTGGGCATATATACTCCTATCTTCCCACTCGCCCATAAATAGGTTGGCGAGGCTGGGTGCATATTTTGCACCCATCGCCACACCTTTCTGCTGCGTGAAGAATTGTCCCCCATACCAGAAATAGTTGTGGGTTAAGCAAAAGTCCATAACTATCCCCAAGAATTTTTTCTGGGTATGTGGTATGTCCTCTCTCTTACTCATTGCCCAATTGAGGGCTAGTAATGCATCCTCGTGCTGGATAATCGTGTAGAGAGATGCTACATCAGCTGTTACAAGATATATCTCAGGGGCATCAGGCAGAGTTAGATTGTCCAACAAGGTTAAAAATTCCTTCGTATCTTTCAAATACGCTTTTAATTCAACCACACTTTTTTGAAGGAATACATCCAAGTATTCCCCAATTCTTGAGGTCACTGATCCGATACTGTTTACTATCGGTCTTGCTGGAGGGCAAGACTGATTTTTGTGGATCTTCGGGAGCGTATATATGGTAGGTACGCGATTAAAACTAGGGAATAAATATTTTTTCTCCTTCATAGTTAAAATGCGTTCATTAAAACCAAATTCAACCAAATTGCACAAATCCCTTCTATACATCAATGTGGGGTCCCTAGGTAAAATCCTGTACGTGGTGACATCATTAAGCATGCCTATCAGTTGCTCGTGATAGAATTCTTTCTTTAAAATAACCACTCCCCCTCCTTTATCTGCTGGTCTGATCACGACCTCTTTTCTGTTTTCTAGGGCCTCAATGCCCTCTTGTATGTATTTAGGATTGGCATTCCTTATTGGTTTTATTTTCTCCAAGTCTGTCGTTATTAATTGTTTCAAAACCTCGATGTTGTGGTTGGACGTCTGTGGAGGATTAAAAAGCGAATTGTTTTTGAGTCCACTATTAACACTTGTTGTTGCCGATGGGACAATATTCTCCCGATTTTTACCTGGGTTTATATTCACGAAATACTTCTTCATATTCAATTTTCGTGTGTATTTTTGAATATCCATGTAGACATCAAATTTGTTTAGCGACTTTTTAATACCGCATTTGAGTCCCGCATTTAATACGTTGATTTCTTTTTGGTTCAGCTCTATTTCAGCCAAATTATAAATCCCTTTTAATCCTGTCCCAGCCTTCTTTTTTTGGATTTTTCGTCCAGCTCGGCAGCCCCTACTTGTTGATTGTTTGTTGGCATATACTGGTTTGTTGGTTGTGGGCCATAGTCCCTCATGTCTCTGGGCGCTTCCCTGTTCCAGGGTCGACCCCTCCATGGTCTCCCTCCTCGTCCCCGACCCCTCCCCCTCCCACCTCTCCATAAAAAAGGACGGAAACCATTGCCTTGTTGTTCGTTTTGCCTCCAGAGGGGTTCAAATCTATTCATAGTTGGTACCCTCTGCGGGGTATGATGCTGGAATCCCTCTTTTCCATTTCTGGTGCCCTCCTTGTTTATCTGCTGTGATGTAGGGCCACCTGGCCTGATGGTGTTCACAGTGTTCGCTGGTTTGGGCTTCTTCCATGCGTTTTTGGCCTGCTGCCAATTATTTTTCCTGGGGGTACTTACTTTGGCCATTTCTTTCATCTGACCTGCACTAGTTGATGGTCCCTCATCATCCATAGTCCATCTGACTTCAGTATCATTCACCCCTTCCTGCATTGGAATTTGCCATAAATATACCTGTAGTTAGTACCTGTATGGGAGACCACCTGGGAATACCAGGTGCTGTAGGTTTATTTTTGTGTCAAATTTTGGTTATATCGATTTTAGCATAACCGTTTTAAATATTAGTAGTACTTAAGATGTATGCATCCGGATAGGGCAAGATGGCATGTAGAATTAGGGGTAGAAAGAACTCCATGACCAATTTTTACAAATCGATAGGTTTGGAAATTTTGAACATACATGCTCAGATCGGGCAAAGATGGCCAATCTGAAAAAAACTGGGGTTCTGTGTGATTCAAACCCGGGGAATACCCATTCAGATACTGGTTGCAGTAATAAGAGAGTTGATAGCGGTATTAAACTTTGTTTTGTATCGATTAATCTTGTTTTTCCGGTATTTAGAAAATGATTCTATGGTATGTCCATATTGAATTTCCTTCAGGCCAGGTAATGGCAATGAAGAGGTGTTTGAACCCATCAGTGGTGTAAACCAATCATGATGGGAGGGAGGTCCTCCGGCTGCATACATTAATCTTGATTGCAGCAGCGCACGTTAGTCCTCTGTTGAAGTCTACCAGACGAAACCGGTCAGGATGCACGTACGCTGCTGCTGAGGAGACGAAGGGAGGATACCGCTGTTGTTCTGGATCTCGCCTGTTAGCCGCAGGAGCGCTGTAATCCACAGCAGGGACTAGCTCGCGGTCGGCGAGCGGCGGTACCTTTCAAAGCCTCTGTGTTTATGATATGCGTGCAAAGGGTGATTGAAATGTAAGCATATACGCTGAAGGGGAGGGAAGTTTTATTTAATTAATAAAGTCGAAACAGTATTACACTACTCTCTTGCTTCATGTCGTTTGCTTACAAATTGCACTGAGGAGATATACAGCCTGATAGTGACCCCTGGTGGACGGATAGGATCTGGACGTGCCTAAGCGACGACAGACCGACTAGAAGCAAGGGCTCATGCAGCTTATGCATAAAGGCGATATTTCAAGGGCAATTCGGTGAGTGGCCACTTCATAGGGGTGCACAGTCGGTGTGGTGAAGGATTAGTGATACTGTGTGTACAATCACTGGTGCTGAACATCAGAGGAGAAATCTTTTTGCTGGCTGTGACTGCACATCCTGTGGAGTTGGGACTAGTTTGCAATTGCAGGCTCTGAAGCACTGCAGGAACTGACTAATATACTTGCACACATACATTGTGTGTGCTGAAGCGCCGCTGAATGTATGATATAACGAACTGAGACGCACAGATTGGGCTATTATTATACATTTGATTTTGCAAGGGTTAGTGATATGGTTAAGGTTAGGGATAGGGATAGGGTTAGGGATGGGGTCAGGGTTAGGGTTAGAGTTAGGGATAAGGTTAGGGTTAGGGATAGGGTTAGGGACAGGGATTTGGTTAGGGTTAGGGATAGGGTTAGGATTAGGGATAAGGTTAGGGTTAAGATTAGTGATAGGGTTAGGGTTTGGGATAAGGTTGGGTTTAGGGTTATGGTTAGGGTTAGGGATATGGTTAGGGTTAGGGTCAGGGTTAGGGTCAGGGATAGGGTCAGGGTTAGGGATAGGGTTAGGGATAGGGTTGGGGTTAGGGTTAGGGTTAGTATTAAGGATAGGGTTAGGGTAAGGATTAGGGATAGGGTTAGGATTAGGGATAGGGTTGGGGTTAGGGTTAGGGTTAATGTTAGGGTTAGGGTTATGGTTTGGGATAGGGATAGGGATCGGGTTGGGGGTTGGGTTAGGGATTGGGTTATGGTTAGGGTTGGGATTAGGGATAGGGTTGGGGTTATGGATGGGGATAGGGATAGGGTTAGGATTAGGGATAGGGTTGGGGTTAGGTTTAGGGATAGGGTTAGGGATAGGGTTAGAGATAGTGATGGGGTTGAGATTGGGGTTAGGGATATGTTTAGGGCTAGGGTTGGGGTTAGGGATAGGTTAGGGTAAGGATTAGGGATAGGGTTAGGATTAGGGTTATTGATAGGGTTGCGGTTAGGGTTTGGGATAGGGTTAGGGTTAAGGTTAGGGATAGGGGTTAGGGTTAGGAATAGTGTTAGGGTTTGGTCGGGGTTAGGGTTAGGGTTAAGGATAGGGTTAGGGATAGGGTTAGGGTTAGGGATAGGGTTGGGGTTAGGGATAGGGTTATGGTAAGGATTAGGGATAGGGTTAGGATTAGGGTTAGGGTTAGGGATAGGGTTATGGATAGTGTTGCAGTTAGGGTTAGGGTTTGGGATAGGGTTAGGCTTAAGGTTAGGTTTAAGGTTGGGGTCGGGGTTAGGGTTAGGGTTAGGATTGGGGTATGGGTTAGGGATAAGGTTAGGGTTAAGGATAGGGTTAGGGTAAGGGTTAGGGATAGGGTTAGGGTTAGGGATAGGGATAGGGTTGGGTTTAGGGTTATGGTTGGGGTAAAGGATAGGGTTAGGGATAGGGATCGGGTTGGGGTTAGGGTTAGGGATAGGTTTAGGGTTAGGGTTAGGGATAGGGTTAAGGATAGGGTTAGGGATAGGGTTGGGGTTAGGATTAGGGATAGGGTTAGGATTAGGATTAGGATTAGGGATAGGGTTAGGGTTAGGGTTAAGGATATGGTTAGGGATAGGGTTGGGGTTAGGGTTAGGATTAGGGTTAGTGATATGGTTAAGGTTAGGGTTAGGGATAGGGATAGCGTTAGGGATGGCGTTAGGGTTAGGGATAGGGTTAGGGATGGGGTAAGGGATAGGGGTGGGGTTAGGGTTAGAATTAGGGATAGGGATTAGGTTTAGGTTTAGAGTTAGGGATAAGGTTAGGGATAGGGTTAGGGTTAGGGAAAGGGTTGGGGGTTAGGGATAGGGTTAGGGTTAGAGATAGGGTTAGGGATAGGGTTGGGGTTAGGGAAAGGGTTGGGGGTTAGGGTTAGGGATTGGGTTAAGGTTAGGGTTAGGGATAGGGTTAGGATTAGGGATAAGGTTTGGGTTAGGATTAGGGATAGGGTTAGGTTTAGCGTTAGGGATAGGGTTGGGTTTAGGGTTATGGTTGGGGTTAGGGTCAGGATTAGGTATAGGGTTAGGGATAGGGTTTGGGTTAGGGTTAGGATTAATGATAGAGTAAGGGTTAGGCATAGGGTTAGGGTTAAGGTTAGGAATAGGGATAGCGTTAGAGTTAGGGTAATGGTTAGGATTAGGGATAGGGTTAGGGTTAGGGTTAGAGTTCTTGTTAGGATTAGGGATAGGGTTAGAGTTAGGGATAGGGTTGGGGCTAGGATTAGGGATAGGGTTAGGGTTAAGGATAGGGTTAGGGATAGGGTTAGGGTTTAGGGTTGGGGTTAGGGATAGGGATAGGGTTAGGGTAAGGATTAGGGATAGGGTTGGGGTTAGGGTTATTTTTAGGGATAGGGTTAGGATTAGGGTTAGGGTTAGGGTTAGGTTAGGGTTTGGTTTAGGGTTAGGGTTAGGGATAGGATTAGGGTGAAGGACAGGGTTAGGGATAGGGTTAGGGATAGGGTTAGGGATAGGGTTGGGGTTGGGGTTAGGGATAGGGTAAGGGTTAGGGATGGTGTTAGGGATAGGGTTAGGGATGGGGTTAGGGTTAGGGGTGGGGTTAGGGATAGGGTTAGGGATGGGGTTAGGATTAGGGTTAGGGTTAGGATTAGGGATAGGGTTAAGGATAGGGTTAGGGATATGGTTGGGGTTAGGGTTAGGGATAGTGCTAGGGTTAGGTTAGGGTTAGGGTTAGCATTAGGGTTAGGGATAGGGTTGGGGTTAGGGTTAGGGATATGGTTAGGGTTAGGTTAGGGTTAGGGTTAGGGATAGGGTTAAGGTTGGGGTTAGGGTTAGAGTAACGATTAGGGATAGGGTTAGGATTAGGGATAGGGTTGGGGTTAGGGTTAGGGATCGGGTGAGGGTTAAGGTTAAAGATAGGGTTAGGATTAGGGATAGGGTTAGGGATAGGGAAAGGGTTAGTTTTAGGGTTAGGGATAGGGTTAGGGTTAGGGATAGGGTTGGGGTTAGGGTTAGGATTGGGGTATGGGTTAGGGATAGGGACAGGGTTAGGGTTAAGGATCGGGTTAGGGTAAGGGATAGGGTTAGGGATAGGGTTAGGGATGGGGTTAGGGTTAGGGATGGGGTTAGGGATAGGGTTAGGGTTGGGGTTAGGGATAGGGTTGGGGTTAGGGATGGGGTTGAGATTGGGGTTAGGGATAGGTTTAGGGTTAGGGTTGGGGTTAGGGATAGGTTAGGGTAAGGATTAGGGATAGGATTAGGATTAGGGTTATTGATAGGGTTGTGGTTAGGGTTAGGGTTTGGGAAAGGGTTAGGGTTAAGGTTAGGGATAGGGGTTAGGGATAGTGTTAGGATTTTGGTCGGGGTTAGGGTCAGGGTGGGGGTTAGGGTTAAGGATAGGGTTAGGGATAGGGTTAGGGTTAGGGATAGGGTTGGGGTTAGGGTTAGGGATAGGGTTAGGGTAAGGATTAGGGTTAGGGTTAGGGTTAGGATTAGGGTTAGGGATAGGGTTATGAATAGGGTTGCAGTTAGGGTTAGGGTTTGGGATAGGGTTAAGGTTAGGTTTAAGGTTGGGGTCGGGGTTAGGGTTAGGGTCAGGATTGGGGTATGGGTTAGGGATAGGGTCAGGGTTAGGGTTAAGGATAGGGTTAGGGTAAGGGATAGGGTTAGGGATAGGGTTAGGGATGGGGTTAGGGTTAGGGATGGGGTTAGGGATAGGGTTAGGGATGGGGTTAGGGTTAGGGATAGGGTTGGGGTTGGGGTTGGGGTTAGGGTTAGAATTAGGGATAGGGATTAGGGTTAGAGTTAGGGATAAGATTAGGGATAGGGTTAGGGTTAGGGAAAGGGTTAGGGAAAGGGTTGGGGGTTAGGGATAGGGTTAGGGATAGAGTTAGGGTTAGGGATAGGGTTGGGGTTAGGGAAAGGATTGGGGTTAGGGATTGGGTTAGGGTTAGGGATAAGGTTAGGATTAGGGATAGGGTTAGGATTAGGGATAGGGTTAGGGTTAGGGATAGGGTTGGGTTTAGGGTTATGGATAGGATTATGGATAGGGTTGGGGTTAGGGTTAGGATTAATGATAGAGTTAGGGTTAGGCATAGAGTTAGGGATAGGGATAGGGTTAGGGTTAGTGTTAGGGTTAGGGTTTAGGGTTGGGGATAGGGATAGGGTTAGGGTAAGGATTAGGGATAGGGTTAGGATTAGGGATAGAGTTGGGGTTAGGGTTAGGGATAGGGTTAGGGTTAGGGATAGGGTTAACCACTTAAGCCCCGGAAGATTTTGCCCCCTTCCTGACCAGGGTGTATTTTGCGATTCGGCACTGCGTGACTTTACCGGACCATTGCGCGGTCGTGCGACGCTGTACCTAAACAAATTTGATGTTCTTTTTTTCCTACAAACAGAGCTTTCTTTTGGTGGTATTTGATCACCTGTGCAATTTTTTGATCATGCGCTATAAACAAAAAAAGAGCGACAATTTTGCAAAAATAACAATATTTTTCACATTTTTTTATATGAAATTCCCCCCCAAAAAAAATGTAAAAATCAAAATTTTTTAACATTTTCGGCCAATTTGTTTTATGCTACATATGTTTGGTAAAAAAAATCGCAAAAAGCGTATTTTGATTGGTTTGCGCAAAAGTTATTGCGTTTACTAACAAAGGGAAAGATTTCTGTCATTTTTGTTGTTTTTTTTAACGCGTAATGGCGGCGATCTGCGATTTTTTTGCGGTACTGCGACATTGCGGCGGACAGATCGGACCCTTGACTGACATTTTTGACACTTTTGGGGTTACCAGTGACATTTCTACAGTAATCAGTGCTATACATATGCACTGTTACTGTAAAAATACACTGGCAGTGAAGGGGTTAACTTTATTTGAGAGGGAGGGGCTGTGTGTGTTCCTAGGGGGCGTGATTCTAACTGTGATTGGCTGTGGCTTGAGGTGTAGGAACAATGATCAACGGTCCTACATAGTAGAACCGTGTGATCATTGTTTCTACACTATGGAGAATGACAGGTGGCTTGTTTACATTAGCCGCCCCCCTTTCTCCCTCTCCCCCGATGATCGCCGAGTGACCGGCGGACATCGGGTCCGCCGGTCACACGTGCGGGGGGGTCGGTGACCGAGCGGGAGCGGGAGAGCGCCTCCGGCGGCGCGCTCTCGCTCCCCAGAGCCTCACAGGCTAGCGACATAGACCTACGTCACTGTGCCTGTGAGGGGCTGACTGCCGCAGTAAATAATAAGTGAGCAGTCGGCAAGTGGTTAAGGTTAGGGATAGGGTTAGGGTTAGGATTAAGGTTAGGGATAGGGTAGGGGTTAGGGTTAGGATTAGGGATAGGGTTGGGGTTAAGGTTAGGGATAGGGTTAGGGTTAGGGTTTAGGTTAAAGATAGGGTTAGGATTAGGGATAGGGTTAGGGATAGGGTTAGCGTTAGGGATAGGGTTAGGGATAGGGTTGGAGTTAGGAATAGGGTTAGGCATAGGGTTAGGGTTAGGATTAGGGCTAGGGTTAGGGTTAGGGATAGGATTAGGGATAGGGTTTGGGATAGGGTTAGGGTTTGGGTTAGGGTTAGGGTTGCTGTTAGGGATAGGGTTGGGGTTAGGGATAGGGTTAGGGTTAGGGTTAGGATTAGGTTTAGGGATAGGGTTAGGGATAGGGTTAGAGATAGGGATGGGGTTGAGATTGGGGTTAGGGATAGGTTTAGGGTTGGGGTTAGGGATAGGGTTAGTGTAAGGATTAGGGATAGGGTTAGGATTAGGGTTATTGATAGGGTTGCGGTTAGGGTTAGGGTTTGGGATAGGGTTAGGGTTAAGGTTATTGATAGGGTTTAGGGTTAGGGATAGTGTTAGGGTTGGGGTCGGGGTTAGGGTTAGGGTTAGGGTTTGGTTTAAGATTAGGGATAGGATTAGGGATAAGGTTAGGGATAGGGTTGGGGTTGGGGTTAGGATTAGGGATAGGATTAGGGTTAGGGTTAGGGTTAGGGATAGGGTTGGGGTTGGGGTTAGGGTTAGTGATAGGGTTAGGGTTGTACTCCTCTCCATACCACCTCATGTCTGACCCCCCTGCTCCTCTCCATAACACCCCCTGTCTGACCCCCTGTACTTATCTCCATAGCACCCCATGTCTGACCCCTTTACTCCTCTCCATACCACCCCATGTCTGACCACCTGTGCTCCTCTCTATACCACTCCATTTCTGACTCCCTTTACTCCTCTCCATACCGACCCATGTCTGACCCCCTATACTCCTCACCATTCCACCCCACGTCTGACCATCTGTTCTCCTCTTCATACCACCCCATGTCTGACCCCTTGTACTCCTCTCCATACAACCCCATGTCTGACCCCCTGCACTCCTCTCCATACCACCCCATGTCTGACCCCATGTACTCCTCTCCTCTTCATATCACCCCATGTCTGACCCCCTGTACTCCTCTCCATATGACCCCATGTCTAACCCTCTGTGCTCCTCTCCTCTCCCTACCACCTCATGTCTGACCCACCCACTCCTCTCCATACCACCCCATGTCTGACCCCCCTGTACTCCTCTCTATACCACCTCATGTCTGACCCCCTGTACTCCTCTCCTCTCGATACCAACCCATGTCTGACCCCCTGTACTTCTCTCCTTCCCATACCTCCCCATATCTGACACCTTTTGCTCCTCTCCATTCCACCCCCTGTCTGACCCCCTGTACTCCTCTCCTCTCCATACCACCCCATGTCTGACCCCCTGTTCTTCCCTCCGTACCACCCCATGTCTGACCCCCTTGTACTCCTCTCCATACTACTCCATGTCTGACCCCCTGTACTCCTCTCCATACCACCCCATGTCTGACGCCCTGTACTTCTCTCCTTACCACCCCATGTCTGACCCCCTGTACTCCTCTCCATACCACCTCATATCTGATCCCCTGTACTCCTCTCCATAACACCCCTTGTCTGACCCCCTGTACTCCTCTTTAAACCACCCCTTGTCTGACCTCCTGTTATCCTCTCCTTACCACCCCATATCTGACACCCTGGACTCCTCTCCATACCACCCCATGTCGGACCCCCTGTACTCCTCTCCTCTCCTTACCACCCCATGTCTGTCCCCCTGTACTCCTCTCCATAACACCCCTGGTCTGACCCCCTGCACTCCTCTCCATACCACCCCATGTCTGACCCCCTGTGCTCCTCTTCATAACACCCCATGTCTGACCGCTGTACTCCTCTCCATACCACCCCATGTCTGATCCCCTGTACTCCTCTCCATACCACTCCATGTCTGACCCCCTGTACTCCTCTCCATACCACCCCATGTCTGACCCCTTGTACTCCTCTCCATACCACCCCATATATGACCCCCTGTACTCTTCTCCTCTCCATACCACCCCATGTCTGACCCCCTATACTCCTCACCATTCTACCCCATTTCTGACCCCCTATACTCCTCTCCACACCACCCCATGTCTGACCATCTGTTTTCCTCTTCATACCACCCCATGTCCGACCCCTTGTACTCCTCTCCATAACACCCTATGTCTGACCCCCTGCACTCCTCTCCATACAACCCCATGTCTGACCCCCTGCACTCCTCTCTATACCACCCCATGTCTGATCCCCTGTGTTCCTCTCCTCTCCATAACACCCCATGTCTGACCCCATGTACTCCTCTCCTCTTCATATCACCCCATGACTGACCCCCTGTACTCCTCTCCATATGACCCCATGTCTAACCCTCTGTGCTCCTCTCCTCTCCATACCACCCCATTTCTGACCCCTTGTACTCCGCTCCATACAACCCCATTTTTGACCCCTGTACCCTCTCCATACCACCCCATGTCTAAACTCCTGTACTCCTTTCCATACCACCCCATGTCAGACTCCCTGTACTCTTCTCCTCTCCATACCACCCCATGTCTGACCCCCTATACTCCTCACCAATCTACCCCATGTCTGACCCCCTATACTCCTCTCCACACCACCCCATGTCAGACCCCCTATACTCCTCTCCATACCAACCCATGTCTGACCCCCTGTACTCCTCTCCATACCACCCATGTCTGACCCCCTGTTCTTCTCTCCTCTCCATTCCACCCCAAGTCTGCCCCCCTTTACTCCTCTCCATACCACCCCATGTCTGACCCCCTGTACTCCTCTCCTCTCCATACCACCCCATGTCTGACACCTTGTACTCCTCTCCATGCCACTCCATGTCTTACCCCCTCTACTCATCTCCAAACCACCCCATGTCTGACCCCTTGTACTCCTCTCCTCTCCACACCACCCGATGACTGACCCCCTCTGCTCCTCTTCATACCAAACCATGTCTGACCCCCTGTACTCTTCTCCATACCACCCCATGTCTGACCTCCTGTACTCCTCTCCATACGACCCCATGTCTGACCCCCTGTGCTCCTCTCCTCTCCTTTCCATACCACCCCATGTCTGACCCCCCTACTCCTCTCCATACCACCCCATGTCTGACCCCCTGTACTTCTCCTCATAACACCCCCTGTCTGACCCCCTGTACTCCTCTCCATACCACCCCATGTCTGTCCCCCTATACTCCTCTCAATACCACCCCATGTCTAACCCCCTGTACTCCTCTCAATACCACCCCATGTCTAATCTCCTTTACTCCTCTTCTCTCCATACCACCCCATGTCTGACCCTCTGTACTCCTCTCCTCTCCATTCCACCCCATGTCTGACCCCCTGTACTCCTCTCCCCTCCATACCAATGAATGTCTGACCCCCTGTATTCCTCTCCTCTACATACCACCCCATGTCTGACCCCCTGTACTCCTCTCCATAACACCCCATGTCTGACCCCCTGCACTCCTCTCCTCTTCTTACCACCCCATGTCTGACCCCCTGTACTCCTCTCCTCTCCTCTCCATACCACCCCATGTCTACCCCCCTGCTCTCCTATCCATATCACCCCATGTCTAACCCCCTGTATTCCTCTCCATACCTCCCCATTTCTGACCCCTTTACCCTCTCCATGCCATCCCATGTCTGACCCCCTGTACTCTTCTCCTCTCCATACCACCCCATGTCTTACCCCCTATACTCCTCACCATTCTACCCCATGTCTGACCCCCTATACTTCTCTCCAAACCAGCCCATGTCTGACCCCTTTACTCCTCTCCATACCACTCCATGTCTGATTCTCTGTACTCTTCTCCTCTCCATACCACCCCATGTCTGACCCCCTATACTCTTCACCATTCTACCCCATGTCTGACCCCCTATACTCCTCTCCATACCCCACATGTCTGACCCCATGTACTCCTCTCCATACCACCCATGTCTGACCCCCTGTTCTTCTCTCCTCTCCATTCCACCCCAAGTCTTTCCCCCTGTACTCCTCTCCATACCACCCCATGTCTGACCCCCTTTACTCCACTCCATACCACTCCATATCTGACCCCCAGTCCTCCTCTCCTCTCCATATCACCCCATGTCCGACCCCCCCTACTTCTATCCATACCATGCCATGTCTTACCCCCTGTACTCCTCTCCATACCTCCCCATTTCTGACCCCTGTACCCTCTCCATACCATCCCATGTCTGACCCCCTGTACTCCTCTCCATACCTCCCCATTTCTGACCCCTGTACCCTCTCCATACCATCCCATGTCTGACCCCCTGTACTCTTCTCCTCTCCATACCTCCCCATGTCTTACCCCCTATACTCCTCACCATTCTACCCCATGTCTGACCCCCTATACTCCTCTCCATACCACCCCATGTCTGACCCCTTGTACTCCTCTCCATACCACCCATTTCTGACCCCCTGTTTTTCTCTCCTCTCCATTCCACCCCAAGTCTTTCCGCCTGTACTCCTCTCCATACCACCCCATGTCTGACCCCCTGTACTCCTCTCCTCTCCAAACCACCCCATGTCTGACACCTTGTACTCCTCTCCATACCACCCCATGGTTGACCCTCTGTATGCCTCTCCATACCACCCCATATAAGACCCCCTGTACTCCTTTCCATGCCACCCCATGTCTGACCCCCTTTCCTCCACTCCATACCACCCCATATCTGACCCCCAGTCCTCCTCTCCTCTCCATATCACCCCATGTCCGACCCCCCCTACTTCTCTCCATACCATCCCATGTCTTACCCCCTGTACTCCTCTCCAAACCACCCCATGTCTGACCCCTTGTACTCCTCTCCATACCACCTCATGTCTGACCCCCTGTACTCCTCTCCTCTCCATACCACCCCATGACTGACCCCCTCTGCTCCTCTCCATACCACCCCATGTCTGACCCCCAGTACTCCTCTTCATACCACCCCATGTCTGACTCCCCCTACTCCTCTCCATACCAAACCATGTATGACCCCCTGTACTCCTCTCCATACCACCCCATGTCTGACCCCCTGTACTCCTCTCCATACAACCCCATGTCTGAGCCCCTGTGATCCTCTCTTTTCCATACCACCCCATGTCTGACCCCCTGTACTCCTCTCCTCTCCATACCACCCCATGTCTGACCCCCCTACTCCTCTCCATACCAACCCATGTCTGACCCCCTGTACTCTTCTCCTCTCCATACCACCCCATGTCTGACCCCCTGTACTCCTCTTCATAACACCCCCTGTCTGACCCCCTATACTCCTCTCCATACCACCCCATGTCTGTCCCCCTATACTCCTCTCAATACCACCCCATGTCTGACCCCCTGTACTCCTCTCAATACCACCCCATGTCTAACCCCTTTACTCCTCTTCTCTCCATACTACCCCATGTCTAACCCCCTGTACTCCTCTCCATTCCACCCCATGTCTGACCCCCTGTGCTCCTCTCCTCTTCATACCACCCCATGTCTGACCCCCTGTACTCCTCTTCTCTCCATACCACCCCATGTCTGCCCCCCTGCTCTCCTCTCCATATCACCCCATGTCTAACCCTCTGTGCTCCTCTCCTCTTCATACCACCCCATGTCTGACCCCCCTTTACTCCTCTCCATACCACCCCATTTCTGACCCCTGTACCCTCTCCATACCATCCCATGTCTGACCCACTGTACTCTTCTTCTCTCCATACCACCCCATGTCTTACCCCCTATACTCCTCACCATTCTACCCCATGTCTGACCCCCTATACTTCTCTCCACACCACCCCATGTCTTACCCCTTTACTCCTCTCCGTACCACCCCATGTCTTATCCCTTGTACTCCTCTCCTCTCCATACCACCCCATGTCTGACAGCAGACATTCCATCTCTAGGCTGGCCATACCTTGACTTCATGGAATGTCCATATAAGGAGTTACTTCCTGAGGCTCACAGTGCAAAGAGAGATATGATAGCAGGGAGTGTAAATAACCGAATGGTTGCTGGGAAATCCTTCACACACATGAACCAGGTAAGCACAAATATTCTCTGTCAAAGGTATGGGCCTGTTACACTGCTCCCCTTTTTTGGAACACTCTGTTTGCCTGGACAGTCCGTCCGCGTTCCAATTCAACTTGCCAGGGCGGTATTGGACAGAGAAATTGAATGGTTGTAGTGCTAGGCTCCATCTCAACAAGCGTCCATTATCTCCAGCCACTCGGTTCAACCATACCAAGGGATTATGATCTGTAATGAGGGTAAATTCTTGGCCATACAGATATGGTGTTGTTTTCTACCCCATGTCTGACCCCCTATACTCCTCTCCATACCACTAGTGATGTCGCGAACATAAAATTTAATGTTCGCGAATGGCGAACGCGAACTTCCGCAAATGTTCGCGAACCGGCGAACATTGCGAACCGCCATAGACTTCAATAGGCAGGCGAATTTTAAAACCCACAGGGACTCTTTCTGGCCACAATATTGATGGAAAAGTTGTTTCAAGGGGACTAACGCCTGGACTGTGGCATCCTGGAGGGGGATCCATGGCAAAACTCCCATGGAAAATGACGTCGTCGACGCAGAGTCGGGTTTTAATCCATAAAGGACATAAATCACCTAACATTCCTAAATTGTTTGGAATAACGTGCTTTAAAACATCCAGTGTGTGTATACGATCAGGTATGATGTTGTATCGATCAGGTAGTGTAAGGGTTATGCCCGCTTCACAGTGACAGACCAAACTCTGACAGACCAAACTCCCCGTTTAACGCACCGCAAACATCCGCAAACAGACCAGAACCGACCAAAATGGGACAGGAACTGGGCTTTAAGGGTTAGGGTTAGGTTTAGTGTTAGGGGATAGGGTTAGGGTTATGGTGAGATACTTAGGGTTAGAGTTAGTAACCCTACCCCTACGCCTCTAACCCTAAGCACTAAAAATAACCCTAACCTTAGCCCTAACCCTAACCCTAGCCCTAATTCTATTTTTTTTCTGGTTCTGGACATGCTACAGAGCTGAAACTTCACAGGTACACTTTTTAGACCCCCCAGACACCAAATCACACAAAAAAAGTTCTTAAAAATTGTCATTTTTGATAGAGAACCAATTATTGGAAAAATTAAAAAAAAAAATAAATAAATAAAAAAAAAAAAACTTTCTTTGGGTTTAGTGTCTGGGGGGGTCTAAAATGTGTACCTGTGAAGTTTCAGCTCTGTAGCATGTTCAGAACAAGAAAAAAAATTCGAATTAGGGTTAGGGCTAGGGTTAGGGGGTTAAGTTTAAGGTTAGAGGGTTAGGGTTAGGATTAGGGTTAGGGTTAGGTTTAGGGTTAGGGTTATTTTTATGGCTAGGCTTAGAGGGTTAGGGTTAAGTTTAGAGGGTTAGGGTTATGGTTAGAGGGTTAGGTTTAGTGTTAGGGGATAGGGTTAGGGTTACGGTAAGATACTTAGGGTTAGAGTTAGTAACCCTACCCCTCTAACCCTCTAACCCTAAGCACTAAAAATAACCCTAACCTTAGCCCTGACCCTCACCCTAGCCCTAACCCTAACCCTAATTTTTTTCTGGTTCTGGACATGCTACAGAGCTGAAACTTCACAGGTACACTGTCTAGAACCAGAAAAAAAGATAATTTTTCAGTAGAGCAGGGATGGTGGGAACCCTCTTTTTACACCTATATGATCTTTTTTTTCATGTTCTGGGCATGCTACAGAGCTGAAACTTCACAGGTACACTTTTTAGACCCCCCCCCCCCCCGACACTAATCCCAAAAAAGTCATGCCTGCCTCCAAAAATGCCTGATAAATATATATAAAAAAAATAAATAAAAGCAGACTGAAATACCAGCCCTAAAAATGGCTTTTTGGGTGCTGTCAGGATGCTGTCCTTACAGCAGGAGTGGACACAGAACACTGGCCTAGCTAATGATTTCCCTATCAATTCAGCAGCAACAGCAGCCCTCTCCCTGCTCTAACTAACTCTGCAGCTTCAGAATTTTTTATAGGAGGTGGGAGGGTCTGGGAGGGAGGGTATGCTGATTGGCTGGAATGTGTCTGCTGACTGTGAGGTACAGGGTCAAAGTTTGCTCAATGATGATGTATAGGAGGTGGACCGAACATCGCATATGTTCGCCCGCCGAGGAAAGTTCGCCGGGAACTGTTCGGGATATCTCTACATACCACCCCATGTCTGACCCCCTGTACTCCTCTCTGTACCACCCATGTCTGACCCCCTCTTCTTCTCTCCTCTCCATTCCACCCCAAGTCTGTCCCCCTGTACTCCTCTCCATACCACCCCATGTCTTACCCCCTGTACTCCTCTCCATACCACCCCCTGTCTGACCCCTTGAACTCCTATCCATACAACCCCATGTCTGAGCCCCTGTGCTCCTCTCCTCTCCATACCACCCCATGTCTGACCCCCTGTACTCCTCTCCTCTCCATACCAACCCAAGTCTGACCCCCCTACTCCTCTCCATACCAACCCATGTCTGACCCCCTGTACTCTTCTCCTCTCCATACCACCCCATGTCTGACCCCCTGTACTCCTCTTCATAACACCCCCTGTCTGACTAAAATATATTAGTGTAAATGATTTCATTAGCACAAGCATATATTTCTGCTACTATCACACCTATATATGTCTAGGTGTGTATATAAATATATGTATGTGTGTATATACACCACTATACACAAGTTCAGATGTTTTGCCTGCCTCAAAAGAACCCAAAAAAAATGCCAAAAAAAACGCTAGCGTCAAAAAAAAAAAAATGCACAGGTGTGTTTTTTCTGGCATTTTTTGGGGGTTCTTGGAGGCAGGCAAAACATCAGAACTTGTGCACAGTACCACTATACACAAGTTCAGATGTTTTTCCTGACTGCAAAGAACCCAAAAAAATGCCTGCTATTAAACCGGCAAGGTGTTACAGCAGCAAAGCCATACTCCTGTGCTGAAAGTTTTCTAATACAAACAATCTTTTTTTTTGAATGGTTCTGGACATGCTACAGAGCTGAAACTTCACATGTACACTTTTTAGACCCCCCAGATACGAAATCTAAAGTAAAAATCCAAAAATCTCTTTTTTTTTTTTTAATTTTTTCAATAATTGGCTTTCTTTATCAAAAATGACAATTTTTAAGAACTTTTTTTTGTGTGATTTTGTGTCTGGGGGGTCTAAAAGGTGTACCTGTGAAGTTTCAGCTCTGTAGCATGTCCAGAACCAGAAAAAAAGATCATATAGGTGTAAAAGGAGGGTCCCACATCCCTGTTCTACTGAAAAATTATCTTTTTTTTTTTTCATGGTTCTGGACATGCTACAGAGCTGAAACTTCACATGCACACCTTTTAGACCCCCCAGATACTAAATCCAAAGTCAAAATAAAAAAATCGCTCTCTTTTTTTTTTTTTTTTCAATAATTGTCTTTTTTATCAAAAATGACAATTTTTAAGAACTTTTTTTGTGTGATTAATAGTTAATGGGGCATGACCCAGAACCCTATGGACTTTTTAGGGGCATTTATTTGGTTTTAGGGCTTAAAAATGTTTTTTTTTAATTACCGAAGTTCGGGTCCCATTGATTTCAATGGGGTTCTGAAATCCGGGCCGAATTTTCGGGAAGTTCGGATGTTCTGGCCGAACCGAACTTTTCAAAAGTTCGATCATCCTTAGTGATGTACCATCTTGTTATAAGTTTATAGTTCATCTCTTGCGTTTTGGTGCATTTGGCTGGGCCAAAGGTGAACCTCAATATCCTCTGGATCTGTTCTTTTGTCAAATTACAGTTTAAATCTCCCTCCCACTTTCTCACCCAAGGTAGTTCCGGTTGGTCCTCTGAGTTTGTCAATAATCCGTATGCAATCGATAGAGTGCATGCTAGGTTCCCTGGTTTTACGCAGGCCTGCTCAAATTTAGTTAGTACCCTATCGAACTCCTCTGGTTTCGGTATGGATACTAGGTAATGGTGTAGTTGACTAGCCTGCCAAAATGGCAAATTATATGGGCCTTCCTCCTCCATCAATTTGGTCACTGAGGGCCATTTTTTTTGTATTAAAAATGATGAAGCCTGTATCTGCCCTTTTTCCCTTAGTGTTATAAACCGTTTACTGTCCAGTCCCGAAGGGAACAGAGGGTTACCTAGTATTGGATATAAGGGAGATCTATTCGTTGTTAATTTAGAATATATGTTTGGTCTTGTACAGATACGTAGCGTGTTTCCTATTATTAGATGGTGTTTTAAGTTTTTGGGTAGGTCCTGGTAGCACCACATAGCTCTTTTCAAATTTACCTCTGTTTGTGCTTGTTCCAGTTCCACCCATAATTTAGACTCCGAGTGATGCCACCAATCCAAAATCCTGCTTACATGTGTGGCCTGGTAATAGGTTCTTATATCTGGGAATGCTAAGCCCCCCTTTTTTTTTGGCAAAGACAAGATTCTCTGTGCTATGCGTGCTTTTTTGTGGGACCAAATATACTTTAAAAATAGTGAGTTTATCGCCATAAAGAATCTATTTGGTATCTTGACTGGCAGTGCTCGGAAAAGGTATAGAAATTTCGGAAGTACGATCATCTTGAACAGGTTGCACTTGCCGAACCATGACTGCATCCCTCCCTGCCATTGTTCTAAAAGTCTCTTAGTCATCGCTATCAAGGGCAAGAAGTTGAGATCATATACTCATGTTAATTTTGTTGGTATAAGTGTCCCCAGATATCTCACTGCCGTCTCATTCCACTTAAAGCCAAAGCTATTTTTCAGTGTTTGTATTTGGGTCGATGGCATCCCAACTCCCATTGCTTCCGACTTCCCAAAATTGATTTTCAGATTCGATACTGCCCCATATCTCTTGAATTCTTGTATCAGATTCGGCAACAAGATATTTGGATTAGACAGAGAGAATAACATGTCATCCGCATAAGCGGCTATTTTGAATTGTTTTTCCTTTATTCTCACTCCTTCAATGTCTGGGTTCAGGCGGACTTTGCAAAGGAAAGGTTCCAATGTCAAGGCAAAAAGGAGGGATGACAATGGGCACCCCTGCCTAGTGCCGTTCTTTACTGGAAACGCATTTGATATTATCCCATTGGCTTTTACCCTAGCTACTGGGTTTGTATGGACTCTAGTTATCTTATCTAACATCGAGTTTCCCAGCCCAATGTATTTGAGCACTGTAAATTGAAAAGGCCATCCGACCCGGTCAAATGCCTTTTCAGCATCTGCGCTCAACACCATGCACGGGGTCTTTTTCTCGTTTACTATTTGTATCAAGTTGAGTATTCTTATGGTGTTATCTTTTGCTTCTCTTGATGTCATAAAACCTACCTGGTCTGGATGTATCAGTTTTGGCAATATTCTTGCCAATCTATCTTCTAGCACCTTGGTGAATATCTTCAGATCCACATTCAATAAAGATATTGGCCTATAGCTGCTACATGCAGCTGGATCCTTGCCTTCTTTTAGTATTATGGAGATGTGTGCCGTAAGTGTGTCCCTCTCCAGTGTCCCATCTAGTCCTGTTGCATTATACAATCTTACCAGGTAGGGGCCTAAGGTATGGGATAGTAGCTGATAGTATTGTGTTGTCAGACCATCTGGTCCTGGCGCTTTCCCTGGTTTCATTGATCTTATTGCTTGCTGTACTTCCTCTATGGTAATTTCTTCTTCTAGGGATTCCCTATCCTCCTCTGACATCTTAGGTAAATGTGACTGATTTAAATACCTTTCTATTTCCCTTTGTGAAGGTGTCTCCGTTTTTAGATTATTTAGTGAGGCATAGTATTTTTCGAATGTTTCCGTTATTTGTGTTGGTAAAGTTTTTTTAGTCCCGTCTGCTGTTACAATGTGGGGTATATATGATCTCAACTTCTGCCCCTGGACCGTCTTAGCAAGTAGTTTCCCGCACTTATTTCCCGCTTCATAATTTAATTTGCGGCACCTTTGTATGTCTGCCTTAGCCTTATATTGTAGCAAGTCTGTAATCTGCTTTCTGGTCGTCATCAAGTCTGTGCATATGCTTCCCTGTGGCGATCGTTTGTGTTTTGTTTCCAGCACTCTGAGTCTGTCTAGTAACTGAACCATTTGTTTATTTCTTTCCCTTTTTATACGTGCCCCATGCTTAATAAGGATCCCTCTAATTACTGCCTTATGGGCTTCCCAAAGGGTGCCCATATTGCAGTCACTTTGGTCATTGATCTCAAAATAAGTTTTCAATTCCTGTGTTACTTCCTTTAATATTTCTTCCCTTTGTAATAGACTTTCGTTCAGCCTCCAGCACTGTCTTTTCTGTAAGGGGTTCTCTGTTAGCCTATATACTATTGTTATGGGTGCATGGTCTGACCAGGTAATACTGTTAATAGATGATTTTTTCACTGCCTGTAGCTGAGCATGGGGTATTACAAAATAATCAATTATCGAATAATTCCTATGTGGTATCGAGTAAAACGTGTAATCTTTTTTATCGGGATGCTGTAATCTCCACACATCAATCAACTGGGACTTATGTAGTGTCTTCAGTATTCGTCTACTCATTCTAGTGGAAAGTGCTGAGGTCCCAAAGGAAGTATCTACTGTCGGTATCAGTGGCGCGTTAAAGTCCCCTCCTACGATCAGCTGTCCTTCGGAGTATTTGTTGCATTTTAACCACTTTACCACCAGAGGATTTTGCTGTCTTACGTCCAGGCCACTTTTTGTGATTCGGCACTGTGTGACTTTAACTGACAATTGCGTGGTCATGCAACGCCGTACCCAAACTTAATTTAGGTCCTTTTTTTCCCACAAACAGAGCTTTCTTTTGGTGGTATTTGATCACCTGTGCGATTTTTACTTTTTGCGCTATAAACAAAAAAAGAGCGAAAATTTTGAAAAAATAACAATATTTTTCACATTTTTTTAATATGAAATTCCCCCCCAAAAAATGTAAAAATCAAAATTTTTTATCATTTTTGGCCAATTTGTTTTCTGCTACCTATGTTTGGTAAAAAAAATCACAATAAGAGGATTTTGATTGGTTTGCGCAAAATTTATTGCGTTTACTAACTAAGGGAAAGATTTATCTGTCATTTTTGGTGTTTTTTTTTTTTAACGAGTAATGGCGGCGATCTGCGATTTTTTTTTTTTTTTTGCGGGACTGTGACATTGCGGTGGACAGATCGGACCCTTGACTGACATTTTTGACACTGGGGGTACCAGTGACATTACAGTAATCAGTGCTATAAATATGCACTGTTACTGTAAAAATGACACTGGCAGGGAAGGGGTTAATTTTATTGGAGAGGGAGGGGTTAATGTATGCCTGGTGCTTACTAACGTGTGTGGGGGGAGGTGACTGAGTGACACAGGCACAGATCGCAGGTTCGGCTATGCTGAACACTGCAATCTGACCCTGCCTATCACTTAGGAGATCCGCCCGCTTTGTTTACACAAGCGGGCGGATCTCCACACTCGATTCCCCGATGATCGGGGAAGAGCAGCGGTGATCACCGCCGCTCCTCCCCTGGCCCGACTCTCGCTGTGACTGAACACAAGGGGAGGAGTCCAGCGACGTAGGTCTACGTCGCTGGACGATAACGAGCCACATTGCTGCAGCAGCAGCAATGTGAGCATACGTAAAGTGGTTAAAAAATGCTTTTAGGGGCATTGGATGGTGCCAGTAAGGTAATCATCAGAGTCAGTAGAGTAATGGACAGTGTCAATTTTTTTTTTTTTTAAATAATTGGTCAGTTGAACAATGCTTTTCTCAAAAGTTTTATATTTTTATTTTAAATTTTTTACAATCTTATTTTACATTTTTTTTTACAATGTCAGGAAGGGGTTGGTGTCAATTGGGCAGTGGACAGTGTCAGTAGAAATTTGTTATTATTATTTTTTTTTTTAATATTTTATAAAAAATATGTTGTTTGTTTTTATGATTTTTTTCCCGCAGTGCCTCTGAGAAGGGCACAGTGGATGGTCTCAGTGGAGCAGTGATAGTAAACCAGTTAATTGTGTCAGTGTTTTTTTTGTTGTTGTTTTTTGTTTTTTTCAATTTATTTTTCTCTATAAATGTATTTTTTTTTGTTTTAAAATTTTATATTTTTAATTATTTTAAAATGTATTTTTCACAGCCCTTTTTTCATAATATTTTGGGAGATTGGACAGTGTCAGTAGTTTTATTTTTTTAATTTTATTATTTTTTACATTTTTATTATTATTATTATTTTTTTTACATTGATTTTTTTGTATGAACAATGTCAGTATTTTTTTTTCTAGCATTTTTGACAGTTTATTTTTTTCAGTGCTTCTGGAAGGAAGTAGTGGACTGTGTCAGTAAGGCAGGTGACAGTTTCAGTAGCGCAATGGACAGTGTCAGCATATTTTACAGTTTTCTGTATTTTTTTATTGTTTTCTTTTTTGGAATTTGTTTATTTTTTTATTCACAATGCTTTTTGGGGGAGGGGTTAGGGTGGTGTATCAGTTCATTGGGGTAATGGACAGTGTTGGTATATGTGTGTGTATATATATATATATATATATATATTCTTTCAATTTTATTTTTTTATTATTTTTTTCAATTAATTTTTTTATTATTTTTTTCTTAATTATTTGTATTGAGGGTAAAGTGGACAGTGTCCATATTTTTTATTTTACTTTATTATTTTTACATTTATTTTTTATATTTCATTTTTGTAAACCAGCCCTGTTGTGGCCTTGGTGGGATTTTGTTTTCTTAGGCCTAATGACTTCAACAGCTCTTCTCTTTACTCTCTGTAAAGCCCCGAGATAATGGGGGAGGGGTCAGCTCAGCACTTATCCACATAACAGTGGAGTCAGCTTGAAGCAATGGGAGTGGGGGAGGGGATGAAAGAAAACATTCCCCTCTACATACATTGGGGGGAGGGGTGAAAGTGAAGGGGGAGTGTCAGCAGTTTTTACATTGAGGACTCAGCTTACAGCAGAGAAGATGGGGGAGGGGCCATGGTAACACTTCTCCTATAAACAATGGAGTCAGCTTGAAGCAATGGGAGTGGGGGAGGTGTCTTCCTACAGAGGAGTCAGCTCACAGCAGAGGGGGCGGGGAAGGGGGAGGGGCATGTCAGCTGTTTTCTACATGGAGAAGGGAAGTTACAGCAGAGTGAATGGGGGAGGGCACTTCTCCTTTGCTGAGATAATCCCTTCCCCTCACAGGTGTGACATATGAAGATGCTGATTGGACAGCATGATTATTGCACAGCTGTGCCTTAGGCTTAGACAGTGGGTGGAGTCAGTAGTTGATTTTTTTTTTCTCTTTTTTTTTTAACAATTCTTTTCAGGGAGGAGGGGTTAGGACAATGGATTGTGTCAGCAAGGCATTGGGCAGTGTCAGTAGCTTTTTTTATCTTTGTTTTATTTTTACATTTTAATTTCTATTATTTATTATTTATTATAGATATTTATTTCATTTCACAATGCATGGGGGATGGGCAGTGGATGGTGTCAGAAAATGAAATAAGGAAAATAAATAACTAATAATGCTGTCCGCTTCCCTTCTATTATGTTTCACAATTTTATATTTTAATTATTTTTATTATTTTCTTTTTTAAATCATTTTTTTAACAGTGTCTCTGGGAGGGTGGCAATGGATGGTGTCAGTAGGGCAGTGTGCAGTGTCAGTAGTTTTTTATCTGTATTTCATTTTTTTTTTACAAATGCATTTTTTTTATTCAATGTAATTATATCTTTTTTTATTTTTTCAAAAAGGTTTTTTGGGGACCAGAGGATGGTGTCAATAGGGCAGTAGACAGTAATTAAAAAAATAAAAATGTTTTATTTTTATATTTATTTATTCATCATTGTTTTTACAATATTTTTGGGGGTAGAGGGCGGTGTCAATAGAGCACTGGATGGTGTCAGTAAGACAGTTGAAGGTGTCAATAGTTTTTTTTTATTATTTTATTTATTTTTTATAATTTTATTGTTTAGTTTTTTTTAACCGCTTGCCGACCGCCGCACGACTATTTACTGCGGCGGTCAGCCCCATACAGGCAAAGTGACGTAGGACTACGTCGCTAGCCTGTGAGCCTCTAGGGGGCGAGCGCGCACCGCCGGAGGCGCACTCCCGCCCCCACTCGTTCCCTAACAAGTCCGGACCCCTAGGGACACATTTAACCCCTGCATCTCCAATAAAGTTAACCCCTTCCCTGCCAGTGTCATTTTTACAGTAACAGTGCATATTTATAGCACTGATTACTGTAGTAATGTCACTGGTACCCCCAAAAGTATCAAAAATGTCAGTCAAGGGTCCGATCTGTCCGCCACAATGTCGCAGTCCCCCCAAAAAAATCGCAGATCACCGCCATTATTCGTTAAAAAGAAAAACCCAAAAATGACAGAAATCTTTCCCTTAGTTAGTAAACGCAATTACTTTTGTGAAAACCAATCAAAATACGCTTATTAAGATTTTTTTTTACCAAACATATGTAGCAGAAAACAATTGGCCAAAATGTTAAAAAATTTTGAATTTTAAATTTTTTGGGGGGAATTTCCGATAAAACAATGTGAAAAATATTGTTGTTTTTTCAAAACTGTCGCTTATTTTGTTTATAACGCAAAAACTAAAAATCGCACAGGTGATCAAATACCACCAAAAAAAGCTCTCTTTGTGGGGAAAAAAGGACGTCAATTTCATTTAGGTACAGCGTCGCACGACCACGCAATTGTCCGTTAAAGACACGCAGTGCCGAATCTCAAAGTAGAACCTGGTCAGGAAGGGGGTAAAATCTTCCGGGGCTTAAGTGGTTAATTGATCGTTTAATAAAATTTTTGCACAATGCTTTTTTTTTTTTTTGGTGGGGGGGGGGGGGAGTGGACAATGTCAGTAGTTTTTTGTTTTTACTATTTTATTTTCTATATTTTTTATACAATATTATTTGCCACTATAATTTTTAATTTTATTTTTAAATATTGTTTTCACAGTGCTTTTGGGGGGGGGGGCAGAATAAGGGTTTTTTAAATTTTTAAATGTGAAATATTTGTTATAATTTATTTTAATAATTTTTTCACAATCTTTTGGGGGAAGATTTGGATGGTGTCAGTAGAGCAGTGAATGGTGCCAGTAGACTTTTTATTTTTGTTTAATTTTTTGTTTACAAATGTATTTTTTTTTTTTAACGATTCAATTTTTTTTCAATTTTTTTAAATGTTTCTCATGGTGGTGTTGGGGGGGGGGTGGGTTGTATTAGGGCAGTGGAAGTCATTTTTTATTTTTTACAAATGTATGTTTTTATTTCTATTTATTGTTAAATGTTTTATTACTTTTTACAATTATTTTAGGGTACCAGTGGTTGTTAGTGTCAGTGGGGCAGTGATTTAAGTTAGTAGGGTAGTGCAAAGTGTCAGTAGAGTAGTGGATAGTGTCATATTTTTTTTTATTTTATTTTTTTATATACAAACCTTTTTTTTTTTACTATTTTTTTTATACTTTTTTTTCATTTTTTAAAAATGCTTTTAGGGACCAGTGGATGGTGTAAAAAGGTCGGTGGAAGGTGTCAGTAGTGCAATGGACAATGTCAAAATGTATCATTATTACATCTTTATTCTTTTTAAAAATATTATTTTTAATTATTTTCTACTTATTTTTGGATTTTTTACACTCATTTTTTTTTTGAAGGGGGGGGGGGGGCAGAAGATGGAATCAGTAATTTTTCATTTTTATTATTTTATTTCCTCTTTTTTTTATTTTAACATATTTTTTTTTCAGTGCCTTTGGAGGAGCAGTGGACGGTGTCAGTAGAGCAGTGGACAAGGAGTCAGCTCACAGGAGAAGGGGCGGTGAAGGGGGAGGGGCGTGTCAGAATTTCTCCACTCACAGGACCCAGCTGACAGCAGAGATAATCGGGGAGGGGTCAGGTTAGCACTTCTCCTCTGAACAGTGAACTCAGCTTGAAGCAATGGGAGAGGGAGGAGGGGTATGAAAGAAAACATTTCCCCTACACATATAGGAATCAGCTGAAAGGAGAGGGTGTGGTTAATGGGGGGGCCAGGCTGGCGCTACCGCTAAGCAAAATAGGCAGCCGCCTAGGGCGCAGCCACGGCCGCTGGCTTACCTAGGATAGTAGAAGAGCTGCCACCTCCCGCCGGTATAGTGGAGCTGCCGTGCCCATCCCCCGCCCCCTCCCTCTCTCATAGAGTTACTGCTGGGCAGGGAGGACTGTGCACACCGCCAGAGAGGGGCGCTCTCACCTGTTCTGTGTGAAGGTGAAAGCAGAGTGAGCGGTGTGTAAGGGGCTATCGCTGGAGGTGACCACCGTCCGAAAAAAGCTCCGGTGTCACCCCTCTGACGGCCCTGCCCCTTTACCTCAGCAGGGGGCGGCAGCTCCACTCTCCCAGTGGGCAGGACTCCCTCTGTAAGTTGTAGCTGCTCTTTGGCAGCGGCCCCTCTGTCCTCTCTTCTGGCCTGTGAAGCAAGCAGTACTTAACATTGTACCCTGTATATAGAGAACTCTTTAGGATTGTACCCCCTACATAGCGATCCTTACTCCCCCTACATAGCGATCCTTGTACCCTGTACATAGCGATCCTTGCACCCTGTACATAGCGATCCTTGCACCCTGTACATAGCGATCCTTGTACCCTGTACATAGCGATCCTTGCACCCTGTACATAGAGATCCTTGTACCCTGTACATAGCGATCCTTGCACCCTGTACATAGCGATCCTTACACTCTGTACATAGCGATCCTTACACCCCCTACATAGCGATCCTTGCACCCCGTACATAGCGATCCTTACACTCTGTACATAGCGATCCTTACACTCTGTACATAGCGATCCTTGCACCCCGTACATAGCGATCCTTGCACCCCGTACATAGCGATCCTTGCACCCCGTACATAGCGATCCTTGCACCCCGTACATAGCGATCCTTGCACCCCGTACATAGCGATCCTTGCACCCCGTACATAGCGATCCTTACACTCTGTACATAGCGATCCTTACACTCTGTACATAGCGATCCTTGCACCCCGTACATAGCGATCCTTGCACCCCGTACATAGCGATCCTTGCACCCCGTACATAGCGATCCTTGCACCCCGTACATAGCGATCCTTGCACCCCGTACATAGCGATCCTTGCACCCCGTACATAGCGACCCTTGCACCCCGTACATAGCGATCCTTGCACCCCGTACATAGCGATCCTTGCACCCTGTACATAGCGATCCTTACACCCTGTACATAGCGATCCTATCACCCTGTACATAGCGATCCTTGCACCCTGTACATAGCGATCCTTGCACCTTGTACATAGCGATCCTTACACCCTGTACATAGCGATCCTTGGACCCTGTACATAGCGATCCTTGCACCCTGTTCATAGCGATCCTTGTAACCCCTACATAGCGATCCTTGCACCCTGTACATAGCGATCCTTACACTCTGTACATAGCGATCCTTGCACCCCGTACATAGCGATCCTTGCACCCCGTACATAGCGATCCTTGCACCCCGTACATAGCGATCCTTGCACCCCGTACATAGCGATCCTTGCACCCCGTACATAGCGATCCTTACACCCTGTACATAGCGATCCTATCACCCTGTACATAGCGATCCTTGCACCCTGTACATAGCGATCCTTGCACCTTGTACATAGCGATCCTTACACCCTGTACATAGCGATCCTTGGACCCTGTACATAGCGATCCTTGTAACCCCTACATAGCGATCCTTGCACCCTGTACATAGCGATCCTTGCACCCTGTACATAGCGATCCTTGCACCTTGTACATAGCGATCCTTACACCCTGTACATAGCGATCCTTGGACCCTGTACATAGCGATCCTTGTAACCCCTACATAGCGATCCTTGCACCCTGTACATAGCGATCCTTGGACCCTGTACATAGCGATCCTTGTAACCCCTACATAGCGATCCTTACACCCTGTAAATAGCGATCCTTACACCCTGTACATAGCGATCCTTGTACCCTGTACATAGCGATCCTTGCACCCTGTTCATAGCGATCCTTGCACCCTGTACATAGCGATCCTTGCACCTTGTACATAGCGATCCTTGCACCCTGTACATAGCGATCCTTACACCCTGTACATAGCGATCCTTGGACCCTGTACATAGCGATCCTTGCACCCTGTTCATAGCGATCCTTGTAACCCCTACATAGCGATCCTTGCACCCTGTACATAGCGATCCTTACACTCTGTACATAGCGATCCTTGCACCCCGTACATAGCGATCCTTGCACCCCGTACATAGCGATCCTTGCACCCCGTACATAGCGATCCTTGCACCCTGTACATAGCGATCCTTACACCCTGTACATAGCGATCCTATCACCCTGTACATAGCGATCCTTGCACCCTGTACATAGCGATCCTTGCACCTTGTACATAGCGATCCTTACACCCTGTACATAGCGATCCTTGGACCCTGTACATAGCGATCCTTGTAACCCCTACATAGCGATCCTTGCACCCTGTACATAGCGATCCTTGCACCCTGTACATAGCGATCCTTGCACCTTGTACATAGCGATCCTTACACCCTGTACATAGCGATCCTTGGACCCTGTACATAGCGATCCTTGTAACCCCTACATAGCGATCCTTGCACCCTGTACATAGCGATCCTTGTACCCTGTACATAGCGATCCTTGGACCCTGTACATAGCGATCCTTGTAACCCCTACATAGCGATCCTTACACCCTGTAAATAGCGATCCTTACACCCTGTACATAGCGATCCTTGGACCCTGTACATAGCGATCCTTGCACCCTGTTCATAGCGATCCTTGTAACCCCTACATAGCGATCCTTGCACCCTGTACATAGCGATCCTTACACTCTGTACATAGCGATCCTTGCACCCCGTACATAGCGATCCTTGCACCCCGTACATAGCGATCCTTGCACCCCGTACATAGCGATCCTTGCACCCCGTACATAGCGATCCTTGCACCCTGTACATAGCGATCCTTACACCCTGTACATAGCGATCCTATCACCCTGTACATAGCGATCCTTGCACCCTGTACATAGCGATCCTTGCACCTTGTACATAGCGATCCTTACACCCTGTACATAGCGATCCTTGGACCCTGTACATAGCGATCCTTGTAACCCCTACATAGCGATCCTTGCACCCTGTACATAGCGATCCTTGCACCCTGTACATAGCGATCCTTGCACCTTGTACATAGCGATCCTTACACCCTGTACATAGCGATCCTTGGACCCTGTACATAGCGATCCTTGTAACCCCTACATAGCGATCCTTGCACCCTGTACATAGCGATCCTTGTACCCTGTACATAGCGATCCTTGGACCCTGTACATAGCGATCCTTGTAACCCCTACATAGCGATCCTTACACCCTGTAAATAGCGATCCTTACACCCTGTACATAGCGATCCTTGTACCCTGTACATAGCGATCCTTACACCCTGTACATAGCGATCCTTACACCCTGTACATAGCGATCCTTGCACCCTGTACATAGCGATCCTTGCACCCTGTACATAGCGATCCTTGCACCCTGTACATAGCGATCCTTACAACCCCTACATAGCGATCCTTGTACCCTGTACATAGCAATCCTTGTACCCTGTACATAGCGATCTTTACAACCCCTGCATAGCGATCCTAACACCCTGTACATAGCGATCCTTGTACCCTGTACATAGCGATCCTTGTACCCTGTACATAGCGATCCTTGCACCCTGTACATAGTGAGCCTTACACTCTGTACATAGCGATCCTTACACCCTGTACATAGTGATCCTTGCACCCTGTACATAGCGATCCTTGCACCCTGTACATAGCGATCCTTACAACCCCTACATAGCGATCCTTGTACCCTGTACATAGCAATCCTTGTACCCTGTACATAGCAATCTTTACAACCCCTACATAGCGATCCTAACACCCTGTACATAGCGATCCTGCACCCTGTACATAGCGATCCTTGCACCCTGTACATAGCGATCCTTGCACCCTGTACATAGCGATCCTTGCACCCTGTACATAGCGATCCTTACACTCTGTACATAGCGATCCTTGTACCCTGTACATAACGATCCTTGCACCCAGTACATAGCAATCCTTGTACCCTGTACATAGCGATCCTTGTACCCTGTACATAGCGATCCTTACACCCTGTTCATAGCGATCCTTACACCCTGTTCATAGCGATCCTTACACTCTGTACATAGCGATCCTTACACCCTGTACATAGCCATCCTTACACCCTGTACATAGCGATCCTTACACCCTGTACATAGCGATCCTTGTACCCTGTACATAGCCATCCTTGCACCTAATAAAGGGGGCCCTTTATTGGGTCCCACAGCAGGACCCTTTCACAAGTTCTGCAGTGGGCCCCCTTCCTGCCATTTTTAGGGCCATCACGGTGGTGGAATGCCAGTGCCCGGTTGCAAGTGTGACCTTTCCGATCCTGGAAGTTCACCCACTGGTGTCAGTAGTTTTTATTTTTTGGTATTTTAATTGAATACATTTTTTTTAATTATTTTATTTTATTTTTTACAATGTCACTGACTATGACTCTGTCCATTCAGAAAAGGAAGGAGCTGGTAAATTACATATTTACCGACCCCTTCCTGGTTCTCTATTGTGACACATCCCCTGCAGCAGCCGGCAGGAGAGGGAAGGGAGCACAGAGGGGGGGGGGGGCAGCACAGTGGGGGGGACCAGGGGAGCACACAGGGGCCCACAGACCGTAGAACACAAGTGAACCGGGATAGGAGGAGTGGCAGGGGCAGCATACAGAGGAACCAATCTCCTCCATTTTCCCCCTGCAGCTACAGGAGGAAAAAGGAGGACAATAATTTCTCGACATGCTGCCCCCGCTGCCTCTCCGATCTAGGTGTAAAGGGGAGCCGCACAGGCCCCCTGGAGCATGGGGTCAGGCTGCAATTGCAACCCCTGTAGTTACGCCCCTTGAATACAGGAAAAAAACACCGCTTGCAGTTATAATTGTAAATGTCATTGAAAACAAATAGTCCAAAGAAAAAGTCTTATATAAAGTGCTCAGTGCTCCAAACTCTTCCAAAAAAGTGCAGTGCTGAAGTGCTTCAAGAAACATGCCCAACAGTGTGTCACACTCCCCGCTTGTATCCCCACTCATTAGAAAGAATGGACCCACAGCTTTTCAGTCTAGGGCGCCAACAGGGGTGTGTGGAAGTGATCTGGTGGCTGCACTGTTTCCATATGACAGGCAACACTTGGCTTGTCAGGTTTATACACAGTAAGTGATATGATTTCTTTTAGGCCTTGTTTTCATTTACATTTTCAGGGCAGAAAAATGCATGGCTGAGCCACGTTTACCACCACTCAACCACTTCCCTTTATGCTGTAAAGGCACTACCACTGTCATACATAATACAACAGTGGTGCCAGGAGTTTTTACAAACATACCCAATGGCTTTATCCACTGGGAGTGTGTAAAACCCTCAGCTGCCACTGCCGTACTACATATTATGGTGGCAGTGCCTTTGTAGCATAAGGGGGAGTGATTGAGTTGTGATAAACATGGCTCAGCCATACGATTTTACTGCCCTGAAAACGTAAATGAAAACAAGGCCTAAAAGAAAGACAGGCCCGAAGCAAAAAAAAATAAAAAAATAGGCGCAGGGCCTCATGATGGGGTGGACAGGGGACACTAACAGGAAGGGGTTAACTGGTGGGGAGCAGCCAGAGGTCAAGTGTAGGGATTTGGCAATTCAGAGTGGGGTGGGGTTACAAGCATAGTAACACTGGGGGGGGGGGGGGGGGGCTTGTAATTCCCAAGCAGTACCGCATGGATCGTTTGGGGAGAAGGAAGAATCAGTACCGCGTGGATCGTTTGGGGAGAAGGAAGAATCCCTGCTGTGCCGCTTACCCCTGCTATGGAGGACTTGGACTTACTTTTTGGCCGGCTCCGGAAGGCTGCTGCTTCGTGGGGATCGTCCTGGCTGCGGGCTCAGGTCTCCTCGTTGCTCGAAGGGGAGACTTCTGCGGGGGGGGGGGGACCGGCGTTCCCGCGCTCGGCTGTCACGGCTGCCGGAGTGTTACAGCCCTCCTGTGTCCCCCAGAGCTGAGCGCTGATCAGGGAGCCCATTCGTGGACCCTCCAGGCTCGCCGGCCCGGCGTTCTCCTGCTGCGGCCGGCGGGGCCTCAGGGAGGAATCCCCGTCTACGGCGGAGCTCTTCCAGGCGGGGTCCCGCCCACACCTCTTCACCGGTCCCGCCTACTCGTCGGACAGTCTCGGGATCTTCGGCCGCCCCGGCCTGTGAGGGACGTTCGGTCGGAGCGGCTCGGCGTGGGAGGCGGCTATTTGCGGGTACCGGCCAGTCGGTAAGAGCGGCCGGCGGCTCCATCCTGCGCATGCCCAGTGCTGTGGCGGATTCGGAAGTGGCTACGGTGGGCGGAGGCGCAGCGGGGCCTTGTCGGAATCGGCCCAGGCGCACAGAAGATGGATCGTAAGCCTGTCGGCGGCAGGGGGGGATGGCAGTCGGCCTGGCCCCTCGGTGCCTTCCAGCCCCGCTCCGGAAGTGGATCCCGATGTGGAGGACCGATCGGAGGGAGAGCTGTCAGGCTCGGATGAGGGAGAAGCTCCTGGGCCTTCGACAGCGGGGGATGCCGGATATGCGGCGGTGGGGCCTTGCCCTGCTCGGCTTGGTGAGTCCTTGAATGTTAATTCTTCTCTGCTGTCTGCTTTACATGCTCTGTCTGGGAGGTTGGAGGCGGGGTCTAGCCAGGGGGGGTCCGGGGGGGCTGGGGGTCTGCCTCATGGGTCGGGGGTCCCCTCTGCTCCACACATAGCTGGCCAAGGGCCCGCTGCATCGGGCGCGGCTGTGGGCCTTGGGGAATAGCTGGCGGGGCTGCGGTCGTTGGTGCAGCGATTTGATGGGGGGGAACTGGTAGCGGGGCGCCAACTGCGGCTTGGGGTCACGGGACGCCCCCCTGCCCGGTGGCTGCTTGTGCGGTCCCAGCGGGGCCTGGGTCGGTGCCTGCTGCTGCTGAGACGACCGTTCCGGCGCCGGGGGTGGTGTCGCCTGCGCCGACGGTGGGGTACAAGGCGGCGGATCTCAAGCCTACAGGTAAGGATGCGGACACTGTTCGGCTTGCGGATGCGGAGAAATGTGAGGTGTATGTCTGCTTTGAGGGCCCCTTGGGGGCGCACCTCAAGCCTGAGGTCCGGGAAAAGATTTGGAAGGACGAATATGTTGAAATTTTTACGTTGCTTCCTTTGGAGAAGTTCAAATTGGATCAGGTGAAGCCGGAGGAATCCAAAAAGAAGGACCAGGAGCGGCGGCGTTATAGGCTGATTCAGCGCACTTTTGGTAATTGGTTACAGGCCTTTGCCATCTTTGCGAGCGTGGTGGGTGAGAAACATCCGGAGCATTGCTCCGCCTTGTTTTGCTATCTGGATGCGATTGGGGAGACGCACAGGGTTTACGGCGGAGTTGCTTGACTTCGTTATGACGAGCAATTCCGCCAGCGCAAGGCAGTTCGCCCTGCATTGCGCTGGGATCATAAGGACATCAGTCTGTGGATGTGACTTATGACGTCAGCGCGGGCGTCGTCGTCCTTTTTTCCAGGCACGGCCGGAGGTCAGAGCTCCCCTGGACAGCCGGCCGCTAAGCGACTGGGTTTCTGTTGGCAATTTAATTAGAAGATGTGCAAGTTCGGGTCCGCGTGCCGCTTCAAGCACGAGTGCTCCGGCTGTGGTGGTGCGCACCCCTTCTCCCGTTGTTTCAAGCAGGGCAAGACTCGTTCCGGAGACGCTCAGCAAAAGATGGAGGACGCCGGTGAAGGTGGAAAGGATGTGTCCTTTTCTAAGTAAGTATCCGGATCAGGCGGCTGCTCGTTTGCTGGAGGCTGGGTTTTCTTATTCTGTGCTCTATTACCCGTGTTCCCCCTGTGGCGGACAACTTGCGGTCGACGAGGCTTAATCCCGGGTGGTGTCGGACAAGTTGGCAAAGGAGGTTGCGTTGGGCCGCATGGTGGGGCCTTTTTCCCAGCCCCCTTTGGCCGATTTGGTGGTCTCCCCTTTGGGATTAGTGCCCAAGAAGGAACCGGGCAAGTTTCGCCTGATTCATCACCTGTCCTTTCCCAAAGGGGTTTCGGTTAACGATGGCATTGATCCTAAAGCCTGTGCTGTGTCTTACACTTCCTTTGATGCGGTCATATTTTGGGTGCGTCAGTACGGGCAGGGCGCGCTGCTCGCGAAGACGGACATCGAGGCCGCTTTTCGGTTGCTTCCCGTCCATCCCCACAGCTTTCATCTGTTGGGCTGCAGGTGGCTGGGTTCTTTCTATGTGGACCAGTGCTTGCCCATGGGTTGTTCGATCTCATGTGCGTTTTTTGAGAAGTTCAGCTCCTTTGTGGAATGGGTCGTGCGGGAGGTGGCCGGGGTCAATTTGGTCATACACTATTTGGATGATTTCCTGTGTGTGGGCCCTCCATCGTCCAATTTGTGCGGCATTCTGCTGTCAACTATCCAACATGTGGCGGATCGCTTCGGCATTCCATTGGCGGCGGACAAGACGGAGGGCCCGAAGGAAGTGATTCGTTTTTTGGGGATAATTATTGATTCGGTGGCCATGGAATGTCGCTTGCCTGAGGACAAGCTGCTTGACCTTAAAGCGGAAATTTGCTTGCTGGTGGGTAAGCGTAAAGTGCAACTTCGGCGGTTGCAGTCTCTCCTCGGTAAGCTCGCATTTGCATGCCGTATTATGCCAATGGGCCAGGTTTTCAGCCGACGCTTTTCGGCTGCTACGGCCGGTATCCGGTCGCCGCATCACTATGTTACGTTGACTGCGGAGCATGCCGAAGATTTGCGGGTCTGGCATGTCTTCTTGACGTCCTTTAATGGTCGGTCGCTTTGGCAGAGGGGCCTGGTTAGTAGCTGCGATCTGGAGTTGTACACAGATGCGGCTGGCTCCACTGGCTTTGGCGCTTACCTCGGGGGACGGTGGTGTGCGGAGCGTTGGCCTGCGGCGTGGCGTGAGGCTGGGTTCTTGCGGAATTTGGTTCTGTTGGAACTTTTTCCAGTGGTGGTTGCGGTGGAACTGTGGGGGGCGGAATTCAGTGACAAAAAGGTACGTCTGAACTGTGACAACATGGGCGTGGTGCAGGTTATCAATCGGCTTTCCGGTTCATCTCCACCGGTGATCAGGTTGTTACGTCACTTGGTTCTACGTTGTTTGCAGTTGAATATTTTCTTGTATGCTGTTCATTTGCCTGGAGTGGCGAACTCGGTGGCTGACGCTTTGTCTCGGTTTCAGCTGGACCGGTTCCGGGAGTTGGCAAGAGGGGGAGCCTTGTCCGCCGGAACTGTGGCGAATTGCGTTGGGATCGCCTCTGGTTTGGTCAGACGGTCGCTGAGTGATGTCACGTGGACTGCGTATTCCAAGGTATGGCGGGAGTGGGCGGGCCTTCTGGAGCGGGTTGGAGCAGGTGCGGTAAGTATGGACTATCCATCCCTTGTGCTGTATTTCCTTTGTTTGAATTTTGAGCAGGGGGTGTCGGCATCGGCCATCGGCCGTAAGCTGGCGGGTTTGGCCTTCCTGTTCAAAATGTGGGGTCTCCCTGATTTTACAAAAGACTTTGTGATTCGCCAGGCCTTGAAGGGTTATCGGCGGGGTTCTCGTCGGCCGGACGGCCGTCGTCCAATCTCGTTTGGAATGCTGGGGGAGTTGGTGAGTCAGGTGCGCTGCACGTGCTCTTCCCAGTACGAGGCATTGTTGTTCAAGACAGCCTTTGTTTTGGCCTTTTTTGGGGCGTTCCGTATTGGGGAATTGGTTAGCAATAATAGGAAGGTTCCTGGTGGCCTGTTGGCGGGAGAGGTAAGTTGTTCTGGCTCTTCTGTGGAAATCCAAAACCGACCAAGCCGGCAGGGGTACGTATGTCCGCATGTACCGGGTGGGGGGTTCCCCCCTCTGCCCGGTGTCCGTGTTGCAAGAGTTTCTGGGGGCACACCCGCCTGTTGGGGGTTCTTTCCTGGTGCATATGGACGGCTCATCCGTGTCCAGGTTTCAGTTTGGGTAAGTGTTTCGGAGGTGTCTGTCTGTTCTGGGTTACAGGGCCGGCGATTACTCTTCGCACTCCTTCCGCATCGGGGCGGCTACTGAGGCCGCCAGGTGGGGAGTGGATGACTTGGTTTTAAAGCGGATTGGTAGGTGGGAATCTAACCGTTTTAAACTGTACGTTCGTCCTCATTTGTTGTAAGTAGTGGAAAGGGGGGGCTGTGCTGTTATTGATTTGTTTGTCATGTTTTCTTGCTGTTTTCGTTACAGAGGGAGCTGCCTGCCTTATATGGATCGTGGGGCATTCATATGTGTTCTGGGGGGCTAGGCGGGCGGAGGTGCGGCCCAACGGGCACCAATTTGGTTTCTCCAGGGAGGAGGCCACTGTTAGATGGATAGGCGCGCCGGGCTTGCTCTGGTGCAAGGTCCTGCCAGAAGTGCACAGTTTTGCTCGGCTGGACAGGGCGCCGGGCGTCTTGGTGTTGCACGCTGGGGGCAACGACCTGGGGGTCCGATCCATGCGCCACCTCATCCGAGATATCAAATTTGATTTTCTTCGACTGCGCTCCTCCTTTCCCGATATGATCATCATTTGGTCAGAAATTGTCGGCCGGACCTCGTGGCGTTTTGCGAGGTCGGTCGCGAGGCTGAACAAAGCCCGCATTAAGGTGAACTCGGCTGTTAGCCGTTTTGTCTGCCGCAATGGGGGTTTGGTGGTCAGGCACAGGGAGCTGGAGGTTGACACATGGCGTTACCTGCGGGGTGATGGAGTGCATTTGAATGCGGTGGGGACCGACTTGTGGGCCCTTGGTATTCAGGATGGTGTTCAACGAGCTTTGCGGCTTCACACCTGTGTGCTGTGGCGGTTGGGCGTCTTTGGAGGCGTTAACAGATTTTTGGTACAGTGCATAGGGTGACCCATCTAAGGTATGGAGCCCTCTAGTGTATCCCGGTTAGTAGTGGATTAACCGGGAAGTGATAACAAGAAGGTATCAGTGGTGAAGTGTGTTTGTTCCCGAGCTGGTGTTGTTCGGCTGGGGACCGTTGGATTTTTGATGCTGATACCGTTTTTAATTGGAATTTTTGGTGCCTCCCAAGACCAACAACCCCTTTCTTATGTGATACTGGAGTATTTATGGTTTCATGTTTTAAAATGTTTATTTTGGTTATTTGTTAATAAAATGGCCTACTAGGCCACAATTTTCTCCAAGTCGGTTGTCAGTAGCATTTTGTTTAGAGTTAAGAGAATGGGAGTGGGTTCATTTTAAGACTAAGAGTGGGCCTCGGTTATACCCTAATCAAGCATCTCACTTACTGTAAATAAACCTGACAAGCCAAGTGTTGTATGGAAACAATACATTAGCAGTGTAGCCACCAGATCACTTCCACACACCCCCGTTAGTGCCGGCCACTTCTCCCCCACACACACACACACCTCATCCATGTTTCCTGGGTTCCATGCACCCATTGGCAGACCTAGGATTGGCACGGCAGGTACCAACAGGTGGAGGGAAGGGAGATCAGCGAATGCCCATTTGCTGATCTCCCCTTCCTATTTGATGACCCAAAAGCAACATGTAAAACATAATTTCCCATCCTGGTGTGTAGAGTGTAGATGTTTGCAGTTCCTAACCTGCAACATTTATCCAGTTAAAGTTTATATGTTTTATTTTCCAACTTGGATGAGAACAGTTATGTACTTATAAATATATATATATTTAAGTTAATATACTTAATGGTATTTATTTTAAGACATTTAAGTTAGTACATTTCAAAGTAAATACATTTATCATATATTTTATTTGTCATTTGTTAACACCAAATGCAGATTCTGCATGTGTTTTTTTTATAATTCAGTTGTAGTGCCTTGATCATGTGTGTGTGTGTGTGTGTGTGAACAATGTGGTACATTCAATAGTGTAAACATAAAAACCGATTCGAAATTTTAGAAATTGCTAATCAGACAATGGCAGCTTGATTCTTCTATTAAGCTTTTGCATCAGGTTTCTCAATCCTTTGGACACCTGCGCTTTGTGTGATATTGACTATGCCCCTCCCCCTCATGAGATTTTCAAAAAGGGGCGGAGCATGGGAGACCTTAACCACCTCTGGACCAGAAGATTTTCCCCCTTAATGACCATATTTTGCGATTCGGCACTGTGTTATTTTAGTGGACTATTGCGTGGTCGTGCGACACTGTACCCAAATAAAATTGATGTCCTTTTTTTGCCACAAATAGAGTTTTCTTTTGGTGGTATTTGATCACCTCTGCAATTTTTATTTTTTGTGCTATAAACAAAAAAAGGGCGAGACTTCCAAAAAAAAAAAAAAACAATATTTTTCACATTCTGCTATATAACATTCCCAAAAAAAAAAATGTAAAAAACTAAATTTTTCAACATTTTAAGCCAATTTGTTTTCTGCTACATATTTTTGGTAAAAAAATCGCAATAAGCGTATTTTGATTGGTTTGCACAAAGGTTATCCCGTCTACTAACTACAAGAAAGATTTATGTCATTTTTTTTTTTCACTAGTAATGGCGGCGATCTGCGATTTTTTTGCGGGACTGAGACATTGCGGCAGACAGATCAGACCCCTGACTGACATTTTTGACACTTGTGGGGTCCAGTGACATTACTACAATAATCACAAAAACAAGGAAGCTACAACAGGTTGAACTGGATGGACTATTGTCTTTATTCAACCTCACCTACTATGTAACTATGTAATTTGCCCAGGGGACTTTATATAAGGGCATCACACTTATCAAGACAAAATAATAGTTACATACCATATGGTTCAAGTAATTTTATTAAACAAATGACAAAATTTGTATTGTCCAATACAACAGGATAGACTGATTAATAATAGCATATAAATAATACAATTCCAACATAGGCATATACATGAAAACCATGATAAAAGCGCTGCATCATATACACTCTACGCATTTCTCGAAGTATAATTCGCTTCCTCAGGTGTGGATGCACATCATGCGTCCATAAAGTAAAATCATAGTGTAAGTAATGTATATATACATATATTGGGTATCTAGACTGTATCATGAGTAATGAGACAAATATTGGACAGATAAGCCATCAATGTTCTGTACTTACTGGATCAGTCTAAACAGGACAAAACTGGAAACCGTGGTTGGCCGGAAAGTCTAACCCGGGAGCCGTGGGGGGGGGCGGGGGAACCAAGGGGCGAAGGGGTGGTGAGGAGGACAGAGCTGGCGGTGATGAGGTGTATGCCCATGTATTTAAATACAGATTAAGAAAGGGAAGATTAAAGAAACCAATAAGCCAGGCAGGGACTGTAAAAATAATAAGTGTATGAGGTATGAATGACCAAAAGTAGTGCTGACTGGCAGGGTTAGATTATATAATGTATATAGTGTAGGGCAAATTACTTCAAAAGCCAAACACTGTTGCTTAAAAGTGAGGGCTAAGAAGGAAAAAATAATTAAAAAACAACAAAGTAAAAAAAAATGGACTCATTAGTTTTGACAGTGATAAAAAATGAAAACCCAGGAATGGTGCCAAAAAAGTGAGGCTCTGCTCCGTCATGAAAGTCCCCAAACGCTTGCATTGGGCGTCCCCCAACGCCATGTCTGCTGCCTAAAAGATGTGGGGAATGCCAGAGAGAGGTTTGGCCGCCGGGTGCGAAGGCGGTCTCCTCACTAGTGGCAGCAGATGTGTTGACCGTCACGCTGGCATGTAGCGCCAGCAGTAAATAGTCGGTGTCACCCATCAATCGTGGGAACATGGTGACAATGAACATCAGAGCCCCAATGTCCATACAAAAACAAGGAAGCTATAAAAGTAGCTGCATTTTCCCAGGGGAGTTTATATGAGGCACCACACTTATCAAGACAAAATAATACATACCATATAGTTCAAGTAATTTTATAAAACAAATGACAAATTTGTATTGTCCAGTCCAGTACAACAGGATAGACTGATTAATAATAGCATATAATAATAAAATCCCACATAGGTGTAGGGGGTCAGCCCCTTGAATGACTAAACTCCATTACACTGTACTTCTATTGAGAAAGTCCCACAGACTGTCATGCATCTTTCAGCCACAAGATGTCACTGTTGTTGTTAATGAGAATAAGCCACAGTTGTTGTTGTTGCTTTAAGTGAGGGAATCTTTCTGGAAAGGAGGAGGAAGCAGGAAGTTCCTGGGACGGTGTGGTGTCGTGTCTCGATGGCTGTGCTGAGCTGAGCCTTCTGTGGCCTTGAGGGGGCATCTGGACTGTATAATCCAGGGACAGAGCAACAGGATCTTGCCAGAGGAGACAGAGCTGAACTGTGGTACTACGGATTGCAGCTGAGAACCAGAGAAAGAGAGGAGAGAACATCCCAGAGCACCTCAAGCAAGTTACAGAGCAAGGGGCCAGACTGCAGTGACCTCCAAGTGACAGAACAAGATAAACAACCTGCAAAGAAACCCAGACCAGTGCATAAGAGACTGCAGCTACAGACAGCAAGGAACAGATCCAGAGACCTTACTGCATCCACCATCACGGAGACTGAGATAAAGCAGCTGTACCTACAGAACTGAGTGTGCACCGGTGCTAACCTGTGGCAGGCCATAGAGCAGGTTTATGTAGACAGAGCGTTGCAGCAACGTGTCCCGGTTAGCGGGAATCAGATAGGATCATATAGCAGAGTAGCCTGTATTCCTGTGTGTGCGTTGGCGGGAGCGCCATTTTATGTATCACGTTGCAGTTAACTTTGCTGTAAACCTATGTAATCTGTTATTACTGTTAACATCATTCTCCGGCCATTATACTCTGTTGGTTAATAAAGCCGGTTTCTGCTTCAGCCTCATTGTCTGCTGTACCGTACTTGAATTCCTCATTGCGGTCCCCTACTCCTCTGGCCGTTACAAGTGGAGCTGCGAGCAGGGTACGGTTACAGAGATGGAGGTGGCTGAAGGAAATGTGCATGATGCTAATGTGAGTACCTCAGGCAATGGTGGAACCCCTGCAAGGGCCCTCCCTATGGGCATGCTGTTTAACTTGCTGCCAAAATTTGATGGCAAGAACATGTCACTGTCAGACTGGGTGACAAGATTACAGAGCACTGCAAGAATTTACAATGTCAGCCCAGAGTTACAGGTAGAAATTGCTTTGGCTGCCCTGGAGGGTGAGGCCCGGAGCAGGATCGGAGCAATAGCATAGGGCCAGCATGACTAGGTGGACAGGGGAGTGTAGGGGTTAAGTTAGGAAACAAGTAGACAGTGGTGTCATGGGGGGAGCCTAAGTTGTTTAGTTAGCTTAGGGGGAGGTGGGGCTGGCAGGCAGGAAGAGGTGGGATCTGCTGGGGGGCGCCAAAATCCCCTCACTTGGCAGAAGAAGCGTCCCTGGTGAGGTGGTGTCCCCCTTCCCTCCCTCCTTCCGCGCTTGGTGCCCTCCTGCTGCTGCTGTCTGTGCTGTGCCTGGCTCCCTCTTACTTCCCCTGTCTGCACTTTGGGCTATCTGGGCTGTCCTCCCCCCCCGGTGGCGGCGGTGCTGCTGCCCCCGCAGGCTGCACGCTCGCCGATCTCCCTCCGGTGGGTATATCAGACAGGCAGGTGTGCGGCTGTGTACTCCAGCCGGCCGCCCCCTCCCCCCCCGCTGGCTGCATGCTTGCCCGCTCTCCCTGCATACTAGGCTCTCCCGGCTCCTAGGGGAATGCGGAGGGGGCAGGCTTCCTTTCGGCTGTCCTGCTCTTCACCCTCAGCTAGCCCAGTACATCTACCTCGTGGTGTGCGGCGGAGCATCCGCACCCCCCCTTTTTTTGCTCTGCCTGCAGGCCTCCTCCCGGTTGCACGGTCTTCCTCTCCCCACTGCTGTGCTGAAGCTGCCACACAGCTGGCACTTGCAGCTTCCTCACCGCCCTGCCCACTGGCACATTATCACCCACATCTGCCCGCGGTCCCCTGCTTCTCCCCACCAGGATGGCCGAGCTGGACGGCTTGCTCTCCCGTCTCCGCACCGCGGCCGCGGTTCATGGGGCGGCCTGGGTCCAGGCTCAGGTCGCGGCGGTACTGGGTGACCAGAGCCCGGCTGCGACGGCGGGGGGGGCGGGACTCCACTCGCGCTCGGAGAACCAGGCCTCCGGAGCGTTTCTCCCCGGACTCCCCCCCGTGCTGGTAAATCTTTTAGGAGCCCCGTTTGGGACCCTCCAGGCCCACCGGCGAAGCGTGCCACTGCTTCGGCCGGTGGTGCCGCTGGGAGGAATCCTCGGCAGCAGTGAAGCTCAGGGGGTGGGAGGGGTAGGCGTGCCTCAGTTTCCCCTCCCCCTTCCCCTGGGCGGCAGTCAGGCAGGAATGCGGACTCCTCCCCTGAGGTTCTCGGTGTGGGGGAGGAGTCTCAGCGGGGGAGGAGCGGTGATGCGGCTGCCGGGCTCTCCGGTGCCTTGGCCGGCAGCCCCCATAGGTGTCCGAGATCCACTAGGCCCGGGGCTTCAGTTCAGCAGAGGGGCACGGGTCATGCCACGGCGGGCGCTCCAGTCTCAGGGCATGCTGCCGGAAAGTCATTTGGAGGCGGGACCGGTGTGCGGGGTTCCACGGGACGGCCACACAGTTTGCGGGCATCCGGGGGCAGGCCCCCTTTATGGCCCTCCACGGAGGCATCTCCACCTGCGATGGATCGGTCGGAAGGCGAGCTGTCGGGTTCGGATGAGGAGGCGACTTCAAGCGGCCCAGCTGAGAGGGCTTCCGGAGCAGCGGCTGGTGGTACCACCCCTGGGCAACCCGGTGAGTGTGAGACTTCTGTGTCTGTCTGTGATTCTTTACGTGAACTGTTGGGTCTAGGTGGGGGCAGCGCGTCGGGGTCGCGGTTGCCCACTAGGGGGGAGGTGGCATCTGTCCAGTTGGCGGGTGGTAAGCCTGCTGCTGTTGGGTCAGATGGGGCATTAGTTTCCTTGCTGTCTGGGCTGCGGGCAGCTGGTCGGGCGCTTCGACACGCAGGGGGGTGCTAGCCCCTCGCCAGTGGTGGCGTGGGTCCTGCCCGCTTCTGGGGGGGTGACGGCGGGGCTTGTGCCGGCGCCTGGGGCCCACGGGGCGGTTGGCGTACAGGCCGCGGCAGTCGTGCCATCCCCGGAGGCCGCTTCCACAGCGGTGGGGGATGCGGCAGGGGGGTCGGAAAAGGGGGCTGCGGCTGGGGACAGTGCTAAGAAGGGGGACACGGTCCAGTTGGATGACTCGGTGAGGTGCGAAGTCTATGTTTGCTTCGAGGGACCGTTGGGTGCGCATCTGAATGCGGAGGTCAGGGAGAAGATTGTCAAGGGTGAGTACGTGGAAATCTTTACTCTTTTGCCGCTGGAAAAATTTAACTTGGATAGGATCAAGCCGGAGGAGAACAAGAAGGAGAATGAGGAGAAGCGGCGGTATAGGTTAATCCCCCGCACTTTCGCTAACTGGTTGCAGGCGTTCGCGATTCTTGCTAGTGTGATTGGGGAGAAGAACCCCGAACCTTGTTCGGCTCTCTTCTTTTACTTGGATGCTATTGGTGAGGCGTACAGGGTGTATGGGGGTACGGCGTGGCTGCGGTATGATGAGCAGTTCCGTCAACGGAAGGCCATTCGACAGTCGCTGCGCTGGGACCACAAAGACATTAGCCTCTGGATGCGGCTTATGTCGTCGGCGCGGGCTTCCCCGCAGTTTTTTCCAGGGGGGGGTGGCGGTTCTTCTACCCCCGGGCAGTCGGTCAATAAGCGGCGGGGTTGCTGTTGGCAATTCAACGATGGTTCCTGTAAGTTCGGGGGGTCCTGTCGCTACAAGCACGAATGCTCGGGTTGCGGAGGTGCCCATCCGTTGTCCCGCTGTTTCAAGCGGGGTAAGGGACGCTCCGGGGAGCCTGGTCAAAAAAGGGACGACGCCGGTGATCTTGGAAAAGATGCTGCCTTTTCTAAGTAGATACCCATATAGGGCAGCGGCTCAACTCCTAGAGGCCGGGTTTTCAGATGGTTTTCGTATTCCTTGCTCCATGGCTACCATTCCCCCTCATGCGCGGAATTTGCGGTCCGCACTGCAGCATACTGCGGTGGTGTCCGACAAGCTAGCGAAGGAGGTGGCGTTGGGTCGGATGGGTGGAGCGTTTCCCGCTCCTCCATTGCCTAATTTGGTGGTTTCTCCGCTGGGTGTGGTGCCCAAAAAGGAGGTCAATAAGTTTCGTCTCATTCACCATCTCTCTTTCCCGAAGAGGGGGTCGGTGAATGATGCGATTGATTCGGCAGCCTGCATGGAGGCTTATACGCCTTTCGATGCGGCTGTGTTTTGGGTTCGGCGCTATGGGCGGGGGGCACTCATGGTGAAGGCTGATATTGAAGCCGCCTTTCGGCTGCTTCCGGTTCACCCGGATAGTTTTCACCTGTTGGGTTGCCGGTGGCAGGGGGCTTATTATGTACATCGCTGCCTCCCTATGGGTTGTTCCATTTCTTGCGCATTGTTTGAGACGTTCAGCTCTTTTGTGGAGTGGGTGGTGCAGGACGTGTCTGGGACGAATTCCCTCATTCATTATTTGGATGATTTCCTTTGCGTGGGTCCGCCTTCCTCCAACGTGTGTGCCGTGCTTCTTGCTACGTTGCAGCACATCGCGGCTCAGTTTGGGATTCCGCTTGTGCCAGCCCTACCACGGTGCTTAGCTTCTTGGGCATTGTGGTGGATTCAGACGCTATGGAATGTCGCCTGCCGGAGGACAAGCTTTGGGCTCAAGTCGAAGATTCAGGCTGTCTTGGGCCTTCACAAAATCCAGCTTCGCTCCTTGCAGTCGTTGTTGGGCAAGCTGAACTTTGCGTGCCGGATTTTGCCAATGGGTCGGGTTTTTTGTAGGAGGTTGTCGGAGGCCACGGCGGGAGTAACATCGCCCGCGCTTTATCCGCCTCAACAAGGACCATAGAGAGGACCTGCGACTGTGGCACAGTTTCTTGGTCGACTACAATGGGAGGGCTTTATGGATGTCGGGGCCAGTCAGCAATTTTGACCTGGAGCTGTACATGGACGCGGCGGGTTCCACTGGGTATGGGACTTTTTATCGTGGGCGGTGGAGCACGGCGCCTTGGCCTGCGTCATGGTCGGTGGCAGGTCTCCTTCGGAACATGGTCCTTTTGGAACTGTTTCCGGTGGCGCTCGCCATGGAGATTTGGGGGGACGCATTCCGGGATTTGAGGGTTCGTCTGCACTGCGATAACATGGCAGTGGTACAGGTGATTAACCGATCCTCGGCTTCCTCGCAGCCGGTGGTTCGGCTGTTGCGACAATTGCTGCTGCGTTGCCTTAAATTGAACGTTTTTCTTTATGCTGTGCACATTCCGGGGGTGGTCAACACGTTAGCTGACGCCTTGTCTCGTTTTCAGTGGGACCGGTTTCAAGAGCTGGCGCCGGAGGCGGAGCAACAAGGGGTCCCATGTCCCGAGTGGCTGTGGGAGATTGCCTTGGGGTCCTCGCCGGCTGGATCCAACGTTCTGTGAGTGAGGCTACGTGGTCAGCATATTCCAAAGTATGGCTCGAGTGGTGGGAGGTGCTGCGTTTGGCAGAGCTGGATAGCGGGGATCCTGAGGTTTGGTGGGTGGTTCTTTATTTTCTGGCGCGACAGTTTGAGAAGGGTGGGTCGGCGTCTGCCGTGGCTCGCAAGTTGGCCGGCCTGGCCTTCTTGTTTAAGTTGCAGGGTAGTTACGATTTTACGAAGGACTTCGTTGTTCGGCAAGCTCTGAAGGGGTATGGGCGGGCCCATCGCCGTAAGGACGGTAGGCGCCCTGTATCCTTTCCCCTCTTGCAGGATATTTCAGCTACATTGGGTATGCTGTGTTTAACTGCTTATGAAGTCCTCCTTTTTCGGGCAGCGTTCTGCCTGGCGTTTTTTGGGGCCTTTCGGATTGGGGAATTGGTGAGCCCCTCTAAGGGTGTTTCGGGGGGCCTGTTGGCGCAGGATGTGTCCGCCTGGGGGAGGAAGTTCACATTTTGCTCTGTCGGTCCAAAACGGATCAGTTGGGTAGGGGCGTGCGGGTCCGGTTGTTTGCAATGCCGGCATCGCCTTTGTGCCCGGTTAGCAATGCGAGTGCTTTTTTGGCTGTCCAGCCGCAGGTGGGTGGCTCATTTTTAGTGCACGCTGATGGGGCTTCCTTGTCCAGATATCAATTCATCGGGGTGTTCCGTAAGTGTTTGAGGGTCTTGGGTTTGGATGCAAAATGCTATGCCTCACACTCCTTCCGCATTGGGGCGGCCACGGAGGTTGGATGAGGATGTGGTTAAGCGCATTGGTAGGTGGGATTCTAAGAGGTTTTCGTTGTATGTTTGTCCTCATCTGTTGTGATTGTCGTTGGGGATTTGGTATGTGCGTCTGTGTTTGTACAAGGAACCTGCGGGGGGTTTGCTGTTATTTTGCCTTTTGTTTTGTTTCTTTCAGGTGAACCGTGCCTCGTCTGGATATTGGGACACTCGTATGTGATTTGGGGTGCCAGGCAAGCAGATGTCCGTCCCGGTGGTAGACAGCTAGGATTTACCAGACAGGAAGCCTGCGTCCGCTGGCTGGGGGTGCCGGGTATGATGTGGAGCAGAGTGGTGCCTGAGGTCTATAAATTTGCTCAGTGGGGCAGGCATCGGATGGGCTGGTGCTTCATGTGGGGGGTAATGATCTGGTGGTTAGATCCATGCGGGAACTTATACGGGACATACAATTGGATTTCCTGCGTCTCCGTGTGTCCTTCCCGGACCTGATCATCGTCTGGTCTGACAATCGCCCGTACTCCCTGGCGTTTGGCCAGGTCGGTGGAGCATGTCAACAGGGCCCGCATAAAAGTTAACAAAGCAGTGGGGAAATTTGTCTGTCGCAATGGGGGCGTGGTCGTTAGGCACCTGGAGTTGGAGGTTGAGACCTGGAGGTACTTGCGGGGCTATGGGGTGCACCTAAATGCCGTGGAGACTGACCTGTGGGCTCTGGGGTTGCAGGACGGTATACAGAGGGCGTTGGGGGTGTGGAGGGGCACTCAAGGGTAAGGTTTCACCCTTGGCGTGCGGTGGCGTCTTTTTGTTGGTCTTTGCTGGCAGGTGCAAGAACCTTTAAGTCAAGATAATGGTTCGGGACCCACTGGTGCGTTCCAGTTGAGGTCAGTTTGACTGGAAGGAAACATGGGTACACTGCGGGTAGAGTGTTGTCTCAGAGCTGGAGTTTTGCGGCTGGAGGCCTAGTATGTTTAAATGGGCCCGCAGTGTAGTATTTAGTTGAACATTAAAATGGGGGGCCTCAAAGACCAACAAAAGCTTTAACTGTTTTTTGACGTTTCTGTTTTAAGGAATGGTTTTTCCTTTATGTTAATTTAATTTGAAATTGGTTAATAAAAGGGCTGCTATGGCCAATTTTATTCCACTTACGGTGTCGTCTCGATTATTGGGATAAGGTAAAGGTGAAAGGGTGCAAGTGGGTCGTGGGTTGGCCGTTTAGCCAGGTTTTATAGTGACATCTGTTCTACGCTAGTCATGTGTTCCTACAATCAGAATGCCATTCGGGCTATCCAATGCCCCGAGCACCTTCCAGCGGCTGATGGAGAAGTGTCTAGGAGACCTGAATTTCGAAGCAACCTTGATATACTTGGATGATATCATTGTATACTCCGCTACTTTTCAAGAACACCTAGACCGACTAGGACAGGTACTCAAGCGGTTGCGATCCCATGGCCTGAAAATAAAGCCAAAGAAGTGTCATCTCTTCAAGAGGAAGATAGAGTACCTAGGCCATACGGTGTCCCAAGATGGGGTGCTGCCATCTCAAGACAAAATGGCTGCAATACAACATTGGCCAGCGCCCAGAACACGGGAGTTGAAGGCTTTCCTCGGTCTGACCGGATATTACGGCGATTCATCAAAGACTACGCAAAGATAGCGGGTCCTCTGAATGAGCTGCAGAGAGGAACAGCTGGGAGGCCCAAGGGTCAAAGTGTCCCCTGGATACTGCCAAGCTGGGAGCCCTGGAGCAGCGTTGGGCAGCTCGCCTTGCCAAGTATGACTTCTCGATGCGCTACCGCTCTGCTACAGAGAACACTAATGCCGATGGTCTGTCGAGGGTTACTTTTGAGACTCCAGTAGGGGATCTGGATGAACAAAAAGAAGAGAATGAAACTCCAGACTTCCGCAGGTTCACACCTCCAGCAGTTGCAACACAGACAAGTGGGGAGGCCCGAGTGCTACCCAAGGCATTAGGAAGAACCAATGAAGAATGGGGCCGAATACAGGATGAAGATGTCGGACTGCGGCAGATGAAAGGTTGGGTTTCCCAGCGAAGAAAACCTGACAGAGAAGAAAGGACTGAGCTTGATGCCGAGATGAAGTCCATTCTACACCAATGGGATAGACTGGAAGTTCATGGAGCTGTTTTGTACCGCAAGTGGCAGCAGCCTGCTGATATAGAGGCAAGGTGGCAGGTAGTAATACCCAGAAGCATGGCACGAGAGGTAGCCAAGGAGGCTCATGAATTTGGAGCGCACTTCGGGCCAGTTAAGACCTTCCAGTGGCTGCAACGCTATGTATATTGTCCACGACTGGAGACCACGGTTGAGGAAGTCTGCCGACAGTGTCGAATGTGTGAACTCACCAAAAGCATCGAACAGAGGGCACCCATGCAGCCCATACAGACCAAAGAACCGCTGGAAGTATTGATGATAGATTATCTTCTCGTGGGACAATCCGCCAGAGGTCCACAATACTGCCTGTTCATGATTGACCACTTCTCTAAATTTGCAGTGGTCACCCCAACTCGAGAGTCTGCAGCTCGGGCCATCTGTCAAGATTTCATCCGAGTCTACGGGTGTCCGAAGCGGATCCATTCAGATCAAGGAGCGTGCTTTCAAGGGAAAGTGATGGAGGAGCTACATCGACTGTATGGCATTGAAAAATCCAGGACAACTCCATATCATCCCCAAGGGAATGGGGCCTGCGAGCGCTTCAACCGGACCTTGCTTCAGATGTTGAGGACATTAGAGGAAGACAAAAGGATGCACTGGCCAGACTACCTCCATGAATTAGTCTGGGCTTACAATAATCGGGTTCACAACACAACCGGGTATACTCCATACATGCTATTGTTCGGCAGAGCTGGCCGGGAAATTGTTGAACTGAATTTAGAACAACCACAGGACTTAATAGAACGATCGACCACCTCATGGTTGAAAGAACACCGTCAGCGGCTCCAGACCATCCGCCGGTTAGCAGGCCAGCGTTTGCAAGAGAGAACTCATACTGACCGTCCTCCCCTCCAGGAGGTTCCGCTGCAACCTGGAGACCGGGTACTGGTGCGGGAGAAACGTCCCAGAGGCAAGTTGAGTGAGCGTTGGGAGGTACAACCTTACAAAGTGATCAGGAGAGTGTACCCCAATGGCCCGGTCTACGAAGTACGGGTGGAAAATGAGGAGTTTGCCTCAAGGATCCTGAGAATAATCCACAGTTGTTGTTGTTGCTTTAAGTGAGGGAATCTTTCTGGACAGGAAGAGGAAGCAGGAAGTTCCTGGGATGGTGTGGTGTCGTGTCTCGATGGCTGTGCTGAGCTGAGAAAAGGGACGGTATGCTGTGGCCTTGAGGGGGCATCTAGACTGTATAATCCAGGGACAGAGCAACAGGATCTTGCCAGAGGAGACAGCGCTGAACTGTGGTACTACGGACTGCAGCTGAGAACCAGAGAAAGAGAGGAGAGAACATCCCAGAGCACCTCAAGCAAATTACAGAGCAAGGGGCCAGACTGCAGTGACCTCCAAGTGACAGAACAAGATAAACAACCTGCAAAGAAACCCAGACCAGTGCATAAGAGACTGCAGCTACAGACAGCAAGGAACAGATCCAGAGACCTTACTGCATCCACCATCACGGAGACTGAGATAAAGCAGCTGTACCTACAGAACTGTGAGTGTGCACCGGTGCTAACCTGTGGCAGGGCATAGAGTAGGTTTCTGTAGACAGAGCGTTGCAGCAACGTGTCCCGGTTAGCGGGAATCAGATAGGATCATATAGCAGAGTAGCCTGTATTCCTGTGTGTGCGTTGGCGGGAGCGCCATTTTATGTATCACGTTGCAGTTAACTTTGCTGTAAACCTATGTAATCTGTTAACATCATTCTCCGGCCATTATACTCTGTTGGTTAATAAAGCCGGTTTCTGCTTCAGCCTCATTGTCTGCTGTACCATACTTGAATTCTGCATTGCAGTCCCCTACTCCTCTGGCCGCTACATAGGCATATACATGAAAACCATGATAAAAGCCCTGCATCATATAAAAAGTATAATTCGCTTCCTCAGGGGTGGATGCACATCATGCATCTATTAAGTAAAATCATAGTGTAAGTAATGTGTATATATACATATATTGAGTATTTAGACTGTATCAGCTTCCTTGTTTTTGTATAACTGTGGGGGGCGTGGCTTGTGAAATGATCACAGAGACCTGTGATCCTATATAGAAGGATCACAGGAGCTCTGTGATCATTGCAGAGAAAAGAAGGGTCAGCTGTGTTCACAACAGCTGCCAGTCCTTCTCTCTCAGCGGGGAGTGATCGCGGGTGTCAGGCGGCAATCGGAGTGCATCGGAGTCCCCGCTGCCCCCTGGTCTTTTAGCAGCCAAATCCTCCGGGGCTTAAGTGGTTAAACTGTATTAAGGTAATAAATTACAAATATTTGTTACTTTAAATTTGCGCCTTTTGCAAAATATTGAAAATCGAACAGACGCAAAAGTGTAAATATCCAAATTTCTCTAAAAATCTGAAGGTTTTCATTTTTCTCCTACAGCTTTCAGAATTTGTGAAAGATCTACAAAACTATACATTTTCTGAAAGCATACGAGGTCTAGAATAAAAAGAAGGTGCTACTGATTTTTTAGGCCACACAGAATTTGCGCAGATGTTTATCAAAGCAATATTTTTGTAAAAAATACACTAAAAGCATTACTGGCAGATAAAAACACAGCTAATTTTACAAAATTCCTGCTGAATTCCTACTAAATATAAAGTCTTATCCTGTGTTGAGTTAATAAATAACAAATCTTTGTAAATTTTACATTGCGCCTTTTTTGCAAAATGGTGAAAAATGAACGTACTTAAAAATTTCTCTAAAAATCTGGAGGTTTTCATAGTTACATAGTTAGTGAGGTTGAAAAAAGACACCAGTCCATCCAGTTCAACCTATGATGAGTGTGTGTATAAGTTACTATGTCAATAGTACATTGTATACCCCTGTATGTTGTGGTCGTTAAGGTGCCCATCTAATAGTTTTGCACCGCTTGTGGAAGAGAATTCCACATCCTTACCGCTCTGATGGTATAGAACCCTTTAGGCCACAGGTGGCAAACAAAAGGCCCGTGGGCTGAATCCGGCCCGCCGGGTATTGTGATGTTGCCCGAGGAGCGGCCCCCAGCCGCCAGCTGCTTTCTGCTGTCACGGAACAAGTCTCCTTGGCAACAGGAGTAAACACACTCTCCTGCACTCTCCTCCTCTCCCTGGCTGTGTGTAGCTGAGCGCATGCGCTGTTGATTCAGCATAGTCTGTCAGTGGCAGAGGTACCTGGCGGCTCCAGTGGCTGTGTGTTCTAATCTGCATCAAGCAGCTGCATCTTGAGGGCAGGATTTTGAGGACTTGTAGCAGTAGTGGCCATGAAAGCATTCTGTAAATGCCATCTTAAATCAGGTAGGAGAGAGTACAGATGTGTGGTTTTCTTTGGAAGGTGGGGGGGAGGGAGGAGAGCTAAAGAGGTTTATAGAAAGATGTGTTTATAGGTGGGGGGGATGGGGCAAAGTGCTGGGTGCAGATGTCCGAACCCAGGATCAGCAGTGGAAATGAGATGTTGCACCAGTGGGCACAGCGCACCTCTGAACCCTGCACTCTGTACTCTGTACATAGTAGACCCCTGAACCCTGCTCTCTGTACGTCATTACCCCTGAACCCTGCTCTCTGTACGTAGCGCACCCCTGCCCTCTGTACATAACGTGCTGCTGACCCCTGCACTCTGTACATAGTGGACCCCTGAACCCTTCTCTCTGTACGTAGCGGACCCCTGAACCCTGCTCTCTGTACGTTGCGGACCCCTGAACCCTGCTCTCTGTACGTAGCGGACCACTGAACCCTGCTCTCTGTACATAGCGGACCCCTGAACCATGCTCTCTGTACGTAGCGCACACCCCTGAACCCTGCTCTCTGTACATAGCAGACCCCTGAACCCTTCTCTCTGTACGTAGCGGACCCCTTAACCCTGCTCTCTGTACGTAGCAGACCCCTGAATCCTGCTCTCTGTACGTAGCGGACCACTGAACCCTGCTCTCTGTACGTAGCGGACCCCTGAACCCTGCTCTCTGTACGTAGCGCACACCTCTGAACCCTGCTCTCTGTACGTAGTGCACACCTCTGAACCCTGCACTCTGTACATGGCGGACCCCTGAACCCTGCTCTCTGTATGTAGCGCACCCCTGACATCTGTACATAGTGAGCTGCTGAACCCTTCACTCTGTACGTAGAATAATCCTGAGGTAATACTGAACTCTGCACCGTGTACATAATGCAACCCAGCTACAACTGGCCCTTTGATGGCAAATGCATTGCTGATGCAACCCAGCTACAACCGGCCCTTTGAGGGCAAACGCATTGCTGATGTGGCCCATGATGAAATTGAGTTTGACACCCCTGCTTTAGGCAATTTAGGTTGAACTGCTTTTCTTCTCATTTTACCAAATGGCCGTGAGTCCTTTTATATTCCCTTTCATTGAATAGTTTGTCACCAGTACTGTATTTGTACATTGATATCATATCTCCTCTCAAGTGTCTCTTCTCCAGAGAGAATAAGTTCAATGCTTGTAGTCTTTTCTCAGAGCTGTGATCCTCCAGTCGCTTTATTAGCTTTGTTGCCCTTCTCTGGACTCTCTCCAGTTCCAGCACATCCTTCCTGAGGAGCGGTGCCCAGCATAGATGAAAGTCTAATGGCCTACAAGGGAAGGCTCAGCTGGGTGCAATACATTGCATCAAAGAGGGCACGATTTGGCGTAAAAATCCTACATGCTATGCGAATCGTCAATGGGCTACATTTGGAATTCAGTGATATACACTGGAAAAGGAACAAAATTTGATGAAAAATACAGCAATTATGGAATGGCAACATCTTCTGTGCTTTCACTAATTGAGCAATTGCTAAATCAGGGCTATTGTGTAACAACGGAAAACTTTTATGCATCTCCTGAACTTTATAAGGTTCTACAGTAGTGATGTCGCGAACCTAAAATTTCAGTAACACGGCCAAAAAATACCCAGCTTCGCAGAGGCTGTACTCTTTTTTTTTTTTAATTAAAAAAATCTGTTCTTATCAGTTTAATCCCTGTTACGTTACGTCCCCTATCAGGGGCCGGTGTACGGAATAGATTTTAGTAACCGGGAGATGGAAAAAGATGGTTGGTCTGTCCTCTTACTTCCAATTTTGGGCACTGCGCGTGCGCCGTGCAATGTACTGTGCCATCCTATATGAGTGGTGTGTTAAGTGGTACTATTCTTATCAGTTTAATCCCTGTTACGTCCCCTATCAGGGGACGTGTATCGAATGGATTTTAGACAACTGCAAAGAGTTGTCAATAGTTGACACACTCATGACATAAATTTTATTCCTCTATGCGTCAATCTTGCTGTAGTGATGACTGTGCTCATGCGCACGTTTGGGAGATTGCAGGCGATGGCGGTTTTTCAAAGCTTATGGTCGTGCTGAGGTAGTTCAGTGACAATTAAGTGACCCAGAAAACAATGATTCTGCAGTGTGGGCCCATTGTTGGCCTAGTAGGCTTTAATGATCACCCAAGATGATCATAAAGAAAATTAATGTATTTTCTATGAAAAATTATCCAGCGGATCGCTTTTGGTCTGTTCATAATGAAGCAACGACCTTATCATCTGGGGTGTGCCAACATTGCCAGCACACTCCTAGAGGTGAACGCTTGTGATAAGCAAGCCCCTTCACCACAACAAGGTAACGATCACGAAGGGGAATTGACACATGTATGGGCGTTTTTTTGTTTTGTTTTTTGCAGCCACAGTGTAGCACCAGAGGCCAGAAAAATTAAGCATGTACACATGCCTGAAAAAGTAGGTATTGTTGCAGCTGCTGCTGTAGCAGCGGCCAGAAAAATTGAAGTTTTTCAGGCAGAAAGTTCACTAAAACATTGCGGCTTGAACCGTAGTTGGTGGCGGAGAAGTCACGTAAGTCATCCGGCATGCAGAGATTAAATACAGCAGCGTGTGGACCATTTTTAGCTCAAGGCATCTCATCAGGCCTTTTTTAGTCAAATGCATCCCCCACTGTCATTCCCTTCGGGATCCATGCCTCATTCATCTTAATAAAGGTGAGGTAATCTAGACTTTTTTGACCTATGCGACTTCTCTTCTCTTCTTTTTATACGAGGGTCCCTCAAAAGGCATGACAGCATGAAAGACCCCATTTGCACAAGGTTGGATGCCGAGCTACTCATGTCCAATTCCTTGTCCTCACTGATCTCATTGAAGGTCTGTTCTTCCCTCCAGCCACGTACAACACCACGGGTACCAGATAGGTGACAACGAGCACCCTGGGATGCCTGCTGTGGTTGGTGTTCCTCCTCCTCAAAGCCACATTCCTCCTCTGACTCCTCTTCCTCAGACTCCTCTTCCAGCGTTGCCACAGGTCCAGCAAGCGATGATAAGGCTGTTTCTGGTGGTGATGGTGACAACTCTTCCTCTTCACGCTCATCTATGGCCTGATCCAGCACTCTTCGCAGGGCACGCTCCAGGAAGAAAACATATGGGATGATGTCGCTGATGGTGCCTTCGGTGCGACTGACTAGGTTTGTCACCTCCTCAAAAGGACGCATGAGCCTACAGGCATTGCGCATGAGCGTCCAGTAACGTGGCAAGAAAATACCCAGCTCTGCAGAGGCTGTCCTAGCACCCCCCCCCCCCCGGTCATACAAATACTCGTTGACGGCTTTTTCTTGTTGGAGCAGGCGGTCGAACATTAGGAGTGTTGAATTCCAACATGTCGGGCTGTCGCAAATCAAGCGCTTCACTGGCATGTTGTTTCGCCGCTGAATATCTGAAAAGTGCGCCATGGCCGTGTAGGAAAGCCTAAAAATGGCCACACATCTTCCTGGCCTGCTTGAGGACGTCCTGTAAGCCTGGCTACTTATGCACAAAGTGTTGTACAATCAGATTCAACACATGTGCCATGCACGGTACATGTGTCAACTTGCCCAAATTCAATGCCGCCAACAAATTGCTTCCGTTGTCACACACCACTTTGCCGATCTCCAGTTGGTGCGGGGTCAGCCACTGATCCACCTGTGTGTTCAGGGCGGACAGTAGTGCTGGTCCGGTGTGACTCTCTGCTTTCAGGCAAGCCAACCCCAAGACGGCGTGACACTGTCATATCCGGCATGTGGAATAGCCCCTGGGGATCTGGGGGGTGCAGTTGGTGTGGAGCAAGACGCAACAGCAGAAGAGGACTCAGCCGAGGTTAGCAAAGAGGATGGAGTAGGAGGAGTAGAGGAGGTGGCAGCAGGCCTGCCTGCAAGTCGTGGCGGTGTCACCAACTCCTCTGCAGAGCCACGCATTCCATGCTTGGCAGCCGCCAGCAGGTTTACCCCATGCGCAGTGTAAGTGATATACCTGCCCTGACCGTGCTTTGCATACCAGGTATCAGTGGTTAGATGGACCCTTGCCCCAACACTGTGTGCCAGACATGACATGACTTCCTTTTCCACAATAGAGTACAGGTTGGGGATTGCCTTTTGTGAAAATTTTTTTCGGCCGGGTACCTTCCACTGCGGTGTCCCAATAGCGACAAATTTTTTGAAGGCCTCAGACTCCACCAGCTTGTATGGTAAAAGCTGGCGGGCTAAGAGTTCCGACAAGCCAGCTTTCAGATGCCGGGCAAGGGGGTGACTCTGTGACATTGGCTTCTTACGCTCAAACATTTCCTTGACAGACACCTGACTGTGGGCAGATGAGCAGGAACTGGTGAGAGGCGGAGTGGCGGGTTGTTGATAGGGGGCAAGAAGGACAGCAGTGGTTGATGTGACTGAAGATGCTGGACCAGGAGGAGGATGGTGGCTTTGAGTTTGTGTGCTGCTTGTACTCATGTGTTGATCTCATAGGCGTTTGTGATGTGAGATCATGTGCCTTCGCAAAGCAGTTGTACCTAGGTGGGTGTTGGACTTCCCACGACTCAGTTTCTTTTGGCACAGGTTGCAAATGGCATCGCTATCAGAGGCAGACACACAAAAAAAATGCCACACTGCTGAGCTTTGCAATGACGGCATTCTGGTGGTGGCAACAGCTTGCGTTGATTGGCGTGCTGTCTGGCTGACCCCGGGTGCCGATACATGCTGTCTGACTGTACCACTAGCTCCTTGCGATGACCTCCCCCTGCTTCCAACTCGTCTCCTCCTCCTCTCCGTCTCCCCATCTGAGCTTTCCCCCTCTTCTTCTTCTCTTTGAGCAGGCACCCAGGTGACATCCATGGACACATCGTCATCATCAGCCGCTTCACTTGACAACTCAGCAAAGGCAGCAGCAGCAGCAGGTACAACATCATCATCATCACAATGTACGTCCATGTGTATAATGCTGCCTGACTGAGACATATCCCCGTTATCTACATCCTCTGGCACTAATGGTTGCGCATCACTTATTTCTTCCAACTGATGTGTAAATAACTCCTCTGACAGATCAAGTGAAGCGGCTGTGGTGCTAGTGTTGGTGCCGGTGCCGGCGGGCGGGCGGTAAATTGAGAGGTGCCCGAAGCTGAGCTGGAGGAGGATGGTGCATCAAGGTTCCGAGCGGAAGCTGTAGAAGATTGGGTGTCCTGTGTAAGCCAGTCAACTATGTCCTCAGAATTTTTTGAGTTCAGGGTACGTGGCTTCTGAACACTGGGCATTATTCTAGGGCCAATTATTGGCATCACAGCACCATGACCACGACGGCCCCTGAGGGGTGGCCTGCCTCTGCCTGTGATTTTTTTTTAGATTTGTGGTACTATGCATGCAAGGTGCTGTGCCACCCTATATGAGTGTTGGGCAGTGGGTACAGTACAGTCTGTGGACCTGACACTCACTGGCAGGCAACTATAAAATATATATATTTTTTTAATTTGCAAGGTGCTGTGCCACCGTTTCTCTGTCGCTCATTGACAGACGCAGTCCTCTTGATTAATAACACATTGGGTTATACTGCCCTCTACAGGAGTAGGACACTAGACGGAAGGAAAACGTTCTGGCCACACCTTAGGGGCAGTCCCAGAGGGTATATCCTCTCTCTCTCTCTGCTACAGGAAGTCAGTTTTTTTCTGTCTAGTTAGGAGTAAGGACCTAAGTTCCTTGCTGGGATCCTTGGTCCTGGCAAGATTTTTTTTTTAGAAAGACTTTTTTTAATAGACAGCTTTTTTTCTCCAGTTGTTCCTGTGAGATCTTCAAGCAAGTACCCTGAACTGGGCGACGGGCTGGATGTTGAGATCCAGTGGTCACCCCAGTCAGCCTGCGAGCACGTGCAGGCCCTAGCTCCACGCTGGGTCGGCCGCGACATAGTCCCACTGGACGGGGACTGACCCTGCGAGTTAAACGTCTCGCCTGGACGCCAACGACCAGTTGGAAACTGAGTCACGGCATCCGTATTGGTCAATAGCCCCCCCACTTCGGTGGAGAGGGGTTCTGTCAAGAGTTGGCGCCCGCCTGGTTTCCGGTATGGTGAGTAGAATGTTCCCCCCTCTCCCCCTGACGGATTTGTTGGTGGACGCGGGCCCCTCCCTGGGATGGTCGGACGCTCAGGATCCTGGGTCTCCCCTCTATCCTATCACAGGTCACAGATCCCCCAATTGAGTGTGATTGTGTGAATAAAAGACCAGGAGGCTTGGTTTGGGAGCAGACTATCTAAAGTCACTGTATAGTGGGCACTGTTAAGGGACTATGACTAAGGTCAGTGGCAATACTGTGATGATGGCCATATACAAAGAGCATTCTACCTGATAAGATTGCAAGACAGGCCGATGCCTGTGCCTGGACTACCGCCATCCGCAGGCCGCCATCCTCCCACAGGCTCCCGCAGGCCGCATAGGCCGATAGCTCTTTCATAGGCCGCAGCAGGCCGCTGCCATCTTCCACAGGCCGACGCCATTTTCCCGCAGGTCGCGCGGGGCCGCCATCTTGGCGTAGCCTCGTGTCTCCAGCATGGGGGCGGCCATTTTGGAGATGATCAGCCACCTCGTGGAGAAACATGGGAGGTCCTGGAAGGCGTGTAAAGGGGCGGAGCCGCCTCCTTTACCTGGGAAAAAGGGCCAAAGACTTCCTGTCTAACAGGACAGCGCTGAGGCAGGTTGATGGAAAACTTCTGTGCATCAGGTGGTCAGCCTTGGGGTCTCTCTCTCTCTCTCTGTGGGGTCCAAAAAAAGCAGGTAACACTGAGGGGCGCTGTTGCGCTGGGGGATTACCGAAAAAAAAAAAAAGTTTTTTTACTTGGCAATTTTTTTGTCGCTGGCAAGTGTCTTGTATAATCATGGACCCTGCCACACATGTATCCCTACCTGATCCCCTCGAGGTGGCCGCAGGACCCTCCAGTACCCCACTTGTAATTGATGCATTATCAACAGTTTTGGAGTCTTTGGTATCCCGGGTGGAGGTGGCCTGTCAGGGACGGGGGTCAAGAAAGCGACCCCGCCTACCCCTATTTCATCTGATACTTCAGATTCGGATTCTGAGCCGGTCACTGCAGCTGCAGGTCCCTCTTCTGGGGCTGCGGTCTCAGGTAATGTCTCCTCAGACAGTGAGGAGGACGTTCCTGCCTCCGCCATAGCACAAGAAGAAGCGTTGGTGGACGCACTAGTTGGGTCGGTCCGGGAAACCTTAAGGCTTGAGGTTATACCGGCAGAGGTAACCGAGATGGAAATCCCTTTTGGTACTAGTAAACGTGCCAAAATGGCGAAGGTTTTTCCTTTACCCAAATGTTTTGGCAATAAGATTAAAGAGGAATGGGATCATCCGAAACGAGCTCTGGCTGTTTCCAGACGCATTGCTAGGCGCTATCCGTTTGAGGAATCCCTCATTAAGAAATGGACGGTACCACCAGTGGTGGACCCACCGATTTCCAGACTAAATATGTAACGGAATCCGGACACCACCGACTGGGTATCTCCGCCAGTAACCTGCTTCCTAAAGCTCTGGAACACGGGATCCGTGAATCTGGATATAGTTACCCCAAGAACTAGACAGTAGAAGCTTTGGAGTCATCCAGAATCAAACTGTTTAATCAAACACACAGCACATGGAGATGAACACTTCAGGGACAACCCCTCCCCCTTAGTCACTCAACATACCCATCCCATAATAACAATATAACAATGGAATGCAGGTATTCAACAACAAACCCCCACCCCCACTAGCAAGAGTCTGATTAGTGCAGAGCCGGCCTGACTGGGGTTTTTGGTCACCCTGTGCCCCTTATAGACACAGGGTGATTTACACATAAGAGGGACTGGGGATGCGGGACAAGGAATCTCCCAACCTCCCTAAAGCAATTGGGGTTCCACAAGCCCCCCAACCAAAGTGTCTCCCGTCACATATCTCCCCTTTCGGCAGGAGACTAACATAGAAGGAGACCCCAAACGGGTTGACTTTGAAGTTAGTCCGTAGTTCCAGTCCCCCAATGTCTGCACCCACAAAGTACCCCAAACAAATTGTCCGGAACAGATCGTTACTCACCCAGCCAACCTCTGCCTCTCTTGCAGAATATAACCCCTGCTGGGGAGACGTGTGGACTGGTCCTTCTCCCTGGAGTCCATTTAGCCGCTGGAGAGAAGACAGGGTGACTGGGATCACTCCATCATGCTGTTGGGGATCTGGGCCGACTGCCCAGCATCCCTGGGGTACACAGGAGGAGACAGTAGTCTCATATACTTTTTCTCTATGAAAATCCGTCAATGCATGTACAACAAGGCTGACATCCTCCTGTCCCAATGCCAGACCTTTTTCTGGGGTTGTGTAAGTGGGAACCAAAGTCTCATCCACTACCACAGGGAATCCATCTTCAATTAGTTGGGGGCAGAGGCCAGCAGCGCTCTGCTCTGTTGCCAGCCCTTCTGCTGGGTTGGGGTTGGCGAATACTACCCCCAGAACCTGGTTGGGGGTCTGCTGTAGAGAGGAGGGACTGCTTACCTCCTCCTCCTGGTATTCCTGCGGGGTAGGTTGGGGATCTGGACCGGCCGTCCAGCATCCCTGTAGGTCTGGTGCAGAGACCGCGGTCTCATCTCCACCATTGGGGTCAGGTCTGTTGTCTCCCTGTGGTTGGGGAGAAGGATTAGTTGTCTCTTGTCCCTGGAAGGTACACTGCTGTAGCTGGGGACCTGGGCCGGCTGCCCAGCCTCCCTGTAGGGCCGGTAGAAAGACCTCGGTCCCATCTCCACCTGCCATCGGTGGGTCTTCACAGTACCCCCAGTCTGTACTGTCTCTCCAACCAAGGGGAGACTGTTGTGGGCGGAGGCCAGTAGCGTTCTGCCCAGCTTCCAGCTTTTCCACTGGGAAGTAAATTGAAACATCGGTGACCTTGCACACATCCTTCAGGGGCACCGATTGTTGTATGCAGGGGTCCACAGTGCCATGCTCTGAAGTCAGCTGTTCTGCAGGAGTCTCACCGGGTTGTTCCTCCTCAATAGAAAAGTCTATTAAATCCCCAGTCTCTGGTGGTGTCTGGGGATTGAGATTCACCATCTCCTTTCTGTGGAATCCAGAAGATGTTACTGGTGCTGGGCAGAGGCTAGCAGAGCTCTGCCCTGTTGTCAGCACTTTAGCTTTGGGAACAGCAATCTCCGGAGTTTCCACTGCCGACTCATAGGCATGCTGCTGAACGTGTCCTAGCAGTTTCCTGTATGCCCTTTCCAGATGCTGTTCTTTCCTTAGCAAGTGTTCTAGATCAGGTTCAAGCTCTGAGACCCCTATGAGATGGAGCATAGCCTCTCTGTATTCTCGCAGGTTCCCCTTCATCCCCAAACACATCTGTAAGGCTCTCCCACAGCAATCCAGGGCCACCCAAGTCATATCCCTCGGGAGAGAATTCTTATGTCTCTCCTAAATATTTCTGCTCTGCGTGCCATTGCAGAGCCCGATCCTGATTGTCCAGCTCCATCTCCTGCTGGACCAGCCTGTCCAACTCAGATACCCATTGCTCCTGGGGCCGCTCTCCCAGGAATGCCATCCGCAACTTCCGTTGGTCACTGGCCCGTTCCCCTGGGGTTGGAAAGCACTTTCCCTGGTATATACCAGCAAGCTGGAGGGCTCCAAGCCAGAGCCCCACCCGAATCTGCTGCCTGAGCTCCAGGTATTGATCCGCAGATATTGTCCTGGGGTATACAGAAAGGGAAATCCGCAGCACCCCCTCGAACTCTGATGCCAGGTCCATATCTCCGTTGTAGCCACCAAAGTCTGCTATCCCGATCTTGGATCCCGGTGGAGGTTTGGATGTCCCAGACTGCAGGAAGCATCCCACCGCTTGCCACCAATGTGACGGAATCCGGACACCACCGACTGGGTATCTCTGCCAGTAACCTGCTTCCTAAGCTCTGGAACACGGGATCCGTGATTCTGGCTATAGTTACCCCAATAACTAGACAGTACAAGCTTTGGAGTCATCCAGAATCAAACTGTTTAATCAAACACACAGCACATGGAGATGAACACTTCAGGGACAACCCCTCCCCCTTAGTCACTCCACTCAACATACCCTTCCCATAATAACAATATAACAATGGAATGAGGGTATTCAACAACAAACCCCCACCCCCACTAGCAAGAGTCTGATTAGTGCAGAGCCGGCCTGACTGGGGTTTTTGGTCACCCTGTGCCCCTTATAGACACAGGGTGATTTACACATAAGAAGGACTGGGGATGCGGGACAAGGAGTCTCCCAACCTCCCTAAAGCAATTTTTGTTCCACAAGCCCCCCAACCAAAGTGTCTCCCGTCACAAAATAAAACTTCTGTTATCCCGTTGGAGGATGCTCCGTCCTTTAAGGATCCGGTGGATCGAAAGGTAGAAGCGGAGTCCCGCACCATTTTTTCCCTGATAGGGTCAACCTTTAGGCCAGTGGTTGCCATTGGTTTAGTTTCACAAACATTAACAGAATGGGCCAAATTGTTACGCCGTGACTTAAAGGGGAGAAGCATCCCCCCGGCAGCATCTGATTTGATGGAACAAATCATACAAAGACTACAGTTCATCTGTGACGCCGCCCTTGATGCCACTCCCCTGTTAGGGCATGCATCTATGTCAGCAGTGGTCCTCAGACGTGTATTGTGGTTAAAGTGCTGATCGGCGGATCTAGATTCCAAGAAAACTTTGACTAATCTCCCTTTTCAGGTGGATCGCCTGTTTGGGGCCATCTTAGATGAGATTATAAAGGATGTCACTGGGGGCAAGAGCACTTTTTTTGCCACAGACTGCTAAGGGGAAAGGACCTCGCAGCAGACGAGGACCTTCCTTTACCGCTCATAAAAGGTTTGTTCGTTTCGCTGGGACGAGCGAGAAGGGCAAAACTCCTTCAGGGTGTTTCAAAGGACACTGGTCGGGTAAACTAAAGTCCGGCTCAGCCAATCCTGAAGATAAAACCAATACAGCCTGAAGGTGCGCCCCCACCCATCTCTGGGGTGGGGGGGGGGGGGGGGCGTCTTCACCGGTTTCCAGATCCATGACCTTCCTGAAGCCCGGACGAAGGGGTTCAGGAGGCCGTGCGGTCGGGATACAGGATTGAGTTTCGATCACTTCTACCGGTGCGATTCTTCCCTTCCAACATTCGTATGCTACAGGGAGCGGTAGTTCCCGTTCCTTGAGCAGAACGTTTTCTTCACTTTTTTCAAAGGTCATTTCCAGTTCCCTCCAGGAGAATTCTTCTAAAGGAGATTCTTTTCGAATGGAATCGGAATCCCGATTCCCTGGACAATCGGATCCGGTTGAGCGAACGGACCAGCGAGTCTCTGGTCTGGGGGCTTCAGTCTCCAATGCTCACCCAGGGGAAGTTACTCCTTCCGATAGAATCCAGGTTTCCGATAAATGTGTGGGAACTGAGAATGATCAGACTTTGTCTGATTTACTGGACCGAGCAGCTCCAGGGCAGCCCGGTTCGGATCCAGTTGGCCACGGCTGTGGCTTAGGTCAATCACCTAGGGGATTGGCAGGCAGACTATCTCAGCCGTCAGACTCTGGATCAAGGGGAATGGTCCCTTCATCCAGAGGTATTTCAACAGCGGTGCCTTCATTGGGTCACCCCGGGTGTGGATCTGTTGGCATCTCGGCTCAACAGGAAGGTGCGGAGGTTTATAGCACGCGCCCGCGATCCTCTAGTGGACGCAAAAAGCGCGATGATCGTCCCGTGGGGGCAGTATCAGCTACGGTATGCCTTCCATCCTCTCAGGTTACTGCGGGAACTTCCTCGCAGGATAGAGGTGGAGGGAATTCCAGTTATCCTGGGAACTCTGGACGGACCTCATCGAGCCTGGGACACCGACTTGGTGAGGCTAGTCGCGGACGCTCCTTGGAGACTTCCTCTCAAGGAGGATCTGCTGTCTCACGGACCGATCTTCCATCTTGCTTTACAATTGCTGGCTTCAACGGCCTGGCCATTGAGACTCAGGTACTGAAGGACAAGGGTTTGTCAGCTTCAGTTATTCCTACTCTAATCAAAGCAAGGAAGGCGACTTCCAGCAAAGTCTATTATCGCACATGGAGGTCTTATATTGCGTGGAGTGAATCGCTTGGATTTCCCCCACGTACCTATTTGGTGACCCGAATCTTGGCCTTTCTGCAACAGGGGGTTGAGCAGAAGGCACCCTTACCGCCCTGGGATCTTAATTTAGTGTTGTTGGTTCTTCAGAAACCTCCCTTTGAAGATATTAGGGAGATTCCCTTGCTTACATTATCCCAGAAGGTGGCCTTCTTGGTGGCTATCACTTCTGCACGCAGGGTGTCAGAACTGGCCGCATTATCTTGTCGTTCCCCATATCTGGTGATTCATAGGGATAAGGTGGTTCTTCGTCCGAATCCATCCTTCCTTCCTAAAGTGGTTTCAGAGTTTCATCTGAATGAAGACATTGTATTGCCTTCCCTGTGTCCTAAGCCCAGCCATCATCGGGAGTTTGCATTACACTCCTTGGATGTGTTTCGGGCAATCAGGGTATACCTGAAGACTACGGACCAGTTTCGTAAAACGGATTCACTTTTTGTGAACACGGATGGCCCCAAAAAGGGGTTGCCTGCTTCTGCCGCGACTATCTCCAAATGGATCAGACAGACGGTGGTGCAGGCTTATTCTATTAAGGGTCGGGATCCTCCGTTCCCTGTCAAGGCGCACTTCACTCGGGCGCTTAGTGCTTCCTGGGCCTTCCGCCTATCAGGCGTCAGTGGTCCAGGTATGCAAGGCGGCTACCTGGTCGTCGGTTCATGCCTTTACAAAATTTTATAAAGTTGATGTGATGGCATCGTCGGATGCCTCTTTTGGCCGCAAGGTTCTGCAGGCTGCAATTTGAGGAGACCGGTGGTCTACCTCGAGGGTTTTTTTCCGTTGGATTTTCAGTTGAGTCTCATCATTTGATTTAAATGAGCCTTTAAGACTTCTAGTCGGTACCGGTTGGGCCTTCTAGATTTGAATTTTTCTGTTATCCCACCCCTCATTTGTGGCACTGCTTTGGGACGTCCCAATGTGTTATTAATCAAGAGGACTGCGTCTGTCAATGAGCGACAGAGAAAAATGGATTTTTGTAAAATCTTACCGTAAAATCCTTTTCTCTTAAGCTCATTGACAGACGCAGTACCCGCCCCTCGGTTTTTTTGAGTGGGGTTTGGTTAAATTCTCTGACACTGCTTTGTGACATAACTGACTTCCTGTAGCAGAGAGAGAGAGGATATACCCTCTGGGACTGCCCCTAAGGTGTGGCCAGAACGTTTTCCTTCCGTCTAGTGTCCTACTCCTGTAGAGGGCAGTATAACCCAATGTGTTATTAATCAAGAGGCCTGCGTCTGTCAATGAGCTTAAGAGAAAAGGATTTTACGGTAAGATTTTACAAAAATCCATTTATGTATATGAATGGTGGGCACTGCAGTGGGTACAGTACACTCTGTGGACCTGACACTCACTGGCAGGCCAGGCAACTGCAATTATAAAAAATAATTTTGTTTTTAATTTGCAAGGTGCTGTGCCACTGTATATATATGAGTGGTGGGCACTGCAGTGGGCACAGTACACTCTGTGGACCGGACACTCACTGGCAGGCCAGGCAACTGCAATTATAAAAAATATTTTTTTAATTTGCAAGGTGCTGTGCCACCGTATATATATGAGTGGTGGGCACTGCAGTGGGCACAGTACACTCTGTGGACCTGACACTCACTGGCGGGCCAGGCAACTGCAATTATAAAAAAATAATTTGTGCAATGTGACGGTGCGGCCCCTATCTCCATTCCCAGTCGATGCCTCATCAGGGAAAACGCGTCGGGGGAGAAGCCTGCGCTGTCACCACCTGTGGTCCGCGCTGCAGAGCGGCCACGATTGAAATAACATTCGCCTATTTATCCAACTTTAAATGTAAGTGTTCTACCTTTACTAATAAAGTCTTATAAGAGGTAATGCACTATTGCCTGTTTTATTCTCCTTTTGGGCATTATCTGTGACTGAGTGTGAGGGGTACAGGAAAGAGATTAACCTCCCCACGGCAACAGGAGTCCGAACAGGATCTGCTAGAAAGTTCACTGCCTGACAGTCTGGATAGCCACAAATTGAAAGTTCTGCACCCGCACAAAGCGGTTCAGTGATTTGAGGTCCATAAAGGGCTCTTTAATGGAAAGAGCCTGTAGATCACCAATTCTTCTTGCTGTAGTGATGGCTACTTTTAGAGAAAGAAATTTTAATGAGATTTCCTTTAAAGGTTCAAAAAGGGTCCTTAGATAACGCCTCTAGGACCCTGTTCAGGTCCCAAGGAGGGAACCTGTCTTTAGTAATAGGGGTAACCCTTTGTCTAGCCAACAAAAATCTTTTAACGGCTCTTTTGCCAGACTGGAGTCCAAAAAAACTGAAAGAGCCACTATCTGTACCTTAAGGGTGTTCACCGCCACACCCTTATCTACTCCATCTTGCAAAAATTCCAGGATCATGGGAGTAGAGGTAGCAGCAAAGTCCTTTTGCTTCTTCCAGACACAGAATGTTTTCCATACTTTCAAATACATTTTTCTAGTGACTGTTTTTCTGCTCAGTAAGAACAAAATGGAAATTCCCCTTGGGGTGGGACTTTTAAGGCACGTGGATGAATACAAAAAGAATATAATAATAATTAATTTATTGAAAATGATAACATATACATATACAGATACAAATTATTAAAAACAGTTGGCAAGCTTGATACAATTCATGCAGTCAATAGACAAGGGGATACCGCTGTATTGAGGTAAATGCCCAACGCGTTTCAAAGATATAAGTCACAACTCCTTCTTCAGGGGCAACCTTAAAATAGCGGTCTGTAAATGATCAACCATATAGATAATATATGGAAAGTATTTACAAATATGTAGATTGTACAAAAAATCATACAGTACTGTGGTAGACATTCATTACAGAGTAAAGCCATCCAAATAAAGTGTCTATATGTCAAAAAAGGTTCAAAAAAACACTTACAGGGTCTGCCGTATGGCTGCCTAGAGTGTATGCCTGCCAATGATATTGGGGTACTTCGTTGGGGAAAGTAGGCAATTTAGTAGGTAAAGATATTCTTGTAAGCACCTTCCAATTGTGTGTGCCCATCAGCTGTGAAGCTGACTGGGGACAGCTGAAACCCAAAAAGAATGGGAGATCTGCCAGATGAGGAAAAAAGAGTGGGTTGTATAGGGTTGTACAATTGAAATTGTTTGATAGCAAGACGGCTACTTGCTCTGCTAAGAATCAAATCTGCCAAGGTTTGCTGTGCATGCCTGACCTATAAAAAATGTCCTATGAAATAAAGGGTAGATGGTCCTTGATCATAGTTGTCTCCAATGCTGGTATTCTTAAATAGTAAAAATGCATAAGAATATACCATTCATTAGGCATGGCCCATTTGTAATGGCTTGTATAGCCGCTAGATGAAGCTAATGCCGATTTAAAAAGGAAATTGAAACCGCATTTAAACAGCAAACCAAGTGACTCGGGCAGGCACAGCGGTATTGACGGATAGATGACAGAGCAAGCAGTTTCAAAAAATAAATCCAAGTTTCGTTACCTTGTTAGTTTGATGAGCTGATATAAAGTTATGCAGCGAGCTTCCACCTTCAGCGAGTGAATGATGTGTTTCACTGTTTAAAGGGGAGCTGTTATAAGAAGGCTGGTAATTGAGTTTAATACAGATCAGCTAGTTGTACGTACTTGGTATTCATCAAGCTGGTAGCTCCCTGTTGGATTTCCTGGTGCGCAGCCGCCGTACAGGTTCCCCACCGCACATGCGCACATCTATGGTGCAGCGGAAGCCCGCACGGCCGATGCGTTCCACCGGCACGGTCACTTCCTGCCGGCGTGAGTCGCAAGCGGAAGTGAATGGGCGAGTCAGGAGGATCTCAAAGAGAACCAATAGTCTACGTCCAAGAGGCGGACTACCACATGGGTGTCCGCCCCCCGTGCCGGGCATGTCCCCCGGGCATGATGTACACATGGGAGATGATACTTAGTTGCCAAAATATAAAACATTTAGATTGCTCCAAAAAAAATCATAAACAATCTTTTGAAATATTTGCAGGGAAAAAGATAATGAGATGAGTGTAATTCAATTTAGGAAAAATTTCCCAAGAAAGTAATAAATCCCAGGCAGGGATGATAGCCAGCCAGCCATATGTAGCAAAAGTACAGAACAAAGGAATCCTCCCTTGGGCTATACAATAAGGTTTTAAGGAAACCTAGAGAGATAACAGAGAAAAGAGAAAATATGACAAATTATAATGTTTAATAGTGTAAAACAGAAAACATCATTATATCGAATAACACTCAGTAATGAACATTCATTGTTTCATATCTGCATACCAAGAGAATATAAGGCAGGTTTGGGGATTTTGGATTCGGTAAATGGTGAACAGTAAACTGGCTCCTGATGGAGGAAAAGAAAAAAGAGGAAAGATGTGAATGAGTAGGAAATAGACAAAAAGATGTCAGAAAAAGGCCTATTGTTCCATGCCTCCTGATGTGAACCCCTCTAAAAAGGGTTTATAAGAAACCATTTTGTTTAGTCCTGGTGGATCTGTAGCTCTTAAAGAATAGATCCACCAAAGTTCCATCTGTAGAAGAATTTTATTCCAGTCCCCTCCTCGGGGACTGGGGTGAATTCTATCTAAAATCAAGAACTTGATCCTTGGAAACTTTCCTGCGTGTACAAGGCTGGTATGACGTCCTAAAGGTAAGTCAGGGTTACAAGTTTTCATGCTTTTCACATGTCTATTCGCACGTTTAGAAAATGGCAGCTTGGTTTTGCCAACGTAGAAACAGCCGCACCCACAGAGGAGTAAATATACCACTCCGTGGGTGCGGCAGTTTGCAAAATGTTTCGGAAAAAAGGTTTGGCCATTAGGTAGTATTGGGTTTTGCTCAGTAAGAGAGTATCTACAACTTTATCGGAGCATCCCTTTGCTCTAAGCAATTGGTGTTCAGTAACCAGGCCGTCAGGTGGAAGAAACCTGGGTTCTGACACTGTACTGGTCCCTGAGACAGAAGGTCTGGGGAGACTGGGAGATGCCAAGGACAGGCTATGGACATGGCTTTCAGGATTGGGAACCATGGCCTTTTGGGCCACCAGGGAGCGATCAGAATTAAATTCAGATCCTGCATCCTGCTCAATTTCTGGAGCACTCTGGGAATTCGCATCAGATGTGGAAAGGCGTAGGCCAGATTGAACTTCCAGGGCTGAGCTAAGGCATCCAGCCCTACCATTTCTTTGGACCTGGTTAGGGAGAAGAAGTTCTTCACCTTCTTGTTCAGAGCAGAGGCAAATAGGTCTATCTCTGGTTGCCCAAACCTCTCTACTACAGACTGGAAGACTTTGGGATTCAATTCCCATTCCCCTTCTTTGATGCTGTAGCGGCTGAGAAAATCCACCTGCAGGTTGTCCTTTCCCCTGATCTGGACAGCTGCTAGTGAGATTATCCTCCCTTCGGTCCATCCCAAGATGTCTTGGGTTAGGGTAAGGAGAGATCTCGATCTGGTCCCTCCCCGTCGGTTCAGATAGGCCACAGTTGTGGTGTTGTCTGATAATATCAGAACCTCTCTGTTCCATATGAGTTTCCGAAAGGCTTTTAGGGCTTTTCCTACTGCCTTCAGTTCTCTGAAGTTGGATGAGGCTTGTGCTGTTCGTTTGCCCCATATTCCCTGGGTTTGTGCCCCCTCTAGGTGGGCTCCCCAGCCTCTGGTACTGGCATCTGTGGTAATCCTTAGTGGGTCCCACTGACCCCATGGCCTACCTTCCGCTAGGTTGTTTGAATTGGTCCACCATTCCAGGGAGGTCTGAACCTGTGGAGTGAGGACAACCATTTCGTCTAGCGACTCTATTCTTCTGTCCCAAGAGGACAGATGGAAGAACAGTAGTTCTCTTGCATGCAGCTGTGCCCACACAATGGCTGGGATACTGGCTGACATAAGGCCTAAGACTTTTAATACTTTTCTCCTGGGGCAAGATTGAGCATTCTTTAAGTCTAAGACTGCCGAAACTATTTATTCCCTCTTCTCTTTGGGAAGAAAGAGTTTGTGACACAGAGTCCACCTGAAATCCCAGGAAGGATTGTACCTGTGTTGGCACCAGGGACGATTTTTCCCAATTTAGAAGCCATCCTAACTCTTGTAGGGGGGTTATAACTTGCTGGGTGTCTGTCTTTAGTTGGGCCTCTGTTTTTGCAAAAACCATTAGGTCGTCCAGGTAAGGGATTAGAGCTATCCCTTGATCGTGTAACCAAGCCACTGCTTCCGCTAGGATCTTGGTAAAGATTCTTGGACTGGAGGTTAGTCCAAATGGTAGTGCCCTGAACTGCCAGTGAGAGGTTCCTTTCTCTGTCACTATTGCAAACCTCAGAAACGGCTGATGATCCTGGTGAATAGGAACATACAAGTACGCATCTTTTAGGTCCAGGGTGATAATGAACACATCTTTCAGTAGGTTTTTTCTTACTGAGTAGATGGTCTCCATAGTGAATTTTTTGTATAGAAGGAACTTGTTGAGGTTTCTCAAGTTTATTATCATCCGATGTTTCCCTGAGGGTTTTGGGACCACAAACACGTGGGAGTAAAACCCTTGGAAAAACTGTTCCTTTGGTACTGGGATGATTACCAGTTGTTCCGCCAGTTCCTAAATCTCTAATAGTAGGGCTTGGCCTTTGTGAGTTCCCTTGGGGACATGTGTAAGGGTTACTGTTGGGAGGTGGTATTGATGCAAATTCAAGTCTGTAGCCTTTTATGGTGCTGCAGATATATGGGCAGACTGTTATCTCTTCCCAGCCGGAAAGAAATTGACTCAGTCTGCCCCCTACTTTGACTTTTAACTCATTTTTAATCTTTACAGCTGAGGTGGAAGGAAAGGACGCACTGTTTCTTGATCTTTCCTTCCGAAAATTACGAAAAAAATTCCTGTTAGCCTCTCTAGGTTTTGTGTGAAATTTCTTCCTTTTTTCTGAAGATCTGGAAAGGACATCGTCCAAACCTGAACCAAACAAAAGGGTCCCCTCAAATGGAAGACCACAAAGCTTGGTCTTGGATGTGAGGTTACCTTCCCACTCCTTAAGCCAAATAGCTCTTCTGGCTGAGTTCAGGAGAGCTCCTGTTTTGGCAGATGCTTCTGATTCTAGTGCGGCGTCTGCCAGGTAGGCCAATGCCTTACTCATCACCGACAGGGAGTCCTGGATTTCTTGGGTTTTTGTCTGAGACAGACTTTTACTGAGTCTATCCACCCAGGAAAAGGCATTTCTGACCACACAGGAGGCTGTTAGACCTGAAGCCATAGTAGCTGCATTGGCATCCCAAGCTTTTCCCAGTAAAGTTTCTGCTTTTCGGCTCATGGCATTCTTGATGCTACCAGCGTCTAGAAAGGAGAGATCTCATTTTCTAGAAACTTGTGCCAGGGGAGCATCCAGTTTTGGTATTTTTAGGAATTTTACTTGTATCCTCCTCAAAGGGGAATCTCCTCTTCCAGGAGCTCCCTTTATTTAACCTGTTCTCAGGTAATTGCCATTGCTGAAGAATCAAAGTCTTCAGTGAATGGTGAACATGAAAAACTCTAGAGGGACTCTTCCCTGTCCCTTTGTAGAGTTTATCCTGTGCCGTGGTTTCTCTAGGCAAACCAGGTATCTCTTCTGAGGCATAGATGGCCTGAAGGAGAACCTGCATATTTTCTAACCCAAAAAGGTTTTTTGCTGACTCTGCCTCGTCTGGGGCATCTGAGTCCTTATTCCCTTCAGCATCTGAGCAGGATGGTGAATCTGAGCGGCTCTCCTCTGGAGATAAACCTTCTGTCCTGACTCGAGTTGGGGGAAGGTTTTCTGTAGTTTGGAGTAATACCTGACTGTCCTGCTCTTGATAGAGCTCTTCCTTTAGAAGAAGTCCCTTCCATTGAAGAGGGATCTATAGGGTCCACTCTATTAGCTCCTAGAGTGGACCTAACTGTCATCATAGTGGACAGCATTTCCTCCTGCATTGTCTTAAAAAAGTCTTTCATCATTCCTGAAGTTTCCATTGCTGTCATTCTATAAAGGCATTTATAGCAAAAGGCCTTAGTGTGGGAGCTGGGCAACTTATCTGAGCAATTACCACACTTCCTATGAACAATGTGCCCTGACAATGCTGGTGTAGAGACAGAGGTTTCTTGTGGACCGCTCAAGGACTCTGGAAGACAGGATACAAGATAGTATACAGTAAGTATATAATAAATTATGACATGAGGACCATCTGTTTTTGAATCATTTCACTGCATCCGATTAGAAATTTGCTATCCTAGGAACCTAACAGGAAGCTGCACCCTATTTATAACTCCTACTATCTAGGTCCAGCTACTTTTCCCCATTTTTATACCCTCCTCTGTTTAGACAATGATTACATTACACTATGATTTCATAAACACTATGCTATTTTTCCAGGTGTATGATTCAACTACTCAATTCAAGAATTGCATACGCTTGAATCTCTACTCCTCAGGTATATCCGCACCAATTAACTCCATATATAGATGAAGACATGATTAACAGTGATATATAACAACATATGTTCCTATTTCAGTACCTATCCTTGGACCACCCTATCCCTACACACATGTTGTTTATTTGGGGGAACACTGGACCCCCATAACGCTTCTTTTTGGAGGACCCAATCACCCCATCATTCACCCACTGACATACCAAGGTACGATGTAACACAGATCCTACAACTTAAAATTATGTTACCCCTAGACCAGCTCTCATATAAGGATATATACATCGCAGGAAGGTGATTCCAATTGGAAACATACTCTCTCCTGCACTCGGACCCGCTTAATACAGGATCTCGCCTCCATAGACGTACTAATGTTTCCACAAGGTATACCTCCTCTCTTACCATAGTATATATTTCACCTATAACTCGCAGGATATTTCCAAATAAAGTAACTACTCTACATATCCCCCTATATATACCAACACAGACGCCATTGCGACCTTCCACTGGGTATCCTCGCTGGGACCACATGCGGGAGGATCGGTACCCCTAGGACCCCCTCTTGGTGCACTGTTGGCACCCTATGCAGCGGACCTCTCCCTTCTCTGCTTTTATCAGCTGTGACTCTAGTCACATTCGGATCACTCTACTGGTATGCATTTCTGTACATCAAATGATATTCACACATGTAATGATTAACTACTCTGTTATATCTGTATATGAACATATATTTAACATACCACAACCTGTGTAACTAACAAAACTACTATATGCTATGTTATGTAGGAAATCAAAATCTCTCCGCATCCAGACCCCTGAAGAAAGGCCTGCGTGCCTGAAACGCGTCGGGTTGGAGGATTTCCTTCAAAGCAAACATATGCCACTGAGTATAAGTACCACTATCATCTTTATTGTCCTGGTTTTACATCCATACACACTCTCTGTATATATTGTAATATGTCTACATTCTAGATCTTTTACAGATCGATTTTAATATGTTTTTGTTAATAAAATGATTTAAATTTTACTTTCTTGTGGAAGTGTATCACCGCTAAAATCCCGCAACCCAGGGGGACCCCTTGTCCACTTGAGGACCATAGAAAGAACATGGTGGGTTCCAATAAGTTCAAGGAAATGATACAACTTCCAGGTATTTTTTATGTCGGTAACCAGCAGTCTTAAAAAATGCATAGACCCAATAAGGGTTACATGTTCAGCACTTACCCTGCTCAGGCCTGGGTTTGGCTGCCGACACCTGGAGCTGCCTCTCCTCTTCCTTCCCCGGAGGATGAGTCGTGGAGGGCTTAATTTCCACAGCAGACATCCGAGCTCCGATAGACTTGGATTCTGCTTTGCCGCTCGTAAGTGGCTCCGGCATCTCCTCCACATTCTTCCGCTTTCCCGTGTCGGGCGTGTATGACGTTGCGCCGGAAGTTCCGGTTTTGAAGATGAGGCTTGAAGTGCCCGTCCGGCGGGAAATTCAAAAACCTTCGGTGGAGGAGAGCTGCTGGCGCCGGATCGCAAGACCTGGAAACATCCCGCAGGTGACCGAGGGCTTGCACCACATTGGGCGACCTGGGAGAAGCCTGGATGGGGCAGCAGGTAAAGCTCCGCTCGTGGGGTCCCCCAGGGGGAACCCATGGCCTTCCGCTGAACCTGGCTCACAGGGTTCCCTTTTGACTCCATAAGTCTGAAGGTTAGTAATAACGCACGTATCTTGTAGGAAGAAACGCAATCTAAACTGAGGGCCTGAGGGAAGGGTGGGGCCTTTTAACTAATCTTAATTGATTGTGTTTTCGGTAGGAGGAGCCTCTCATCTCTCACTGCTGGGCCGTCCTGGAAGACGGGGAGAGAAAAACGTTTTTAAAGGGACAGTGTAAAAAAATACAAGAAGAAAAAATAAGAAAAAGAAAAAAAAAAGCACCTCGTCCCTCTGTGCTTGCGCGCAAATGCGAACACATACTCAAGTTGCGCCCACATATTTATATGGTTTTCAAACCACACGTGAGGTATCGCCACGATTGTTCAAGCGAGAGCAATAATTCTAGCACTAGACCTCCTCTGAAACGCTAAACTGGTAACCTGTAGAAATGTTTAAAGCAACGCCTATGGACATTTAAGTACCAAACTTTGTTACCATTCCACGAGCGTGTGCAATTTTGAAGCATGACATGTTAGGTATCAATTTACTTGGCGTAACATTCTCTTTCACATTAGAGAAAAATATTGGGCCAACTACTGTTTTCATATTTTTTTTATTCACATAACTGTATTTTTTCCAAAAAAATTGCATTTGTAAGACCGCTGTGCAAATACGGTGTGACAAATATTGCAACAATCTCCATTTTATTCTCTAGGGTCTCTGCTAAAAAAAAAAAAAAAAACAAATATAATGTTTTGTGGGTTCTAACTTAATTTTCTAGCAAAAAATATTGATTTTAATTTGTAAACAAGTGTCAGAAATAGACCTGGTCCTTAAGTGGTTAAGATTGAACTAGACAATAATGTCAATACTAAAAGGGCAGCACTTTTTTTTCATAACTAATGGCATCCATACCTGACTGTATTCTGTGATATTAGACATGTATTATTGTATGCACTTATAGGTAATACTTTGGTGGGGGGCTCCCATGGAAGAGGAAAAGAGACTAAGATAAGGAGGCAGCCAGCATCACACAGATGTTTTCATCTTTCACAGTGCTGGAGCCTTGAGACGCTTAAGGGAGGAGGTGGGTGGAGCCAACACCCACTAGGCGTGCGGTGGAAGAGGAAGGTGGCGGCTCCGCTCAGTTTGGACTTGGTACTGGGAGTAATACTTTTTTGAGGGGCAATTGCCCAGTTGCGCGCCCCCCCCCCCCCCACCCTGGTTCCGCAGGAACCAGCCAAGTGTCGACCCATGTAAGGGTGGGCTGGTTGTACAATAGCCTATTTGAAAAAGTCTGCACGATCAACACTGAAGTGACATCCGGCAGTGCTGATCAGTGTATTCTGACAGCAGGGAACTTTCCCCACCATCAGAATACAATACCTCAGCAGGAATTACAATACCTCAGCTGGAACTACGATCCAGGTTAGAAACACCGAGAAAAAATGGGAAGACATAACTAAGGTTCAAAAATCAGGTCAACGTTTATTTTTTTGGTATATTCAATGACTCCATGTTATAAAGAATGGTAGAGGACAGTCCTTCAAGTCATCAGAAAGGGGCTACATCTTCATGCACATTACAGAACAAAATTGCGAAGCAAGTCGGGCAAATTGATGAAGATGACATCTTATCGTTGATTGCAGTTCACCTCGACCTTGCTGACGAGCACTGCTAGTCCAGTTAGGCAGACTCGTTGAAATGAAGGCAGGAGCTAAAAAAGAGGAGAGGTATAGGGTTAGAGACAAAACATTTGTAAAGCAGTCCTTAAAGCATATTTCCACTTTTGGAGCCAAAGTGGAATGTAACATGTACTTTATATTGTTAGATGCTCCTATTAACATAGCATTATTTCAAACTTTAAAAAAATTGCCTTTTTACATGCATTTTATTTGCTTAAAATAGTTACATGCTCTTGGCTGGAGACAGGCACCCTGATGGGCTGGAGACAGGTGGTATCAGTGAAAGTAAAAAAATCCCAAAGTTTGGGTTGTCCCCATAAAAGAAATAGAGGGGAAATATTCCAATGGGGACACTAGTTCTGGTGACCTGGCGGTTCCCAAGGAAATCCCTCAATCTGCAGGGATTTCTTCTAACTTCCTGTTTGGCTATGGGACACAAAGTGAAGGAAAACATCAGCAATGGGACAGATGGTGAAAAAATATCTGACTGAGGATATAACCCCCCCCCCCCCTTACTCTATACAAAAAGAAAGTTTTACTTGTAGTTATACTTCAAGTGGCTTTTTCCAGCAAGGGCACTTCCTTTTAATCAGGTAATCTCTATTTGTTTTAACCTTAAACAATAACACAGGGAAACAAATAAAATCCCATTTTAAGTGGGCTCCAGCAAGAATTGGCCCACACCCACCATGTGACCACCCAAGCTCCCCATGCAAGGTCAAACAACCGCAAACAGAGGAGAGAGGAAGGAACTCCAAGAACCTTCACCAATGCAGAGCAACCCCCAAGCTGTAGCGCACTTCAGCAGCAGGCTTCCTTTACCCTGACACCCAGAGAGAAAGGCACAATTTCACACACAGAAAAGCTCAATAGTAAGGATAACCAAAAGGCACCACTGTACCCCGCTTACCTGGGCCTGGCTAGTGCATGAGATGAGGCACCTGCTTACGCTGTAGCAGCCAGCAGTTTCTGCTTTCTCCATGTTGCACAGTGCAGCGGAAAACTGAGAATGCGGAGTGACTAGGACCTGGAGCTCACATGTGGCAAGCCTCCACCACTATAGCGGCTTCCCTGCACTGCAGCAACCACCTTGTAAGTCCTGGGCTGCATGACACCAGCTCACATAACTTCACACAGCTTCGGGCACACAGGCACAGACAACCCAGCTGGCCACTGGTCCCCTGGGCTGGTGGAGGAAAAAAGGCACTGCAACACCCCCATCATCCAACAGGAGGGGGTGCTGGGATGGTCAGAAAATCAGAAACAACCCTGTGTAAGGCCACCACTCCCCCCCCACCCCCTCCAGTGAGAGCATAGCCCCCACTACAACAGTTGCCTGCAGTGCCTCCATAGTGGAGGAAACACCATAACCGAGGGCATGGTGGAAGGGGTAGAACAAAAAGGCTTGCTATAGTGTTTCCTGGGAATTTGGGTGGAGCAACTCTCTCTCCAGGTGCAGTCGAGAAAGATGATTGGGAAAAGTGTAAAGGGTTAATTATACCCGATGCTGGATGAAAACAAAGGAGAGCTAAGTGCAAAATTTGGTTCAATGCTTCTAAGTCCTTACACACACCACTTCCAACCATAGGAGGTCCATGGATGAACTGCAGAAACCTATTAAAGAGCTGAATGGAGGAAAAGACCACATGGACCAGAAGCTTGAATCCAATAGACCCCCAGCTTTTTAAGAGCATTATTTAAGGCAGTGGTGGTCAACCTTCTTGACACAGGGGGTTTCAAGTGCAGACCCACACCACCAAAGGGACGCACATACAATTAAAAGCAAAGTTTACCCTTGAGGGTGGAAAAAAAAAATTGTAAAATGCACATATTATTGCAGGAAAAAAAAAAAAGTGTGTACCCTTTCCTTATATCCCATGATCCTCCTAGATTTTCCTCTAAATATAAAAAACAACATAGGTTGCATATTCCAACGACTAAATTGTATGCTTACCAATTTACCAAACTAACCCAAACAGCAAAGTCTTGCCAGAGCCCAACCATGCTGCTCATTCTGATCCGCAAAGAGATTTAGAAAAGAGGCTGGGCATAAATCAGCAGGGAAGGGGAATTACTGGCATTGTATACAAACAATGCTAGAGAGGGCTTGATTACACAACATATCATTTGCATTTCAGATGAATGAAACACTGCTCTAGTAAAGCAGCCAATCACTATATGCATTGCCTATGAACTCTGCTTTGTTGGGACCACAAAGAGCATATGCGAAAGGGGAAATCATTTGCAATGCATTCTACACTGCTCCAGGGTGGGCATATAAATGAGCAACAATTAATGGCATAATAATGGCATAATAAAAATATGTTAAGCTTTGGGTCCACAAAACTGAGTGGCTAAACCCAAGCAACGAGTTAGAATGAAAGCTCATAGCTCATTTCATCTCCTTCCTTACTCAGCATAACAAAACATTAAATATTTTTCGGTCCACAAAATTGAGAGGCTAACCTAAGCCATGAGTTACATTGATACCCACCATCCGCCAATGCCGCAGGAGCGGGATTTCATCTTGCTTGGAGTGTTCATGGCTTCCCATTTTGCTTGGAGTGTTCATGGCTTCTCACTTTGCTGTTCATTGCTTCCACCTATTAATGGAAAAGATAAAATTTACAACGGCATCATGCCTATGCTTTCAGAGATAATGAAATATGAGATTTGGGTTAAAAACACAAAATGTAAACCATGTCATGAGAAAGACTTTCGCCTTGAACCTAAAATGCTGGCTGCATGGCTGTTATAATAAATCTGGCTTCCCTGCTGTGGCATTGTATTCTGACAGCGAGGAGACTCCCCTGCTGTCAAAATATACAGATCAGCTCTGCAGCCTACTGCACTGATCGAGCGGGAATATACTGACTTCTGTAAACCACATTGGCCACACATGGATCGAAATTCAGCTGGGCCCTGCTGAACCAGCCACATTTTAATCCATGTATGGCCAGCTTAAGGAAGTTACAACTCTTTCTGAATACATGTCACAGTTTAGTTACTTTAAGGCTGGCCATACATGGAACTGTTTAAATGAACAGATTTCTCCATCCACACAAGGTGGAAAGAGATGTCCTTCCAATTTTGTTAATGAATTTTAGACTGCTCCGCTGTCAGAATACACTGATCATCACTTATGGAAGGGAACAACAAGCTGGCTCGAGAGAAGTCCTATCATTAGATCTACATTTCTGGAATAGGAACAGCCATAGATTAACTGAAAATGCAGCCCAGTCGCTGCTGAACTGGTTGAATTGTGATCCATCTATAGCAAGTTTTAGTTTTTCAAGAGAATCAGCAGTCTCCAGTTGAATAAACCCATGAGGGAAGCCTCCATGTTTTCTTATGTTACTTCTATCAAAACCGCAAGATGCCTTGACACATGAAATTCTAGCCAACCAAAAAAGAACATGTATTGCTTTGTTTGCATTTAAACATTTTCATGCACTGCAAGACAGCATTTTAGTCTCAGATGGTAAAGTTACAGAAGTAATATTGAACAAGCAACTCTTATTTAACCACTTCAATAAAAGGGCACTTTCACCCCCTGCCCAGGCCAATCTTCAGTTTTCAGCTCTCTCACACTTTGAATGACAATTACTCAGTCATGCAATGCTGTACCCAAATTTTTTATCCTTTTTACACAAATAGCGCTTTCTTTTGGTGGTATTTAATCAAATTTTATTTGCGAAAAAAGTGAAATAAGAGCGAAAATGTAGAAAAAAAACACATTTTTATTTAGTTTCCATTATAACATTTTGCAAATAAGTAATTTTTTTTTTCTCATAAATTTGAACTGCTACATATCTTTGGTAAAAATAACCCAACATTACTGGGTATTATTATGTGTGACAGTTAGGGTTCTTTTACACTAGGATTCCGTCAAACGGACTCCGTTTATCTCAGCGGGGGATCGATCCGTCGATCCCCCGCTGAGCAGCCGGATGACAGCTGTTCTCTGCGCTGTGTGCGGAGATACAGCTGTCAGGTCCCCATGCATCTTCTATGGGGGAATTGGATGGGAACGGACCGTCGGTCCATTCTCATTCGATCCCATCCGATCGACGGATGGAAAATAGGGTTTCCATCCATCCAGATTTGATGGATCGGATGGGATGTCAGCGGACATGTCTCCGCCGACACCCGATGCCCCATAGATATGCATGGGGTGTCCGTTCAAATCCACAAAAAAAACTGACAGGCGGATCTGAACGGTCCGTCTGTGTGAAAAGGGCCTTATAGAGTCTATGGTGCCAATCATTAAAAATTGATCACACCTAATCACATCAGATGTACCGACGGGCCCATCTAATTTCTTGAGGCCCTGAAATGTTAGGACAGTACAAATGACCCCTTTTTGGAAAGTAGACATTGCAGGGTATTTAGTAAGAGGTGTAGCGGGGTTAAATATGCCTAAAGACATTGTTTGATATGTGGGAAGGAACTAGGCTCCCTCTAGTGGTAGCTGCATGGAATTTCCCGGGCTGTGACTTCCTTTTGGCAAGATGAAGAAACTACATCTCCCATGCTGCTTTGCAAGATCCAGGGTGCACGGCTGCACCGCACGGCACTATGGGGGAAGTTATTTAAAGGAAGAGAGAGGCTAAGCCGGGGGGGCGCCTTTCTGCGCTGGACTCTTGAGAAACCAGCGAGCGAGAGTGAAGGAGTGATACTGGATATTGGGCCAAAGCCTCTTAGCCTGGAGGGACGACGTGGAACCGTCCCATCTCAAGCACGAGGCACATTCCTGGAGGTCATACTGCTGTTTGCAGAGACCGGAAGTCATCCGCCAGAAGGACCTCGCGCGGTGGGCACATAGCCAAAGGACTGAGACCGCAGTGGAAGCGCGCGAAGGAGAAACTTCTGTTGGTGAGAGGGCACATGCCCAATAACTGACTATCTGCCAAAGAGATCGTTTTATCTACAGATAGCGGTAGCGCAACAGGAGGTGATAAAACCCCGGGGTTTATCAGCATACTCTCTCAGGAGACTCATAGACAAACAATAAGGTCTGTAAAGGAGTCGCCAGAGGCTTATCTCTCTCGCAGAAGTTATTGCTCAGTTACGCAGACACCCTGTGGTGACAACTAACAGCTCGTTGTTTTTCTCTCTCTTGATCTTCATTCCTAATTTGGATTACAAATGAGCTCTGTTCAATAACCTTGCTAGCGAAGATTAACAAGAAAGAAGAGAACTCTGGGGGAGGGACTCAGATAGGCCTACCTATCTGGTACTGTGTCTAGCCTTAATGCAGGAGGAGTGTGGGGGTATTCTTTTACCTTTTTTAAAGCGGTTTTAAATAACCTTTTATGGACTTGTATTGTATTGTATTGTATCTCCCCTATTCAATTTGATATATAGTAAACTAAGTTTGGTTAATTATAATCCTGTGTGCTGTTCCATTGTGTCACCCAGAAGGACTACTATTCAAGAAGGTAACAAGGTATTGTTGCATAGTGAAGTATTGTATTCCAATCTGTGTATCCATTTGATAGTCCAGTCCTATTCTGGGTTAGTTGTGCCTGAGGAGGGATCGAGCCAATTTGATTGGGTTGTTAGGCAGGGTGTAGACCCAATAATATAATCAGCAGCTCCTGTGGGGGTGGTGCTACAGAGGCATAGTGAGATTTTTGCAGTTGTAATTCTTTCCCACAATTCTTGAGGAAATAAATATTTTATTTTTTACACAAAATTGTAATAACAAGTTATTTCTCACACACAGTATAGGCATACTTGCAATTACACCCCAAAATACATTCTGCTACTCCTCCTGAATATGGCAATACCACGTGTGAGACTTTTACACAGCCTAGCCACATACAGAGGCCCAACATGCAAAGAGCACCGTCAGGTGTTCTAGGAGCATAAATTACACGCAATTTCATAACGACCCAACACACTTTTGAAGGCCCTGGAGCACCAGGACAATCGAATTACAAACAAAAGGACCCCATTTGAAAAACACCCCAATGTATATTCTATGAGGCATTATGAGTCTTTTCTCCATGTCTTTTTTCCACAAATTTTTAGAAACTGTGGAAAGAAAAATAAACATTTTTTATTTATTTTATCTACACAAAGCTGTCAATTTTAAAGATATTGCTAACACATAGCATGTACACAGCAAAAATTACACCCCAAAATACATTCTGCTACTCCTCTGGAGTAAGGCGATACCAGGTGTGAGAGGCCCAACATCTAAGTAGCACCTTCAGGCGTTCTAGGAGAATTGCACATCTAATTTCATTACAACCAATCACACTTTGAAGGCCCTGGAGGACCAGGACAATGGAAACACCCACAAAATGACCCCATTTTGGAAAGCAAAACACCCTAACACAATCTTTGAGGCATGGGCTGCAGACAGGCACCCGGCGCCCTCTGGCAGGCTGGACACAGGCACCCGGCGCCCTCTGGCGGGCTGGACACAGGCACCCGGAAGCCCTCTGGCGGGCTGGACACAGGCACCCGGAAGCCCTCTGGCGGGCTGGACACAGGCAACCGGATGCCCTCTGGCGGGCTGGACACAGGCAACCGGACGCCCTCTGGCGGGCTGGACACAGGCAACCGGACGCCCTCTGGCGGGCTGGACACAGGCAACCGGACGCCCTCTGGCGGGCTGGACACAGGCAACCGGACGCCCTCTGGCGGGCTGGACACAGGCAACCGGACGCCCTCTGGCTGGCTGGACACAGGCAACCGGACGCCCTCTGGCGGGCTGGACACAGGCAACCGGACGCCCTCTGGCGGGCTGGACACAGGCAACCGGACGCCCTCTGGCGGGCTGGACACAGGCAACCGGACGCCCTCTGGCGGGCAGGATACAGGCACCCAAAGATGAAGGCACAATAAACCACACACAAAAAATCCCAATAGCAAGGATAACCGAAAGGAACACTGTACCCCCCTTACCTGGGCCTGGCTAGTGAATGAGATGAGGCACCTGCTTCTGCCGTAGCTGCCAACAGTTTCTGCTTTCTACATGTTGCACAGTGCCGTGGAATGCTGAGAATGTGGTGTGGCCAGGTCCCGGAGCTCACATGTGGCAAGCCTCCACCACTACAGCGGCTTCCCTGCACTGCAGGAACCACCTTGTAAGTCCTGGGCTGCATGACAAGCCCATATAACTCCGAACAGCGTTGGGCAAACAGGCACAGACAACTCTGCTGGCCACTGCTCCCCTGGGCTGGTGGAGGAAAAAAGGCACTGCAACACCTTCATCATCCAACAGGAGGGGGGTGCTGGGATGAACAGAAAAAAACATGGGTAAAAAAACACTCCCCCCCTCCCCCTTCAGTGAGAGCATAGCCCCCACTACAAAAGTTGCCTGCAGTGCCTCCATAGTGGAGGAAACACCATAACCGAGGGCATGGTGGAAGACGTAGAACTTAAAGGCTTGCTGTGGTGTTTCCTGGGAATTTGGGTGCAGCAACTCGCTCTCCAGGTGCAGTCCTGATAGACGAATGGGGAAGTGTAAAAGGTTAATTATACCCAATGCTGGATGAAAACAAAGAAGAGAGCTCAATGCGAATATTTGTTCAATGCTTCCAAGTCCATGCACACACCACTTCCAGCCATGGTCCATGGATGAACTGCAGAAACCTATTAAAGAGCTGAATGGAAGAAGAGACCACATGAATCAGAAGCTTGAATCCAATAGACCCCCAGCTCTTTAAGAGCATTATTTAAGGCAGTGGTGGTCAATCTTTTTGACACATGGGGCTTTAAGTGCAGACCCACACCAAAGGCACCTGGGCCCTTCTGGCGGGCTGGAGACAGGCACCCGGGCACACTGCAAGGGCTGGGGACAGGCACCCGGGCACACTGCAAGGGCTGGGGACAGGCACCCGGGCACTCCTGATAGGCTGGACACGGTCACCCCTGATGGGCTTACTCTATACAAAAATAAGGTTTTGCTTGTAGTTCTACTATAAGTGGCTTTTTTCTTCACTTCCTTTTATCAGGAGAGCTCTATTTGCTTAAACCTTAAACAATAACAAAGGGAAAAGAATACAATCCCATTTTAAGTGGGCTCCAGCAACAATTGACCCACACCCGCCATGTGACCACCAAAGCTCCCCATGCAAGGTCAAACCACAAATAGACGAGAGAGGAAGGAGCTCCGAGAACTTTCACCAATGCAAAGCAGCCCCCAAGCTGTAGCGCACTTCAGCAGCAGGCTTTCTTTACCCTGACACCTAGAGAGGAAGGCACAATAAACCACACACAAATAATCCCAATAGTAAGGATAACCAAAAGGCACCACTGTACCCCCCTTACCTGGGCCTGGCTAGTGCATGAGATGAGGCACCTGCTTCTCCTGTAGCAGCCAGCAGTTTCTGCTTACTCCATGTTGAACAGTGCAGCAGAATTCTGAGAATGCGGAGTGGCCAGGACCCACAGCTCACATGTTGCAAGCCTCTACCACTGCAGCGGCTTCCATGAACTGCAGGAACCACCTTGTAAGTCCTGGGCTGCATGACACAAGCCCATATAACTCCAAACAGCATGGGGCACACAGGCACAGACAACCCTGCTGGCCACTGCTCCCCTGGGCTGGAGGAGGAAAAAAGGCACTGCAACACCCCCATCATCCGACAGGAGGGAGGGTGCAGGGATGGTCAGAAGGCCCTCTGGTGGGCTTGGAGACACGCAACCGGGGCCCTCTGGAAGGGCTTGGAGAAAGGCAACCAGGGCCCTCTGGAAGGGCTTGGAGACAGGCAGACGGGGCCCTCTGGAAGGGCTTGGAGACAGGCAGCCGGGGCCCTCTGGAAGGGCTTGGAGACAGGCAGCCGGGGCCCTCTGGAAGGGCTTGGAGACAGGCAGCCGGGGCCCTCTGGAAGGGCTTGGAGACAGGCAACCGGGGCCCTCTGGAAGGGCTTGGAGACAGGCAACCGGGGCCCTCTGGAAGGGCTTGGAGACAGGCAACCGGGGCCCTCTGGAAGGGCTTGGAGACAGGCAACCGGGGCCCTCTGGAAGGGCTTGGAGACAGGCAGCCGGGGCCCTCTGGAAGGGCTTGGAGACAGGCAGCCGGGGCCCTCTGGAAGGGCTTGGAGACAGGCAACCGGGGCCCTCTGGAAGGGCCTGGAGACAGGCAACCGGGGCCCTCTGGAAGGGCTTGGAGACACGCAACCGGGGCCCTCTGGAAGGGCTTGGAGACACGCAACCGGGGCCCTCTGGAAGGGCTTGGAGACACGCAACCGGGGCCCTCTGGAAGGGCTTGGAGACACGCAACCGGGGCCCTCTGGAAGGGCTTGGAGACACTCAACCGGGGCCCTCTGGAAGGGCTTGGAGACACGCAACCGGGGCCCTCTGGAAGGGCTTGGAGACACGCAACCGGGGCCCTCTGGAAAGGCTTGGAGACACGCAACCGGGGCCCTCTGGAAAGGCTTGGAGACGGGCAACCGGGGCCCTCTGGAAGGGCTTGGAGACGGGCAACCGGGGCCCTCTGGAAGGGCTTGGAGACGGGCAACCGGGGCCCTCTGGAAGGGCTTGGAGACGGGCAACCGGGGCCCTCTGGAAGGGCTTGGAGACGGGCACCCGGGCACTCTGGAAGGGCATGGAGACGGGCACCCGGGAAGGGCATGGAGACGGGCACCCGGGCACTCTGGAAGGGCATGGAGACGGGCACCCAAGCACTCCTGATAGGCTGGACACGGGCACCCCTGATGGGCTTACTCTATACAAAAAGAAGGTTTTGCTTGTAGTTCTACTATAAGTGGCTTTTTTCTTCACTTCCTTTTATCAGGAGAGCTCTATTTGCTTTAATCTTAAACAATAGCAAAGGGAAACAAATACAATCCCATTTTAAGTGGGCTCCAGCAACAATTGACCCACACCCGCCATGTGACCACTCAAGCTCCCCATGCAAGGTCATTCAACCGCAAATAGACGAGAGAGGAAGGAGCTCCGAGAACTTTCACCAATGCAAAGCTGCCCCCAAGCTGTAGCGCACTTCAGCAGCAGGCTTCCTTTACCCTGACACCTAGAGAGGAAGGCACAATAAACCACACACAAGTAATCCCAATAGTAAGGATAACCAAAAGGCACCACTGTGCCCCCCCTTAGCTGGGCCTGGCTAGTGCATGAGATGAGGCACCTGCTTCTGCTGTAGCAGCCAACAGTTTCTGCTTTCTCCATGTTGCACAGTGCAGCAGAATTCTGAGAATGCGGAGTGGCCAGGACCCGCAGCTCACATGTGGCAAGCCTCCACCACTGCAGCGGCTTCCCTGCACTGCAGGAACCACCTTGCAAGTCCTGCGCTGCATGACACAAGCCCATATAGCTCCAAACAGCATCGGGCACACAGGCATAGACAACCCTGCTGGCCACTGCTCCCCTGGGCTGGAGGAGGAAAAAAAGGCACTGCAACACCCCCATCATCCAACAGGAGGGAGGCTGCAGGGATGGTCAGAAGGCCCTCTGGAAGGGCTTGGAGACAGGCAACAGGGGCCCTCTGGAAGGGCTTGGAGACAGGCAACCGGGGCCCTCTGGAAGGGCTGACACGGGCAACCGGGGCCCTCTGGAAGGGCTGACACGGGCACCCGGGCACTCTGGAAGGGCTGACACGGGCACCCGGGCACTCTGGAAGGGCTGACACGGGCACCCGGGCACTCTGGAAGGGCTGACACGGGCACCCGGGCACTCTGGAAGGGCTGACACGGGCACCCGGGCACTCTGGAAGGGCTGACACGGGCACCCGGGCACTCTGGAAGGGCTGACACGGGCACCCGGGCACTCTGGAAGGGCTGACACGGGCACCCGGGCACTCTGGAAGGGCTGACACGGGCAGCCGGGCACTCTGGAAGGGCTGACACGGGCAGCCGGGCACTCTGGAAGGGCTGACACGGGCAGCCGGGCACTCTGGAAGGGCTGACACGGGCAGCAGGGCACTCTGGAAGGGCTGACACGGGCAGCAGGGCACTCTGGAAAGGCTGACACTGGCACCCGGGCACTCTGGAAGGGCTGACACAGGCAGCCGGGCACACCTGATAGGCTGGACACGGGCACCCCTGATGGGCTTACTCTATACAAAAAGAAGGTTTTGCTTGTAGTTCTACTATAAGTGGCTTTTGTCACTTCCTTTTATCAGGAGGGCTTTATTTGCTTTAACCTTAAACAATAACAAAGGGAAACAAATACAATCCCATTTTAAGTGGGCTCCAGCAACAATTGACCCACACCCGCCATGTGACCACCCAAGCTCCACATGCAAGGTCAATCAACCGCAAATAGACGAGAGAGGAAGGAGCTCCGAGAACTTTCACCAATGCAAAGCTGCCCCCAAGCTGTAGCGCACTTCAGCAGCAGGCTTCCTTTACCCTGACACCTAGAGAGGAAGGCACAATAAACCACACACAAGTAATCCCAATAGTAAGGATAACCAAAAGGCACCACTGTGCCCCCCTTACCTGGGCCTGGCTAGTGCATGAGATGAGGCACCTGCTTCTGCTGTAGCAGCCAACAGTTTCTGCTTTCTCCATGTTGCACAGTGCAGCAGAATTCTGAGAATGCGGAGTGGCCAGGACCCGCAGCTCACATGTGGCAAGCCTCCACCACTGCAGCGGCTTCCCTGCACTGCAGGAACCACCTTGCAAGTCCTGCGCTGCATGACACAAGCCCATATAGCTCCAAACAGCATCGGGCACACAGGCATAGACAACCCTGCTGGCCACTGCTCCCCTGGGCTGGAGGAGGAAAAAAAGGCACTGCAACACCCCCATCATCCAACAGGAGGGAGGCTGCAGGGATGGTCAGAAGGCCCTCTGGAAGGGCTTGGAGACAGGCAACAGGGGCCCTCTGGAAGGGCTTGGAGACAGGCAACCGGGGCCCTCTGGAAGGGCTGACACGGGCAACCGGGGCCCTCTGGAAGGGCTGACACGGGCACCCGGGCCCTCTGGAAGGGCTGACACGGGCAACCGGGCACTCTGGAAGGGCTGACACGGGCAACCGGGCACTCTGGAAGGGCTGACACGGGCAACCGGGCACTCTGGAAGGGCTGACACGGGCACCCGGGCACTCTGGAAGGGCTGACACGGGCACCCGGGCACTCTGGAAGGGCTGACACGGGCACCCGGGCACTCTGGAAGGGCTGACACGGGCACCCGGGCACTCTGGAAGGGCTGACACGGGCACCCGGGCACTCTGGAAGGGCTGACACGGGCACCGGGGCACTCTGGAAGGGCTGACACGGGCACCCGGGCACTCTGGAAGGGCTGACACGGGCAGCCGGGCACTCTGGAAGGGCTGACACGGGCAGCCGGGCACTCTGGAAGGGCTGACACGGGCAGCCGGGCACTCTGGAAGGGCTGACACGGGCAGCAGGGCACTCTGGAAAGGCTGACACTGGCACCCGGGCACTCTGGAAGGGCTGACACAGGCAGCCGGGCACACCTGATAGGCTGGACACGGGCACCCCTGATGGGCTTACTCTATACAAAAAGAAGGTTTTGCTTGTAGTTCTACTATAAGTGGCTTTTGTCACTTCCTTTTATCAGGAGGGCTTTATTTGCTTTAACCTTAAACAATAACAAAGGGAAACAAATACAATCCCATTTTAAGTGGGCTCCAGCAACAATTGACCCACACCCGCCATGTGACCACCAAAGCTCCACATGCAAGGTCAATCAACCGCAAATAGACGAGAGAGGAAGGAGCTCCGAGAACTTTCACCAATGCAAAGCTGCCCCCAAGCTGTAGCGCACTTCAGCAGCAGGCTTCCTTTACCCTGACACCTAGAGAGGAAGGCACAATAAACCACACACAAGTAATCCCAATAGTAAGGATAACCAAAAGGCACCACTGTGCCCCCCTTACCTGGGCCTGGCTAGTGCATGAGATGAGGCACCTGCTTCTGCTGTAGCAGCCAACAGTTTCTTCTTTCTCCATGTTGCACAGTGCAGCAGAATTCTGAGAATGCGGAGTGGCCAGGACCAGCAGCTCACATGTGGCAAGCCTCCATCACTGCAGCGGCTTCCCTGCACTGCAGGAACCACCTTGCAAGTCCTGCGCTGCATGACACAAGCCCATATAGCTCCAAACAGCATCGGGCACACAGGCACAGACAACCCTGCTGGCCACTGCTCCCCTGGGCTGGAGGAGGAAAAAAAGGCACTGGAACACCCCCATCATCTGACAGGAGGGAGGGTGCAGGGATGGTCAGAAGGCCCTCTGGAAGGGCTTGGAGACACGCAACCGGGGCCCTCTGGAAGGGCTTGGAGACACGCAACCGGGGCCCTCTGGAAGGGCTTGGAGACGGGCAACCGGGGCCCTCTGGAAGGGCTTGGATACGGGCAACCGAGGCCCTCTGGAAGGGCTTGGAGACGGGCAACCGGGGCCCTCTGGAAAGGCTTGGAGACACGCAACCGGGGCCCTCTGGAAAGGCTTGGAGACACGCAACCGGGGCCCCTCTGGAAAGGCTTGGAGACACGCAACCGGGGCCCCTCTGGAAAGGCTTGGAGACACGCAACCGGGGCCCCTCTGGAAAGGCTTGGAGACACGCAACCGGGGCCCCTCTGGAAAGGCTTGGAGACACGCAACCGGGGCCCCTCTGGAAAGGCTTGGAGACACGCAACCGGGGCCCCTCTGGAAAGGCTTGGAGACACGCAACCGGGGCCCCTCTGGAAAGGCTTGGAGATACGCAACCGGGGCCCCTCTGGAAAGGCTTGGAGACACGCAACCGGGGCCCCTCTGGAAGGGCTTGGAGACACACAACCGGGGCCCTCTGGAAGGGCTTGGAGACACAACCGGGGCCCTCTGGAAGGGCTTGGAGACACGCAACCGGGGCCCTCTGGAAGGGCTTGGAGACACGCAACCGGGGCCCTCTGGAAGGGCTTGGAGACACGCAACCGGGGCCCTCTGGAAGGGCTTGGAGACACGCAACCGGGGCCCTCTGGAAGGGCTTGGAGACACGCAACCGGGGCCCTCTGGAAGGGCTTGGAGACACGCAACCGGGGCCCTCTCGAAGGGCTTGGAGACACGCAACCGGGGCCCTCTGGAAGGGCTTGGAGACACACAACCGGGGACCTCTGGAAGGGCTTGGAGACACGCAACCGGGGCCCTCTGGAAGGGCTTGGTGACACGCAACCGGGGCCCTCTGGAAGGGCTTGGAGACACGCAACCGGGGCCCTCTGGAAAGGCTTAGATACACGCAACTGGGGCCCTCTGGAAGGGCTTGGAGACACGCAACCGGGGCCCTCTGGAAGGGCTTGGAGACACGCAACCGGGGCCCTCTGGAAGGGCTTGGAGACACGCAACCGGGGCCCTCTGGAAGGGCTTGGAGACACGCAACCGGGGCCCTCTGGAAGGGCATGGAGACACGCAACCGGGGCCCTCTGGAAGGGCTTGGAGACAGGCACTCGGGCCCTATGGCGGGCTTGGAGACAGGCACTCGGGCCCTCTGGCGGGCTTGGAGACAGGCACCCGGGCCCTCTGGCGGGCTTGGAGACAGGCATCCGCGCACTTCTGCCAGGCTGGAGATAGGCATCCGCGCACTTCTGACGGGCTGGAGACAGGCACCCGGGCACTTCTAATGGGCTGGAGACAGGCACCGGGCACTTCTAATGGGCTGGAGACAGGTGGTATCATTGAAAGTAAAAAAATCCTAAAGTTTGGGTTGTCCCCATAAAAGAAATAAACGGGAAATATTACAGTAGGGACACTAGTTCTGGTGACCTGGCAGTCCCCAGGGAAACCCCTCAATCTGCAGGGATTTCTTCTCACTAAGTTTGGCTACGGGACAGGAAGTTTAGGAAAATCTTATTTTAATAAGTCAGATTATTAATATCTGACTGAGGTTATAAACCCCCCTTACTCTATACATAAAGAAAGTTTTGCTTGTAGTTCTACTTTAATTGGCTTTTTCCAGGAAGAGCACTTCCTTTTATCAGGAGAGTTCTATTTGCTTTAACCTTAATAACAAAGGGAAACAAATACAATCCCATATTAAGTGGGCTCCAGCAAGACAAGAATTGACTCACACCCGCCATGTGACCATCCAAGCTCCCAATGCAAGGTCAAACAACCGCAAATAGAGGAGAGAAGAAGGAGCTCCGAAAACCTTCACCAATGCAGAGCAGCCCCCCAGCTGTAGCACACTTCAGCAGCAGGCTTCCATCACCCCGACACCTAAAGAAGAAAGCACAATAAACCACACACAAAAAATACCAATAGTAAGGACCACTGTACCCCCCTTACCTGGGCCTGGCTAGTGCATGAGATGAGGCACCTGATTCTGCCGCAGCAGTCAGTTTCTGCTTTCTCCATGCTGCACAGTGCAGCGGAATACTGAGAATGTGAAGTGGCCAGGACCCGGCAAGCTTCCACTACCACAGCGGCTTCCCTGCACTGCAGGAATCACCTTGTAAGTCCTGGGGTGCATGAAATGCCCATATAACTCTGAACAGCGTAGAGCACACAGGCACAGACAACCACGCTGGCCACTGCTCCCCTTGGCTGGTGGAGAAAAAAAAAGGCACTGCAACACCCCCATCATCTGACAGGAGGGAGGGTGCAGAGATGGTCAGAAAAAACCCTGGGTAAGGCCACCACTACCACCCCCCCTCCAGTGAGAGCATAGCCCCCACTACAAAAGTTACCTGTAGTGCCTCCATAGTGGAGGAAACACCATAACCGAGGGCATGGTGGAAGAGTGGAAGACTTAGAACTTCAAGGCTTGCTGTGGTGTTTCCTGGGAATTTGTGTGCAGCAACTCTCTCTCCAGGTGCAGTACTGATAGACGAATGGGGAAGTGTAAAAGGTTAATGATACCCGATGCTGGATGAAAACAAAGAGCTCAATGCCAATATTTGTTCAATGCTTAAGTCCATGCACACACACCTATCAGCCATGGTCCATGGATGAACTGCAGAAACCTATTAAAGAGCTGAATGGAAGAAGAGATAACATGAACCAGAAGCTTGAATCCGATAGACCCCCAGCTTTTTAAGAGCATTATTTAAGGCAGTGGTGGTCAACCTTCTTGACACAGGGGGCTTCAAGTGCAGACCCACACCACAGGCACCCAGGCACTCTCGAAGAGCATGCCGACAGGCACCCGGGCACTCTGGAAGGGCATGCAGACGGGCACCCGGGCACTCTGGAAGGGCATGCAGACGGGCACCCGGGCACTCTGGAAGGGCATGCAGACGGGCACCCGGGCACTCTGGAAGGGCATGCAGACGGGCACCCGGGCACTCTGGAAGGGCATGCAGACGGGCACCAGGGCACTCTGGAAGGGCATGCAGACGGGCACCAGGGCACTCTGGAAGGGCATGCAGACGGGCAGCCAGGCACTCTGGAAGGGCATGCAGACGGGCAGCCAGGCACTCTGGAAGGGCTGACACGGGCACTCTGGAAGGGCCGACACGGGCACTCTGGAAGGGCCGACACGGGCACTCTGGAAGGGCCGACACGGGCACTCTGGAAGGGCCGACACGGGCACTCTGGAAGGGCCGACACGGGCACTCTGGAAAGGCCGACACGGGCACTCTGGAAAGGCCGACACGGGCACTCTGGAAAGGCCGACACGGGCACTCTGGAAAGGCCGACACGGGCACTCTGGAAAGGCCGACACGGGCACTCTGGAAAGGCCGACACAGGCACTCTGGAAAGGCCGACACAGGCACTCTGGAAAGGCCGACACGGGCACTCTGGAAAGGCCGACACGGGCACTCTGGAAGGGCCGACACGGGCACTCTGGAAGGGCCGACACGGGCACTCTGGAAGGGCCGACACGGGCACTCTGGAAGGGCCGACACGGGCACTCTGGAAGGGCCGACACGGGCACTCTGGAAGGGCCGACACGGGCACTCTGGAAGGGCCGACACGGGCACTCTGGAAGGGCCGACACGGGCACTCTGGAAGGGCCGACACGGGCAGCCGGGCACTCTGGAAGGGCCGACACGGGCAGCCGGGCACTCTGGAAGGGCCGACACGGGCAGCCGGGCACTCTGGAAGGGCCGACACGGGCAGCCGGGCACTCTGGAAGGGCCGACACGGGCAGCCGGGAACTCTGGAAGGGCCGACACGGGCAGCCGGGCACTCTGGAAGGGCCGACACGGGCAGCCGGGCACTCTGGAAGGGCTGACACGGGCAGCCGGGCACTCTGGAAGGGCTGACACGGGCAGCCGGGCACTGTGGAAGGGCTGACATGGGCACCCGGGCACTCTGGAAGGGCTGACACGGGCACCCGGGCACTCCTGATAGGCTGGACACGGGCACCCCTGATGGGCTTACTCTATACAAAAAGAAGGTTTTGCTTGTAGTTCTACTAGAAGTGGCTTTTTTCACTTCCTTTTATCAGGAGAGCTTTATTTGCTTTAACCTTAAACAATAACAAAGGGAAACAAATACAATCCCATTTTAAGTGGGCTCCAGCAACAATTGACCCACACCCGCCATGTGACCACCCAAGCTCCCCATGCAAGGTCAATCAACCGCAAATAGAAGGAGCTCCGAGAACTTACACCAATGCAAAGCTGCCCCCAAGCTGTAGCGCACTTCAGCAGCAGGCTTCCTTTACCCTGACACCTAGAGAGGAAGGCACAATAAACCACACACAAGTAATCCCAATAGTAAGGATAACCAAAATGCACCACTGTGCCCCCCTTACCTGGGCCTGGCTAGTGCATGAGATTAGGCACCTGCTTCTGCTGTAGCAGCCAACAGTTTCTGCTTTTCACGCAACCGGGGCCCTCTGGAAGGGCATGGAGACATGCAACCGGGGCCCTCTGGAAGGGCTTGGAGACACGCAACCGGGGCCCTCTGGAAGGGCTTGGAGACACGCAACCGGGGCCCTCTTTAAAGGCTTGGAGACACGCAACCGGGGCCCTCTTTAAAGGCTTGGAGACACGCAACCGGGGCCCTCTTTAAAGGATTGGAGACACGCAACCGGGGCCCTCTTTAAAGGATTGGAGACCCGCAACCGGGGCCCTCTGGAAGGGCTTGGAGACCCGCAACCGGGGCCCTCTGGAAGGGCTTGGAGACCCGCAACCGGGGCCCTCTGGAAGGGCTTGGAGACACGCAACCGGGGCCCTCTGGAAGGGCTTGGAGACACGCAACCGGGGCCCTCTGGAAGGGCTTGGAGACACGCAACCGGGGCCCTCTGGAAGGGCTTGGAGACACGCAACCGGGGCCCTCTGGAAGGGCTTGGAGACACGCAACCGGGGCCCTCTGGAAGGGCTTGGAGACACGCAACCGGGGCCCTCTGGAAGGGCTTGGAGACACGCAACCGGGGCCCTCTGGAAGGGCTTGGAGACACGCAACCGGGGCCCTCTGGAAGGGCTTGGAGACACGCAACCGGGGCCCTCTGGAAGGGCTTGGAGACACGCAACCGGGGCCCTCTGGAAGGGCTTGGAGACACGCAACCGGGGCCCTCTGGAAGGGCTTGGAGACACGCAACCGGGGCCCTCTGGAAGGGCTTGGAGACACGCAACCGGGGCCCTCTGGAAGGGCTTGGAGACACGCAACCGGGGCCCTCTGGAAGGGCTTGGAGACACGCAACCGGGGCCCTCTGGAAGGGCTTGGAGACACGCAACCGGGGCCCTCTGGAAGGGCTTGGAGACACGCAACCGGGGCCCTCTGGAAGGGCTTGGAGACACGCAACCGGGGCCCTCTGGAAGGGCTTGGAGACACGCAACCGGGGCCCTCTGGAAAGGCTTAGATACACGCAACCGGGGCCCTCTGGAAGGGCTTGGAGACACGCAACCGGGGCCCTCTGGAAGGGCTTGGAGACACGCAACCGGGGCCCTCTGGAAGGGCTTGGAGACACGCAACCGGGGCCCTCTGGAAGGGCTTGGAGACACGCAACCGGGGCCCTCTGGAAGGGCTTGGAGACACGCAACCGGGGCCCTCTGGAAGGGCTTGGAGACACGCAACCGGGGCCCTCTGGAAGGGCTTGGAGACACGCAACCGGGGCCCTCTGGAAGGGCTTGGAGACACGCAACCGGGGCCCTCTGGAAGGGCTTGGAGACACGCAACCGGGGCCCTCTGGAGGGGCTTGGAGACACGCAACCGGGGCCCTCTGGAGGGGCTTGGAGACACGCAACCGGGGCCCTCTGGAAGGGCTTGGAGACACGCAACTGGGGCCCTCTGGAAGGGCTTGGAGACACGCAACCGGGGCCCTCTGGAAGGGCTTGGAGACACGCAACCGGGGCCCTCTGGAAGGGGCTTGGAGACACGCAACCGGGGCCCTCTGGAAGGGCTTGGAGACACGCAACCGGGGCCCTCTGGAAGGGCTTGGAGACACGCAACCGGGGCCCTCTGGAAGGGCTTGGAGACACGCAACCGGGGCCCTCTGGAAGGGCTTGGAGACACGCAACCGGGGCCCTCTGGAAGGGCTTGGAGACACGCAACCGGGGCCCTCTGGAAGGGCTTGGAGACACGCAACCGGGGCCCTCTGGAAGGGCTTGGAGACACGCAACCGGGGCCCTCTGGAAGGGCTTGGAGACACGCAACCGGGGCCCTCTGGAAGGGCTTGGAGACACGCAACCGGGGCCCTCTGGAAAGGCTTAGATACACGCAACTGGGGCCCTCTGGAAGGGCTTGGAGACACGCAACCGGGGCCCTCTGGAAGGGCTTGGAGACACGCAACCGGGGCCCTCTGGAAGGGCTTGGAGACACGCAACCGGGGCCCTCTGGAAGGGCTTGGAGACACGCAACCGGGGCCCTCTGGAAGGGCATGGAGACACGCAACCGGGGCCCTCTGGAAGGGCTTGGAGACAGGCACTCGGGCCCTATGGCGGGCTTGGAGACAGGCACTCGGGCCCTCTGGCGGGCTTGGAGACAGGCACCCGGGCCCTCTGGCGGGCTTGGAGACAGGCATCCGCGCACTTCTGCCAGGCTGGAGATAGGCATCCGCGCACTTCTGACGGGCTGGAGACAGGCACCCGGGCACTTCTAATGGGCTGGAGACAGGCACCGGGCACTTCTAATGGGCTGGAGACAGGTGGTATCATTGAAAGTAAAAAAATCCTAAAGTTTGGGTTGTCCCCATAAAAGAAATAAACGGGAAATATTACAGTAGGGACACTAGTTCTGGTGACCTGGCAGTCCCCAGGGAAACCCCTCAATCTGCAGGGATTTCTTCTCACTAAGTTTGGCTACGGGACAGGAAGTTTAGGAAAATCTTATTTTAATAAGTCAGATTATTAATATCTGACTGAGGTTATAAACCCCCCCTTACTCTATACATAAAGAAAGTTTTGCTTGTAGTTCTACTTTAATTGGCTTTTTCCAGGAAGAGCACTTCCTTTTATCAGGAGAGTTCTATTTGCTTTAACCTTAATAACAAAGGGAAACAAATACAATCCCATATTAAGTGGGCTCCAGCAAGACAAGAATTGACTCACACCCGCCATGTGACCATCCAAGCTCCCAATGCAAGGTCAAACAACCGCAAATAGAGGAGAGAAGAAGGAGCTCCGAAAACCTTCACCAATGCAGAGCAGCCCCCCAGCTGTAGCACACTTCAGCAGCAGGCTTCCATCACCCCGACACCTAAAGAAGAAAGCACAATAAACCACACACAAAAAATACCAATAGTAAGGACCACTGTACCCCCCTTACCTGGGCCTGGCTAGTGCATGAGATGAGGCACCTGATTCTGCCGCAGCAGTCAGTTTCTGCTTTCTCCATGCTGCACAGTGCAGCGGAATACTGAGAATGTGAAGTGGCCAGGACCCGGCAAGCTTCCACTACCACAGCGGCTTCCCTGCACTGCAGGAATCACCTTGTAAGTCCTGGGGTGCATGAAATGCCCATATAACTCTGAACAGCGTAGAGCACACAGGCACAGACAACCACGCTGGCCACTGCTCCCCTTGGCTGGTGGAGAAAAAAAAAGGCACTGCAACACCCCCATCATCTGACAGGAGGGAGGGTGCAGAGATGGTCAGAAAAAACCCTGGGTAAGGCCACCACTACCACCCCCCCTCCAGTGAGAGCATAGCCCCCACTACAAAAGTTACCTGTAGTGCCTCCATAGTGGAGGAAACACCATAACCGAGGGCATGGTGGAAGAGTGGAAGACGTAGAACTTCAAGGCTTGCTGTGGTGTTTCCTGGGAATTTGTGTGCAGCAACTCTCTCTCCAGGTGCAGTACTGATAGACGAATGGGGAAGTGTAAAAGGTTAATGATACCCGATGCTGGATGAAAACAAAGAGCTCAATGCCAATATTTGTTCAATGCTTCTCAAGTCCATGCACACACACCTTCCAGCCATGGTCCATGGATGAACTGCAGAAACCTATTAAAGAGCTGAATGGAAGAAGAGACAACATGAACCAGAAGCTTGAATCCGATAGACCCCCAGCTTTTTAAGAGCATTATTTAAGGCAGTGGTGGTCAACCTTCTTGACACAGGGGGCTTCAAGTGCACACCCACACCACAGGCAACCGGGCACTGTGGAAGGGCATGGAAACGGGCAGCCGGCCACTGTGGAAGGGCATGGAAACGGGCAGCCGGCCACTGTGGAAGGGCATGGAAACGGGCAGCCGGCCACTGTGGAAGGGCATGGAAACGGGCAGCCGGCCACTGTGGAAGGGCATGGAAACGGGCAGCCGGCCACTGTGGAAGGGCTGACACGGGCAGCCGGCCACTGTGGAAGGGCTGACACGGGCAGCCGGCCACTGTGGAAGGGCTGACACGGGCAGCCGGCCACTGTGGAAGGGCTGACACGGGCAGCCGGCCACTGTGGAAGGGCTGACACGGGCAGCCGGCCACTGTGGAAGGGCTGACACGGGCAGCCGGCCACTGTGGAAGGGCTGACACGGGCAGCCGGCCACTGTGGAAGGGCTGACACGGGCAGCCGGCCACTGTGGAAGGGCTGACACGGGCAGCCGGCCACTGTGGAAGGGCTGACACGGGCAGCCGGCCACTGTGGAAGGGCTGACACGGGCAGCCGGCCACTGTGGAAGGGCTGACACGGGCAGCCGGCCACTCTGGAAGGGCTAACACGGGCAGCCGGCCACTGTGGAAGGGCTGACACGGGCAGCCGGCCACTCTGGAAGGGCTGACACGGGCAGCCGGCCACTGTGGAAGGGCTGACACGGGCAGCCGGCCACTCTGGAAGGGCTGACACGGGCAGCCGGCCACTGTGGAAGGGCTGACACGGGCAGCCGGCCACTCTGGAAGGGCTGACACGGGCACCCGGGCACTCCTGATAGGCTGGACAAGGGCACCCGGGCACTCCTGATAGGCTGGACACGGGCATCCCTGATGGGCTTACTCTATACAAAAAGAAGGTTTTGCTTGTAGTTCTACTATAAGTGGCTTTTTTCACTTCCTTTTATCAGGAGAGCTTTATTTGCTTTAACCTTAAACAATAACAAAGGGAAACAAATACAATCCCATTTTAAGTGGGCTCCAGCAACAATTGACCCACACCCGCCATGTGACCACCCAAGCTCCCCATGCAAGGTTAATCAATCGCAAATAGACGAGAGAGGAAGGAGCTCCGAGAACTTTCACCAATGCAAAGCTGCCCCCAAGCTGTAGCGCACTTCAGCAGCAGGCTTCCTTTACCCTGACACCTAGAGAGGAAGGCACAATAAACCACACACAAGTAATCCCAATAGTAAGGATAACCAAAAGGCACCACTGTGCCCCCCTTACCTGGGCCTGGCTAGTGCATGAGATTAGGCACCTGCTTCTGCTGTAGCAGCCAACAGTTTCTGCTTTCTCCATGTTGCACAGTGCAGCAGAATTCTGAGAATGCGGAGTGGCCAGGACATGCAGATCACATGTGACAAGCCTCCACCACTGCAGCGGCTTCCCTGCACTGCAGGAACCACCTTGCAAGTCCTGGGCTGCATGACACAAGCCCATATAACTCCTAACAGCATCGGGCACACAGGCACAGACAACCCTGCTGGCCACTGCTCCCCTGGGCTGGAGGAGGAAAAAAAGGCACTGCAACACCCCCATCATCCGACAGGAGGGAGGGTGCAGGGATGGTCAGAAGGCCCTCTGGAAGGGCTTAGAGACAGGCAACCGGGGCCCTCTGGAAGGGCTTGGAGACAGGCAACCGGGGCCCTCTGGAAGGGCTTGGAGACAGGCAACCGGGGCCCTCTGGAAGGGCTTGGAGACAGGCAACCGGGGCCCTCTGGAAGGGCTTGGAGACAGGCAACCGGGGCCCTCTGGAAGGGCTTGGAGACAGGCAACCGGGGCCCTCTGGAAGGGCTTGGAGACAGGCAACCGGGGCCCTCTGGAAGGGCTTGGAGACAGGCAACCGGGGCCCTCTGGAAGGGCTTGGAGACAGGCAACCGGGGCCCTCTGGAAGGGCTTGGAGACAGGCAACCGGGGCCCTCTGGAAGGGCTTGGAGACAGGCAACCGGGGCCCTCTGGAAGGGCTTGGAGACAGGCAACCGGGGCCCTCTGGAAGGGCTTGGAGACAGGCAACCGGGGCCCTCTGGAAGGGCTTGGAGACAGGCAACCGGGGCCCTCTGGAAGGGCTTGGAGACAGGCAACCGGGGCCCTCTGGAAGGGCTTGGAGACAGGCAACCGGGGCCCTCTGGAAGGGCTTGGAGACAGGCAACCGGGGCCCTCTGGAAGGGCTTGGAGACAGGCAACCGGGGCCCTCTGGAAGGGCTTGGAGACAGGCAACCGGGGCCCTCTGGAAGGGCTTGGAGACAGGCAACCGGGGCCCTCTGGAAGGGCTTGGAGACACGCAACCGGGGCCCTCTGGAAGGGCTTGGAGACACGCAACCGGGGCCCTCTGGAAGGGCTTGGAGACACGCAACCGGGGCCCTCTGGAAGGGCTTGGAGACACGCAAACGGGGCCCTCGGGAAGGGCTTGGAGACACGCAAACGGGGCCCTCGGGAAGGGCTTGGAGACACGCAAACGGGGCCCTCGGGAAGGGCTTGGAGACACGCAACCGGGGCCCTCTGGAAGGGCTTGGAGACACGCAACCGGGGCCCTCTGGAAGGGCTTAGAGACACTCAACCGGGGCCCTCTGGAAGGGCTTAGAGACACTCAACCGGGGCCCTCTGGAAGGGCTTGGAGACACGCAACCGGGGCCCTCTGGAAGGGCTTGGAGACACGCAACCGGGGCCCTCTGGAAGGGCTTGGAGACACGCAACCGGGGCCCTCTGGAAGGGCTTGGAGACACGCAACCGGGGCCCTCTGGAAGGGCTTGGAGACACGCAACCGGGGCCCTCTGGAAGGACTTGGAGACACGCAACCGGGGCCCTCTGGAAGGGCTTGGAGACACGCAACCGGGGCCCTCTGGAAGGGCTTGGAGACACGCAACCGGGGCCCTCTGGAAGGGCTTGGAGACACGCAACCGGGGCCCTCTGGAAGGGCTTGGAGACACGCAACCGGGGCCCTCTGGAAGGGCTTGGAGACACGCAACCGGGGCCCTCTGGAAGGGCTTGGAGACACGCAACCGGGGCCCTCTGGAAGGGCTTGGAGACACGCAACCGGGGCCCTCTGGAAGGGCTTGGAGACACGCAACCGGGGCCCTCTGGAAGGGCTTGGAGACACGCAACCGGGGCCCTCTGGAAGGGCTTGGAGACACGTAACCGGGGCCCTCTGGAAGGGCTTGGAGACACGCAGCCAGGGCCCTCTGGAAGGGCTTGGAGACACGCAGCCGGGGCCCTCTGGAAGGGCTTGGAGACACGCAACCGGGGCCCTCTGGAAAGGCTTGGAGACACACAACCGGGGCCCTCTTTAAAGGCTTGGAGACACGCAACCGGGGCCCTCTTTAAAGGCTTGGAGACACACAACCGGGGCCCTCTTTAAAGGCTTGGAGACACACAACCGGGGCCCTCTGGAAGGGCTTGGAGACACGCAACCGGGGCCCTCTGGAAGGGCTTGGAGACACGCAACCGGGGCCCTCTGGAAGGGCTTGGAGACACGCAACCGGGGCCCTCTGGAAGGGCTTGGAGACACGCAACCAGGGCCCTCTGGAAGGGCTTGGAGACACGCAACCGGGGCCCTCTGGAAGGGCTTGGAGACACGCAACCGGGGCCCTCTGGAAGGGCTTGGAGACACGCAACCGGGGCCCTCTGGAAGGGCTTGGAGACACGCAACCGGGGCCCTCTGGAAGGGCTTGGAGACACGCAACCGGGGCCCTCTGGAAGGGCTTGGAGACACGCAACCGGGGCCCTCTGGAAGGGATTGGAGACACGCAACCGGGGCCCTCTGGAAGGGCTTGGAGACACGCAACCGGGGCCCTCTGGAAGGGCTTGGAGACACGCAACCGGGGGCCCTCTGGAAGGGCTTGGAGACAGGCACTCGTGCCCTATGGCGGGCTTGGAGACAGGCACCCGGGCCCTCTGGCGGGCTTGGAGACAGGTGGTATCATTGAAAGTAAAAAAATCCTAAAGTTTGGGTTGTCCCCATAAAAGAAATAAACGGGAAATATTACAGTAGGGACACTAGTTCTGGTGACCTGGCAGTCCCCAGGGAAACCCCTCAATCTGCAGGGATTTCTTCTCACTAAGTTTGGCTACGGGACAGGAAGTTTAGGAAAATCTTGGCAAATGGACAGATGGCAAATAAATATCTGACTGAGGTTATAAACCCCCCCTTACTCTATACATAAAGAAAGTTTTGCTTGTAGTTCTACTTTAATTGGCTTTTTCCAGGAAGAGCACTTCCTTTTATCAGGAGAGTTCTATTTGCTTTAACCTTAATAACAAAGGGAAACAAATACAATCCCATATTAAGTGGGCTCCAGCAAGACAAGAATTGACTCACACCCGCCATGTGACCACCCAAGCTCCCCATGCAAGGTCAAACAACCGCAAATAGAGGAGAGAAGAAGGAGCTCCGAAAACCTTCACCAATGCAGAGCAGCCCCCCAGCTGTAGCACACTTCAGCAGCAGGCTTCCATCACCCCGACACCTAAAGAAGAAAGCACAATAAACCACACACAAAAAATACCAATAGTAAGAACCACTGTACCCCCCTTACCTGGGCAGCCGGGCACTCTGGAAGGGCTGACACGGGCAGCCGGGCACTCTGGAAGGGCTGACACGGGCAGCCGGGCACTCTGGAAGGGCTGACACGGGCAGCCGGGCACTCTGGAAGGGCTGACACGGGCAGCCGGGCACTCTGGAAGGGCTGACACGGGCAGCCGGGCACTCTGGAAGGGCTGACACGGGCAGTCGGGCACTCTGGAAGGGCTGACACGGGCAGCCGGGCACTCTGGAAGGGCTGACACGGGCAGCCGGGCACTCTGGAAGGGCTGACACGGGCAGCCGGGCACTCTGGAAGGGCTGACACGGGCAGCCGGGCACTCTGGAAGGGCTGACACGGGCAGCCGGGCACTCTGGAAGGGCTGACACGGGCAGCCGGGCACTCTGGAAGGGCTGACACGGGCAGCCGGGCACTCTGGAAGGGCTGACACGGGCAGCCGGGCACTCTGGAAGGGCTGAAACGGGCAGCCGGGCACTCTGGAAGGGCTGACACGGGCAGCCGGGCACTCTGGAAGGGCTGACACGGGCAGCCGGGCACTCTGGAAGGGCTGACACGGGCAGCCGGGCACTCTGGAAGGGCTGACACGGGCAGCCGGGCACTCTGGAAGGGCTGGACACGGGCAGCCGGGCACTCTGGAAGGGCTGGACACGGGCAGCCGGGCACTCTGGAAGGGCTGGACACGGGCAGCCGGGCACTCTGGAAGGGCTGGACACGGGCACCCGGGCACTCTGGAAGGGCTGGACACGGGCACCCGGGCACTCTGGAAGGGCTGGACACGGGCACCCGGGCACTCCTGATAGGCTGGACACGGGCATCCCTGATGGGCTTACGCTATACAAAAAGAAGGTTTTGTTTGTAGTTCTACTATAAGTGGCTTTTTTCACTTCCTTTTATCAGGAGAGCTTTATTTGCTTTAACCTTAAACAATAACAAAGGGAAACAAATACAATCCCTTTTTAAGTGGGCTCCAGCAACAATTGACCCACACCTGCCATGTGACCACCCAAGCTCCCCATGCAAGGTCAATCAACCGCAAATAGAAGGAGCTCCGACCGCAAATAGAAGGAGCTCCGAGAACTTTCACCAATGCAAAGCTGCCCCCAAGCTGTAGCGCACTTCAGCAGCAGGCTTCCTTTACCCTGACACCTAGAGAGGAAGGCACAATAAACCACACACAAGTAATCCCAATAGTAAGGATAACCAAAATGCACCACTGTGCCCCCCTTACCTGGGCCTGGCTAGTGCATGAGATTAGGCACCTGCTTCTGCTGTAGCAGCCAACAGTTTCTGCTTTTCACGCAACCGGGGCCCTCTGGAAGGGCTTGGAGACACGCAACCGGGGCCCTCTGGAAGGGCTTGGAGACACGCAACCGGGGCCCTCTGGAAGGGCTTGGAGACACGCAACCGGGGCCCTCTGGAAGGGCTTGGAGACACGCAACCGGGGCCCTCTGGAAGGGCTTGGAGACACGCAACCGGGGCCCTCTGGAAGGGCTTGGAGACACGCAACCGGGGCCCTCTGGAAGGGCTTGGAGACACGCAACCGGGGCCCTCTGGAAGGGCTTGGAGACACGCAACCGGGGCCCTCTGGAAGGGCTTGGAGACACGCAACCGGGGCCCTCTGGAAGGGCTTGGAGACACGCAACCGGGGCCCTCTGGAAGGGCTTGGAGACACGCAACCGGGGCCCTCTGGAAGGGCTTGGAGACACGCAACCGGGGCCCTCTGGAAGGGCTTGGAGACACGCAACCGGGGCCCTCTGGAAGGGCTTGGAGACACGCAACCGGGGCCCTCTTTAAAGGCTTGGAGACACGCAACCGGGGCCCTCTTTAAAGGCTTGGAGACACGCAACCGGGGCCCTCTTTAAAGGCTTGGAGACACGCAACCGGGGCCCTCTTTAAAGGCTTGGAGACACGCAACCGGGGCCCTCTGGAAGGGCTTGGAGACACGCAACCGGGGCCCTCTGGAAGGGCTTGGAGACACGCAACCGGGGCCCTCTGGAAGGGCTTGGAGACACGCAACCGGGGCCCTCTGGAAGGGCTTGGAGACACGCAACCGGGGCCCTCTGGAAGGGCTTGGAGACACGCAACCGGGGCCCTCTGGAAGGGCTTGGAGACACGCAACCGGGGCCCTCTGGAAGGGCTTGGAGACACGCAACCGGGGCCCTCTGGAAGGGCTTGGAGACACGCAACCGGGGCCCTCTGGAAGGGCTTGGAGACACGCAACCGGGGCCCTCTGGAAGGGCTTGGAGACACGCAACGGGGGCCCTCTGGAAGGGCTTGGAGACACGCAACCGGGGGCCCTCTGGAAGGGCTTATCGACAGGCACTCGTGCCCTATGGCGGGCTTGGAGACAGGCACTCGGGCCCTCTGGCGGGCTTGGAGACAGGCTGGTATCATTGAAAGTAAAAAAATCCTAAAGTTTGGGTTGTCCCCATAAAAGAAATAAACGGGAAATATTACAGTAGGGACACTAGTTCTGGTGACCTGGCAGTCCCCAGGGAAACCCCTCAATCTGCAGGGATTTCTTCTCACTAAGTTTGGCTACGGGACAGGAAGTTTAGGAAAATCTTGGCAAATGGACAGATGGCAAATAAATATCTGACTGAGGTTATAAACCCCCCCTTACTCTATACATAAAGAAAGTTTTGCTTGTAGTTCTACTTTAATTGGCTTTTTCCAGGAAGAGCACTTCCTTTTATCAGGAGAGTTCTATTTGCTTTAACCTTAATAACAAAGGGAAACAAATACAATCCCATATTAAGTGGGCTCCAGCAAGACAAGAATTGACTCACACCCGCCATGTGACCACCCAAGCTCCCCATGCAAGGTCAAACAACCGCAAATAGAGGAGAGAAGAAGGAGCTCCGAAAACCTTCACCAATGCAGAGCAGCCCCCCAGCTGTAGCACACTTCAGCAGCAGGCTTCCATCACCCCGACACCTAAAGAAGAAAGCACTATAAACCACACACAAAAAATACCAATAGTAAGGACCACTGTACCCCCCTTACCTGGGCCTGGCTAGTGCATGAGATGAGGCACCTGATTCCGCCGCAGCAGTCAGTTTCTGCTTTCTCCATGCTGCACAGTGCAGCGGAATACTGAGAATGTGAAGTGGCCAGGACCCGGCAAGCTTCCACTACCACAGCGGCTTCCCTGCACTGCAGGAATCACCTTGTAAGTCCTGGGGTGCATGAAATGCCCATATAACTCTGAACAGCGTAGAGCACACAGGCACAGACAACCACGCTGGCCACTGCTCCCCTTGGCTGGTGGAGAAAAAAAAAGGCACTGCAACACCCCCATCATCTGACAGGAGGGAGGGTGCAGAGATGGTCAGAAAAAACCCTGGGTAAGGCCACCACTACCACCCCCCCTCCAGTGAGAGCATAGCCCCCACTACAAAAGTTGCCTGTAGTGCCTCCATAGTGGAGGAAACACCATAACCGAGGGCATGGTGGAAGAGTGGAAGACGTAGAACTTCAAGGCTTGCTGTGGTGTTTCCTGGGAATTTGTGTGCAGCAACTCTCTCTCCAGGTGCAGTACTGATAGACGAATGGGGAAGTGTAAAAGGTTAATGATACCCGATGCTGGATGAAAACAAAGAGCTCAATGCCAATATTTGTTCAATGCTTCTTAAGTCCATGCACACACACCTTCCAGCCATGGTCCATGGATGAACTGCAGAAACCTATTAAAGAGCTGAATGGAAGAAGAGACAACATGAACCAGAAGCTTGAATCCGATAGACCCCCAGCTTTTTAAGAGCATTATTTAAGGCAGTGGTGGTCAACCTTCTTGACACAGGGGGCTTCAAGTGCACACCCACACCACAGGCAACCGGGCACTGTGGAAGGGCATGGAAACGGGCAGCCGGGCACTGTGGAAGGGCTGACACGGGCAGCCGGGCACTGTGGAAGGGCTGACACGGGCAGCCGGGCACTGTGGAAGGGCTGACACGGGCAGCCGGGCACTGTGGAAGGGCTGACACGGGCAGCCGGGCACTGTGGAAGGGCTGACACGGGCAGCCGGGCACTGTGGAAGGGCTGACACGGGCAGCCGGGCACTGTGGAAGGGCTGACACGGGCAGCCGGGCACTGTGGAAGGGCTGACACGGGCAGCCGGGCACTGTGGAAGGGCTGACACGGGCAGCCGGGCACTGTGGAAGGGCTGACACGGGCAGCCGGGCACTGTGGAAGGGCTGACACGGGCAGCCGGGCACTGTGGAAGGGCTGACACGGGCAGCCGGGCACTGTGGAAGGGCTGACACGGGCAGCCGGGCACTGTGGAAGGGCTGACACGGGCAGCCGGGCACTGTGGAAGGGCTGACACGGGCAGCCGGGCACTGTGGAAGGGCTGACACGGGCAGCCGGGCACTGTGGAAGGGCTGACACGGGCAGCCGGGCACTGTGGAAGGGCTGACACGGGCAGCCGGGCACTGTGGAAGGGCTGACACGGGCAGCCGGGCACTGTGGAAGGGCTGACACGGGCAGCCGGGCACTGTGGAAGGGCTGACACGGGCAGCCGGGCACTGTGGAAGGGCTGACACGGGCAGCCGGGCACTGTGGAAGGGCTGACACGGGCAGCCGGGCACTGTGGAAGGGCTGACACGGGCAGCCGGGCACTGTGGAAGGGCTGACACGGGCAGCCGGGCACTGTGGAAGGGCTGACACGGGCAGCCGGGCACTGTGGAAGGGCTGACACGGGCAGCCGGGCACTGTGGAAGGGCTGACACGGGCAGCCGGGCACTGTGGAAGGGCTGACACGGGCAGCCGGGCACTCTGGAAGGGCTGACACGGGCAGCCGGGCACTCTGGAAGGGCTGACACGGGCAGCCGGGCACTCTGGAAGGGCTGACACGGGCAGCCGGGCACTCTGGAAGGGCTGACACGGGCAGCCGGGCACTCTGGAAGGGCTGACACGGGCAGCCGGGCACTCTGGAAGGGCTGACACGGGCAGCCGGGCACTCTGGAAGGGCTGACACGGGCAGCCGGGCACTCTGGAAGGGCTGACACGGGCAGCCGGGCACTCTGGAAGGGCTGACACGGGCAGCCGGGCACTCTGGAAGGGCTGACACGGGCAGCCGGGCACTCTGGAAGGGCTGACACGGGCAGCCGGGCACTCTGGAAGGGCTGACACGGGCAGCCGGGCACTCTGGAAGGGCTGACACGGGCAGCCGGGCACTCTGGAAGGGCTGACACGGGCAGCCGGGCACTCTGGAAGGGCTGACACGGGCAGCCGGGCACTCTGGAAGGGCTGACACGGGCAGCCGGGCACTCTGGAAGGGCTGACACGGGCAGCCGGGCACTCTGGAAGGGCTGACACGGGCAGCCGGGCACTCTGGAAGGGCTGACACGGGCAGCCGGGCACTCTGGAAGGGCTGACACGGGCAGCCGGGCACTCTGGAAGGGCTGACACGGGCAGCCGGGCACTCTGGAAGGGCTGACACGGGCAGCCGGGCACTCTGGAAGGGCTGACACGGGCAGCCGGGCACTCTGGAAGGGCTGACACGGGCAGCCGGGCACTCTGGAAGGGCTGACACGGGCAGCCGGGCACTCTGGAAGGGCTGACACGGGCAGCCGGGCACTCTGGAAGGGCTGACACGGGCAGCCGGGCACTCTGGAAGGGCTGACACGGGCAGCCGGGCACTCTGGAAGGGCTGACACGGGCAGCCGGGCACTCTGGAAGGGCTGACACGGGCAGCCGGGCACTCTGGAAGGGCTGACACGGGCAGCCGGGCACTCTGGAAGGGCTGACACGGGCAGCCGGGCACTCTGGAAGGGCTGACACGGGCAGCCGGGCACTCTGGAAGGGCTGACACGGGCAGCCGGGCACTCTGGAAGGGCTGACACGGGCAGCCGGGCACTCTGGAAGGGCTGACACGGGCAGCCGGGCACTCTGGAAGGGCTGACACGGGCAGCCGGGCACTCTGGAAGGGCTGACACGGGCAGCCGGGCACTCTGGAAGGGCTGACACGGGCAGCCGGGCACTCTGGAAGGGCTGACACGGGCAGCCGGGCACTCTGGAAGGGCTGACACGGGCAGCCGGGCACTCTGGAAGGGCTGACACGGGCAGCCGGGCACTCTGGAAGGGCTGACACGGGCAGCCGGGCACTCTGGAAGGGCTGACACGGGCAGCCGGGCACTCTGGAAGGGCTGACACGGGCAGCCGGGCACTCTGGAAGGGCTGACACGGGCAGCCGGGCACTCTGGAAGGGCTGACACGGGCAGCCGGGCACTCTGGAAGGGCTGACACGGGCAGCCGGGCACTCTGGAAGGGCTGACACGGGCAGCCGGGCACTCTGGAAGGGCTGACACGGGCAGCCGGGCACTCTGGAAGGGCTGACACGGGCAGCCGGGCACTCTGGAAGGGCTGACACGGGCAGCCGGGCACTCTGGAAGGGCTGACACGGGCAGCCGGGCACTCTGGAAGGGCTGACACGGGCAGCCGGGCACTCTGGAAGGGCTGACACGGGCAGCCGGGCACTCTGGAAGGGCTGACACGGGCAGCCGGGCACTCTGGAAGGGCTGACACGGGCAGCCGGGCACTCTGGAAGGGCTGACACGGGCAGCCGGGCACTCTGGAAGGGCTGACACGGGCAGCCGGGCACTCTGGAAGGGCTGACACGGGCAGCCGGGCACTCTGGAAGGGCTGACACGGGCAGCCGGGCACTCTGGAAGGGCTGACACGGGCAGCCGGGCACTCTGGAAGGGCTGACACGGGCAGCCGGGCACTCTGGAAGGGCTGACACGGGCAGCCGGGCACTCTGGAAGGGCTGACACGGGCAGCCGGGCACTCTGGAAGGGCTGACACGGGCAGCCGGGCACTCTGGAAGGGCTGACACGGGCAGCCGGGCACTCTGGAAGGGCTGACACGGGCAGCCGGGCACTCTGGAAGGGCTGACACGGGCAGCCGGGCACTCTGGAAGGGCTGACACGGGCAGCCGGGCACTCTGGAAGGGCTGACACGGGCAGCCGGGCACTCTGGAAGGGCTGACACGGGCAGCCGGGCACTCTGGAAGGGCTGACACGGGCAGCCGGGCACTCTGGAAGGGCTGACACGGGCAGCCGGGCACTCTGGAAGGGCTGACACGGGCAGCCGGGCACTCTGGAAGGGCTGACACGGGCAGCCGGGCACTCTGGAAGGGCTGACACGGGCAGCCGGGCACTCTGGAAGGGCTGACACGGGCAGCCGGGCACTCTGGAAGGGCTGACACGGGCAGCCGGGCACTCTGGAAGGGCTGACACGGGCAGCCGGGCACTCTGGAAGGGCTGACACGGGCAGCCGGGCACTCTGGAAGGGCTGACACGGGCAGCCGGGCACTCTGGAAGGGCTGACACGGGCAGCCGGGCACTCTGGAAGGGCTGACACGGGCAGCCGGGCACTCTGGAAGGGCTGACACGGGCAGCCGGGCACTCTGGAAGGGCTGACACGGGCAGCCGGGCACTCTGGAAGGGCTGACACGGGCAGCCGGGCACTCTGGAAGGGCTGACACGGGCAGCCGGGCACTCTGGAAGGGCTGACACGGGCAGCCGGGCACTCTGGAAGGGCTGACACGGGCAGCCGGGCACTCTGGAAGGGCTGACACGGGCAGCCGGGCACTCTGGAAGGGCTGACACGGGCAGCCGGGCACTCTGGAAGGGCTGACACGGGCAGCCGGGCACTCTGGAAGGGCTGACACGGGCAGCCGGGCACTCCGGAAGGGCTGACACGGGCAGCCGGGCACTCCGGAAGGGCTGACACGGGCAGCCGGGCACTCCGGAAGGGCTGACACGGGCAGCCGGGCACTCCGGAAGGGCTGACACGGGCAGCCGGGCACTCCGGAAGGGCTGACACGGGCAGCCGGGCACTCCGGAAGGGCTGACACGGGCAGCCGGGCACTCCGGAAGGGCTGACACGGGCAGCCGGGCACTCCGGAAGGGCTGACACGGGCAGCCGGGCACTCCGGAAGGGCTGACACGGGCAGCCGGGCACTCCGGAAGGGCTGACACGGGCAGCCGGGCACTCCGGAAGGGCTGACACGGGCAGCCGGGCACTCCGGAAGGGCTGACACGGGCAGCCGGGCACTCCGGAAGGGCTGACACGGGCAGCCGGGCACTCCGGAAGGGCTGACACGGGCAGCCGGGCACTCCGGAAGGGCTGACACGGGCAGCCGGGCACTCCGGAAGGGCTGACACGGGCAGCCGGGCACTCCGGAAGGGCTGACACGGGCAGCCGGGCACTCCGGAAGGGCTGACACGGGCAGCCGGGCACTCCGGAAGGGCTGACACGGGCAGCCGGGCACTCCGGAAGGGCTGACACGGGCAGCCGGGCACTCCGGAAGGGCTGACACGGGCAGCCGGGCACTCCGGAAGGGCTGACACGGGCAGCCGGGCACTCCGGAAGGGCTGACACGGGCAGCCGGGCACTCCGGAAGGGCTGACACGGGCAGCCGGGCACTCTGGAAGGGCTGACACGGGCAGCCGGGCACTCTGGAAGGGCTGACACGGGCACCCGGGCACTCTGGAAGGGCTGACACGGGCACCCGGGCACTCTGGAAGGGCTGGACACGGGCACCCGGGCACTCTGGAAGGGCTGGACACGGGCACCCGGGCACTCCTGATAGGCTGGACACGGGCACCTGGGCACTCCTGATAGGCTGGACACGGGCACCCGGTCACTCCTGATAGGCTGGACACGGGCACCCGGGCACTCCTGATAGGCTGGACACGGGCATCCCTGATGGGCTTACGCTATACAAAAAGAAGGTTTTGTTTGTAGTTCTACTATAAGTGGCTTTTTTCACTTCCTTTTATCAGGAGAGCTTTATTTGCTTTAACCTTAAACAATAACAAAGGGAAACAAATACAATCCCTTTTTAAGTGGGCTCCAGCAACAATTGACCCACACCTGCCATGTGACCACCCAAGCTCCCCATGCAAGGTCAATCAACCGCAAATAGAAGGAGCTCCGACCGCAAATAGAAGGAGCTCCGAGAACTTTCACCAATGCAAAGCTGCCCCCAAGCTGTAGCGCACTTCAGCAGCAGGCTTCCTTTACCCTGACACCTAGAGAGGAAGGCACAATAAACCACACACAAGTAATCCCAATAGTAAGGATAACCAAAATGCACCACTGTGCCCCCCTTACCTGGGCCTGGCTAGTGCATGAGATTAGGCACCTGCTTCTGCTGTAGCAGCCAACAGTTTCTGCTTTTCACGCAACCGGGGCCCTCTGGAAGGGCTTGGAGACACGCAACCGGGGCCCTCTGGAAGGGCTTGGAGACACGCAACCGGGGCCCTCTGGAAGGGCTTGGAGACACGCAACCGGGGCCCTCTGGAAGGGCTTGGAGACACGCAACCGGGGCCCTCTGGAAGGGCTTGGAGACACGCAACCGGGGCCCTCTGGAAGGGCTTGGAGACACGCAACCGGGGCCCTCTGGAAGGGCTTGGAGACACGCAACCGGGGCCCTCTGGAAGGGCTTGGAGACACGCAACCGGGGCCCTCTGGAAGGGCTTGGAGACACGCAACCGGGGCCCTCTGGAAGGGCTTGGAGACACGCAACCGGGGCCCTCTGGAAGGGCTTGGAGACACGCAGCCGGGGCCCTCTGGAAGGGCTTGGAGACACGCAGCCGGGGCCCTCTGGAAGGGCTTGGAGACACGCAGCCGGGGCCCTCTGGAAGGGCTTGGAGACACGCAGCCGGGGCCCTCTGGAAGGGCTTGGAGACACGCAACCGGGGCCCTCTGGAAAGGCTTGGAGACACGCAACCGGGGCCCTCTTTAAAGGCTTGGAGACACACAACCGGGGCCCTCTTTAAAGGCTTGGAGACACACAACCGGGGCCCTCTTTAAAGGCTTGGAGACACGCAACCGGGGCCCTCTGGAAGGGCTTGGAGACACGCAACCGGGGCCCTCTGGAAGGGCTTGGAGACACGCAACCGGGGCCCTCTGGAAGGGCTTGGAGACACGCAACCGGGGCCCTCTGGAAGGGCTTGGAGACACGCAACCGGGGCCCTCTGGAAGGGCTTGGAGACACGCAACCGGGGCCCTCTGGAAGGGCTTGGAGACACGCAACCGGGGCCCTCTGGAAGGGCTTGGAGACACGCAACCGGGGCCCTCTGGAAGGGCTTGGAGACACGCAACCGGGGCCCTCTGGAAGGGCTTGGAGACACGCAACCGGGGCCCTCTGGAAGGGCTTGGAGACACGCAACCGGGGCCCTCTGGAAGGGCTTGGAGACACGCAACCGGGGCCCTCTGGAAGGGCTTGGAGACACGCAACCGGGGCCCTCTGGAAGGGCTTGGAGACACGCAACCGGGGCCCTCTGGAAGGGCTTGGAGACACGCAACCGGGGCCCTCTTTAAAGGCTTGGAGACACGCAACCGGGGCCCTCTTTAAAGGCTTGGAGACACGCAACCGGGGCCCTCTTTAAAGGCTTGGAGACACGCAACCGGGGCCCTCTTTAAAGGCTTGGAGACACACAACCGGGGCCCTCTTTAAAGGCTTGGAGACACACAACCTGGGCCCTCTGGAAGGGCTTGGAGACACGCAACCGGGGCCCTCTGGAAGGGCTTGGAGACACGCAACCGGGGCCCTCTGGAAGGGCTTGGAGACACGCAACCGGGGCCCTCTGGAAGGGCTTGGAGACACGCAACCGGGGCCCTCTGGAAGGGCTTGGAGACACGCAACCGGGGCCCTCTGGAAGGGCTTGGAGACACGCAACCGGGGCCCTCTGGAAGGGCTTGGAGACACGCAACCGGGGCCCTCTGGAAGGGCTTGGAGACACGCAACCGGGGCCCTCTGGAAGGGCTTGGAGACACACAACCGGGGCCCTCTGGAAGGGCTTGGAGACACGCAACCGGGGCCCTCTGGAAGGGCTTGGAGACACGCAACCGGGGCCCTCTGGAAGGGCTTGGAGACACGCAACCAGGGCCCTCTGGAAGGGCTTGGAGACACGCAACCGGGGCCCTCTGGAAGGGCTTGGAGACACGCAACCGGGGACCTCTGGAAGGGCTTGGAGACACGCAACCGGGGCCCTCTGGAAGGGCTTGGAGACACGCAACCGGGGCCCTCTGGAAGGGCTTGGAGACACGCAACCGGGGCCCTCTGGAAGGGCTTGGAGACACGCAACCGGGGCCCTCTGGAAGGGCTTGGAGACACGCAACCGGGGCCCTCTGGAAGGGCTTGGAGACACGCAACCGGGGCCCTCTGGAAGGGCTTGGAGACACGCAACCGGGGCCCTCTGGAAGGGCTTGGAGACACGCAACCGGGGCCCTCTGGAAGGGCTTGGAGACACGCAACCGGGGGCCCTCTGGAAGGGCTTGGAGACACGCAACCGGGGCCCTCTGGAAGGGCTTGGAGACACGCAACCGGGGCCCTCTGGAAGGGCTTGGAGACACGCAACCGGGGCCCTCTGGAAGGGCTTGGAGACACGCAACCGGGGGCCCTCTGGAAGGGCTTGGAGACAGGCACTCGTGCCCTATGGCGGGCTTGGAGACAGGCACTCGGGCCCTCTGGCGGGCTTGGAGACAGGCACTCGGGCCCTCTGGCGGGCTTGGAGACAGGTGGTATCATTGAAAGTAAAAAAATCCTAAAGTTTGGGTTGTCCCCATAAAAGAAATAAACGGGAAATATTACAGTAGGGACACTAGTTCTGGTGACCTGGCAGTCCCCAGGGAAACCCCTCAATCTGCAGGGATTTCTTCTCACTAAGTTTGGCTATGGGACAGGAAGTTTAGGAAAATCTTGGCAAATGGACAGATGGCAAATAAATATCTGACTGAGGTTATAAACCCCCCCTTACTCTATACATAAAGAAAGTTTTGCTTGTAGTTCTACTTTAATTGGCTTTTTCCAGGAAGAGCACTTCCTTTTATCAGGAGAGTTCTATTTGCTTTAACCTTAATAACAAAGGGAAACAAATACAATCCCATATTAAGTGGGCTCCAGCAAGACAAGAATTGACTCACACCCGCCATGTGACCACCCAAGCTCCCCATGCAAGGTCAAACAACCGCAAATAGAGGAGAGAAGAAGGAGCTCCGAAAACCTTCACCAATGCAGAGCAGCCCCCCAGCTGTAGCACACTTCAGCAGCAGGCTTCCATCACCCCGACACCTAAAGAAGAAAGCACAATAAACCACACACAAAAAATACCAATAGTAAGGACCACTGTACCCCCCTTACCTGGGCCTGGCTAGTGCATGAGATGAGGCACCTGATTCTGCCGCAGCAGTCAGTTTCTGCTTTCTCCATGCTGCACAGTGCAGCGGAATACTGAGAATGTGAAGTGGCCAGGACCCGGCAAGCTTCCACTACCACAGCGGCTTCCCTGCACTGCAGGAATCACCTTGTAAGTCCTGGGGTGCATGAAATGCCCATATAACTCTGAACAGCGTAGAGCACACAGGCACAGACAACCACGCTGGCCACTGCTCCCCTTGGCTGGTGGAGAAAAAAAAAGGCACTGCAACACCCCCATCATCTGACAGGAGGGAGGGTGCAGAGATGGTCAGAAAAAACCCTGGGTAAGGCCACCACTACCACCCCCCCTCCAGTGAGAGCATAGCCCCCACTACAAAAGTTGCCTGTAGTGCCTCCATAGTGGAGGAAACACCATAACCGAGGGCATGGTGGAAGAGTGGAAGACGTAGAACTTCAAGGCTTGCTGTGGTGTTTCCTGGGAATTTGTGTGCAGCAACTCTCTCTCCAGGTGCAGTACTGATAGACGAATGGGGAAGTGTAAAAGGTTAATGATACCCGATGCTGGATGAAAACAAAGAGCTCAATGCCAATATTTGTTCAATGCTTCTTAAGTCCATGCACACACACCTTCCAGCCATGGTCCATGGATGAACTGCAGAAACCTATTAAAGAGCTGAATGGAAGAAGAGACAACATGAACCAGAAGCTTGACACAGGGGGCTTCAAGTGCACACCCACACCACAGGCAACCGGGCACTGTGGAAGGGCATGGAAACGGGCAGCCGGGCACTGTGGAAGGGCTGACACGGGCAGCCGGGCACTGTGGAAGGGCTGACACGGGCAGCCGGGCACTGTGGAAGGGCTGACACGGGCAGCCGGGCACTGTGGAAGGGCTGACACGGGCAGCCGGGCACTGTGGAAGGGCTGACACGGGCAGCCGGGCACTGTGGAAGGGCTGACACGGGCAGCCGGGCACTGTGGAAGGGCTGACACGGGCAGCCGGGCACTGTGGAAGGGCTGACACGGGCAGCCGGGCACTGTGGAAGGGCTGACACGGGCAGCCGGGCACTGTGGAAGGGCTGACACGGGCAGCCGGGCACTGTGGAAGGGCTGACACGGGCAGCCGGGCACTGTGGAAGGGCTGACACGGGCAGCCGGGCACTGTGGAAGGGCTGACACGGGCAGCCGGGCACTGTGGAAGGGCTGACACGGGCAGCCGGGCACTGTGGAAGGGCTGACACGGGCAGCCGGGCACTGTGGAAGGGCTGACACGGGCAGCCGGGCACTGTGGAAGGGCTGACACGGGCAGCCGGGCACTGTGGAAGGGCTGACACGGGCAGCCGGGCACTGTGGAAGGGCTGACACGGGCAGCCGGGCACTGTGGAAGGGCTGACACGGGCAGCCGGGCACTGTGGAAGGGCTGACACGGGCAGCCGGGCACTCTGGAAGGGCTGACACGGGCAGCCGGGCACTCTGGAAGGGCTGACACGGGCAGCCGGGCACTCTGGAAGGGCTGACACGGGCAGCCGGGCACTCTGGAAGGGCTGACACGGGCAGCCGGGCACTCTGGAAGGGCTGACACGGGCAGCCGGGCACTCTGGAAGGGCTGACACGGGCAGCCGGGCACTCTGGAAGGGCTGACACGGGCAGCCGGGCACTCTGGAAGGGCTGACACGGGCAGCCGGGCACTCTGGAAGGGCTGACACGGGCAGCCGGGCACTCTGGAAGGGCTGACACGGGCAGCCGGGCACTCTGGAAGGGCTGACACGGGCAGCCGGGCACTCTGGAAGGGCTGACACGGGCAGCCGGGCACTCTGGAAGGGCTGACACGGGCAGCCGGGCACTCTGGAAGGGCTGACACGGGCAGCCGGGCACTCTGGAAGGGCTGACACGGGCAGCCGGGCACTCTGGAAGGGCTGACACGGGCAGCCGGGCACTCTGGAAGGGCTGACACGGGCAGCCGGGCACTCTGGAAGGGCTGACACGGGCAGCCGGGCACTCTGGAAGGGCTGACACGGGCAGCCGGGCACTCTGGAAGGGCTGACACGGGCAGCCGGGCACTCTGGAAGGGCTGACACGGGCAGCCGGGCACTCTGGAAGGGCTGACACGGGCAGCCGGGCACTCTGGAAGGGCTGACACGGGCAGCCGGGCACTCTGGAAGGGCTGACACGGGCAGCCGGGCACTCTGGAAGGGCTGACACGGGCAGCCGGGCACTCTGGAAGGGCTGACACGGGCAGCCGGGCACTCTGGAAGGGCTGACACGGGCAGCCGGGCACTCTGGAAGGGCTGACACGGGCAGCCGGGCACTCTGGAAGGGCTGACACGGGCAGCCGGGCACTCTGGAAGGGCTGACACGGGCAGCCGGGCACTCTGGAAGGGCTGACACGGGCAGCCGGGCACTCTGGAAGGGCTGACACGGGCAGCCGGGCACTCTGGAAGGGCTGGACACGGGCACCCGGGCACTCTGGAAGGGCTGGACACGGGCACCCGGGCACTCCTGATAGGCTGGACACGGGCATCCCTGATGGGCTTACGCTATACAAAAAGAAGGTTTTGTTTGTAGTTCTACTATAAGTGGCTTTTTTCACTTCCTTTTATCAGGAGAGCTTTATTTGCTTTAACCTTAAACAATAACAAAGGGAAACAAATACAATCCCTTTTTAAGTGGGCTCCAGCAACAATTGACCCACACCTGCCATGTGACCACCCAAGCTCCCCATGCAAGGTCAATCAACCGCAAATAGAAGGAGCTCCGACCGCAAATAGAAGGAGCTCCGAGAACTTTCACCAATGCAAAGCTGCCCCCAAGCTGTAGCGCACTTCAGCAGCAGGCTTCCTTTACCCTGACACCTAGAGAGGAAGGCACAATAAACCACACACAAGTAATCCCAATAGTAAGGATAACCAAAATGCACCACTGTGCCCCCCTTACCTGGGCCTGGCTAGTGCATGAGATTAGGCACCTGCTTCTGCTGTAGCAGCCAACAGTTTCTGCTTTTCACGCAACCGGGGCCCTCTGGAAGGGCTTGGAGACACGCAACCGGGGCCCTCTGGAAGGGCTTGGAGACACGCAACCGGGGCCCTCTGGAAGGGCTTGGAGACACGCAACCGGGGCCCTCTGGAAGGGCTTGGAGACACGCAACCGGGGCCCTCTGGAAGGGCTTGGAGACACGCAACCGGGGCCCTCTGGAAGGGCTTGGAGACACGCAACCGGGGCCCTCTGGAAGGGCTTAGAGACACGCAACCGGGGCCCTCTGGAAGGGCTTAGAGACACGCAACCGGGGCCCTCTGGAAGGGCTTGGAGACACGCAACCGGGGCCCTCTGGAAGGGCTTGGAGACACGCAACCGGGGCCCTCTGGAAGGGCTTGGAGACACGCAACCGGGGCCCTCTGGAAGGGCTTGGAGACACGCAACCGGGGCCCTCTGGAAGGGCTTGGAGACACGCAACCGGGGCCCTCTGGAAGGGCTTGGAGACACGCAACCGGGGCCCTCTGGAAGGGCTTGGAGACACGCAGCCGGGGCCCTCTGGAAGGGCTTGGAGACACGCAGCCGGGGCCCTCTGGAAGGGCTTGGAGACACGCAGCCGGGGCCCTCTGGAAAGGCTTGGAGACACGCAACCGGGGCCCTCTTTAAAGGCTTGGAGACACGCAACTGGGGCCCTCTTTAAAGGCTTGGAGACACACAACCGGGGCCCTCTTTAAAGGCTTGGAGACACGCAACCGGGGCCCTCTTTAAGGGCTTGGAGACACGCAACCGGGGCCCTCTGGAAGGGCTTGGAGACACGCAACCGGGGCCCTCTGGAAGGGCTTGGAGACACGCAACCGGGGCCCTCTGGAAGGGCTTGGAGACACGCAACCGGGGCCCTCTGGAAGGGCTTGGAGACACGCAACCGGGGCACTCTGGAAGGGCTTGGAGACACGCAACCGGGGCCCTCTGGAAAGGCTTGGAGACACGCAACCGGGGCCCTCTGGAAAGGCTTGGAGACACGCAACCGGGGCCCTCTGGAAGGGCTTGGAGACACGCAACCGGGGCTCTCTGGAAGGGCTTGGAGACACGCAACCGGGGGCCCTCTGGAAGGGCTTGGAGACAGGCACTCGTGCCCTATGGCGGGCTTGGAGACAGGCACTCGGGCCCTCTGGCGGGCTTGGAGACAGGCACCCGGGCCCCTCTGGCGGGCTTGGAGACAGGTGGTATCATTGAAAGTAAAAAAATCCTAAAGTTTGGGTTGTCCCCATAAAAGAAATAAACGGGAAATATTACAGTAGGGACACTAGTTCTGGTGACCTGGCAGTCCCCAGGGAAACCCCTCAATCTGCAGGGATTTCTTCTCACTAAGTTTGGCTACGGGACAGGAAGTTTAGGAAAATCTTGGCAAATGGACAGATGGCAAATAAATATCTGACTGAGGTTATAAACCCCCCCTTACTCTATACATAAAGAAAGTTTTGCTTGTAGTTCTACTTTAATTGGCTTTTTCCAGGAAGAGCACTTCCTTTTATCAGGAGAGTTCTATTTGCTTTAACCTTAATAACAAAGGGAAACAAATACAATCCCATATTAAGTGGGCTCCAGCAAGACAAGAATTGACTCACACCCGCCATGTGACCACCCAAGCTCCCAATGCAAGGTCAAACAACCGCAAATAGAGGAGAGAAGAAGGAGCTCCGAAAACCTTCACCAATGCAGAGCAGCCCCCCAGCTGTAGCACACTTCAGCAGCAGGCTTCCATCACCCCGACACCTAAAGAAGAAAGCACAATAAACCACACACAAAAAATACCAATAGTAAGGACCACTGTACCCCCCTTACCTGGGCCTGGCTAGTGCATGAGATGAGGCACCTGATTCTGCCGCAGCAGTCAGTTTCTGCTTTCTCCATGCTGCACAGTGCAGCGGAATACTGAGAATGTGAAGTGGCCAGGACCCGGCAAGCTTCCACTACCACAGCGGCTTCCCTGCACTGCAGGAATCACCTTGTAAGTCCTGGGGTGCATGAAATGCCCATATAACTCCGAACAGCGTAGAGCACACAGGCACAGACAACCACGCTGGCCACTGCTCCCCTTGGCTGGTGGAGAAAAAAAAAGGCACTGCAACACCCCCATCATCTGACAGGAGGGAGGGTGCAGAGATGGTCAGAAAAAACCCTGGGTAAGGCCACCACCCCCCCCTCCAGTGAGAGCATAGCCCCCACTACAAAAGTTGCCTGTAGTGCCTCCATAGTGGAGGAAACACCATAACCGAGGGCATGGTGGAAGAGTGGAAGACGTAGAACTTCAAGGCTTGCTGTGGTGTTTCCTGGGAATTTGTGTGCAGCAAATCTCTCTCCAGGTGCAGTACTGATAGACGAATGGGGAAGTGTAAAAGGTTAATGATACCCGATGCTGGATGAAAACAAAGAGCTCAATGCCAATATTTGTTCAATGCTTCTCAAGTCCATGCACACACACCTTCCAGCCATGGTCCATGGATGAACTGCAGAAACCTATTAAAGAGCTGAATGGAAGAAGAGACAACATGAACCAGAAGCTTGAATCCGATAGACCCCCAGCTTTTTAAGAGCATTATTTAAGGCAGTGGTGGTCAACCTTCTTGACACAGGGGGCTTCAAGTGCACACCTACACCACAGGCAACCGGGCACTCTGGAAGGGCATGGAAACGGGCAGCCGGGCAGTCTGGAAGGGCATGGAAACGGGCAGCCGGGCACTCTGGAAGGGCTGACACGGGCAGCCGGGCACTCTGGAAGGGCTGACACGGGCAGCCGGGCACTCTGGAAGGGCTGACACGGGCAGCCGGGCACTCTGGAAGGGCTGACACGGGCAGCCGGGCACTCTGGAAGGGCTGACACGGGCAGCCGGGCACTCTGGAAGGGCTGACACGGGCAGCCGGGCACTCTGGAAGGGCTGACACTGGCAGCCGGGCACTCTGGAAGGGCTGGACACGGGCAGCCGGGCACTCTGGAAGGGCTGGACACGGGCAGCCGGGCACTCTGGAAGGGCTGGACACGGGCAGCCGGGCACTCTGGAAGGGCTGGACACGGGCACCCTGGAAGGGCTGGACACGGGCACCCAGGCACTCTGGAAGGGCTGGACACGGGCACCCGGGCACTCTGGAAGGGCTGACACGGGCACCCGGGCACTCTGGAAGGGCTGGACACGGGCACCCGGGCACTCTGGAAGGGCTGGACACGGGCACCCGGGCACTCTGGAAGGGCTGGACACGGGCACCCGGGCACTCTGGAGGGGCTGGACACGGGCACCCGGGCACTCTGGAAGGGCTGGACACGGGCACCCGGGCACTCTGGAAGGGCTGGACACGGGCACCCGGGCACTCTGGAAGGGCTGGACACGGGCACCCGGGCACTCTGGAAGGGCTGGACACGGGCACCCGGGCACTCTGGAAGGGCTGGACACGGGCACCCGGGCACTCTGGAAGGGCTGGACACGGGCACCCGGGCACTCTGGAAGGGCTGGACACGGGCACCCGGGCACTCTGGAAGGGCTGGACACGGGCACCCGGGCACTCTGGAAGGGCTGGACACGGGCACCCGGGCACTCTGGAAGGGCTGGACACGGGCACCCGGGCACTCCTGATAGGCTGGACACGGGCACCCGGGCACTCCTGATAGGCTGGACACGGGCATCCCTGATGGGCTTACGCTATACAAAAAGAAGGTTTTGTTTGTAGTTCTACTATAAGTGGCTTTTTTCACTTCCTTTTATCAGGAGAGCTTTATTTGCTTTAACCTTTAACAATAACAAAGGGAAACAAATACAATCCCATTTTAAGTGGGCTCCAGCAACAATTGACCCACACCCGCCATGTGACCACCCAAGCTCCCCATGCAAGGTCAATCAACCGCAAATAGAAGGAGCTCCGACCGCAAATAGAAGGAGCTCCGAGAACTTTCACCAATGCAAAGCTGCCCCCAAGCTGTAGCGCACTTCAGCAGCAGGCTTCCTTTACCCTGACACCTAGAGAGGAAGGCACAATAAACCACACACAAGTAATCCCAATAGTAAGGATAACCAAAATGCACCACTGTGCCCCCCTTACCTGGGCCTGGCTAGTGCATGAGATTAGGCACCTGCTTCTGCTGTAGCAGCCAACAGTTTCTGCTTTTCACGCAACCGGGGCCCTCTGGAAGGGCTTGGAGACACGCAACCGGGGCCCTCTGGAAGGGCTTGGAGACACGCAACCGGGGCCCTCTGGAAGGGCTTGGAGACACGCAACCGGGGCCCTCTGGAAGGGCTTGGAGACACGCAACCGGGGCCCTCTGGAAGGGCTTGGAGACACGCAACCGGGGCCCTCTGGAAGGGCTTGGAGACACGCAACCGGGGCCCTCTGGAAGGGCTTGGAGACACGCAACCGGGGCCCTCTGGAAGGGCTTGGAGACACGCAACCGGGGCCCTCTGGAAGGGCTTGGAGACACGCAACCGGGGCCCTCTGGAAGGGCTTGGAGACACGCAACCGGGGCCCTCTGGAAGGGCTTGGAGACACGCAACCGGGGCCCTCTGGAAGGGCTTGGAGACACGCAACCGGGGCCCTCTGGAAGGGCTTGGAGACACGCAACCGGGGCCCTCTGGAAGGGCTTGGAGACACGCAACCGGGGCCCTCTGGAAGGGCTTGGAGACACGCAACCGGGGCCCTCTGGAAGGGCTTGGAGACACGCAACCGGGGCCCTCTGGAAGGGCTTGGAGACACGCAACCGGGGCCCTCTGGAAGGGCTTGGAGACACGCAACCGGGGCCCTCTGGAAGGGCTTGGAGACACGCAACCGGGGCCCTCTGGAAGGGCTTGGAGACACGCAACCGGGGCCCTCTGGAAGGGCTTGGAGACACGCAACCGGGGCCCTCTGGAAGGGCTTGGAGACACGCAACCGGGGCCCTCTGGAAGGGCTTGGAGACACGCAACCGGGGCCCTCTGGAAGGGCTTGGAGACACGCAACCGGGGCCCTCTGGAAGGGCTTGGAGACACGCAACCGGGGCCCTCTGGAAGGGCTTGGAGACACGCAACCGGGGCCCTCTGGAAGGGCTTGGAGACACGCAACCGGGGCCCTCTGGAAGGGCTTGGAGACACGCAACCGGGGCCCTCTGGAAGGGCTTGGAGACACGCAACCGGGGCCCTCTGGAAGGTCTTGGAGACACGCAACCGGGGGCCCTCTGGAAGGGCTTGGAGACAGGCACTCGTGCCCTATGGCGGGCTTGGAGACAGGCACTCGGGCCCTCTGGCGGGCTTGGAGACAGGCACCCGGGCCCTCTGGCGGGCTTGGAGACAGGCACCCGGGCCCTCTGGCGGGCTTGGAGACAGGCACCCGGGCCCTCTGGCGGGCTTGGAGACAGGTGGTATCATTGAAAGTAAAAAAATCCTAAAGTTTGGGTTGTCCCCATAAAAGAAATAAACGGGAAATATTACAGTAGGGACACTAGTTCTGGTGACCTGGCAGTCCCCAGGGAAACCCCTCAATCTGCAGGGATTTCTTCTCACTAAGTTTGGCTACGGGACAGGAAGTTTAGGAAAATCTTGGCAAATGGACAGATGGCAAATAAATATCTGACTGAGGTTATAAACCCCCCCTTACTCTATACATAAAGAAAGTTTTGCTTGTAGTTCTACTTTAATTGGCTTTTTCCAGGAAGAGCACTTCCTTTTATCAGGAGAGTTCTATTTGCTTTAACCTTAATAACAAAGGGAAACAAATACAATCCCATATTAAGTGGGCTCCAGCAAGACAAGAATTGACTCACACCCGCCATGTGACCACCCAAGCTCCCCATGCAAGGTCAAACAACCGCAAATAGAGGAGAGAAGAAGGAGCTCCGAAAACCTTCACCAATGCAGAGCAGCCCCCCAGCTATAGCACACTTCAGCAGCAGGCTTCCATCACCCCGACACCTAAAGAAGAAAGCACAATAAACCACACACAAAAAATACCAATAGTAAGGACCACTGTACCCCCCTTACCTGGGCCTGGCTAGTGCATGAGATGAGGCACCTGATTCCGCCGCAGCAGTCAGTTTCTGCTTTCTCCATGCTGCACAGTGCAGCGGAATACTGAGAATGTGAAGTGGCCAGGACCCGGCAAGCTTCCACTACCACAGCGGCTTCCCTGCACTGCAGGAATCACCTTGTAAGTCCTGGGGTGCATGAAATGCCCATATAACTCTGAACAGCGTAGAGCACACAGGCACAGACAACCACGCTGGCCACTGCTCCCCTTGGCTGGTGGAGAAAAAAAAAGGCACTGCAACACCCCCATCATCTGACAGGAGGGAGGGTGCAGAGATGGTCAGAAAAAACCCTGGGTAAGGCCACCACTACCACCCCCCCCCTCCAGTGAGAGCATAGCCCCCACTACAAAAGTTGCCTGTAGTGCCTCCATAGTGGAGGAAACACCATAACCGAGGGCATGGTGGAAGAGTGGAAGACGTAGAACTTCAAGGCTTGCTGTGGTGTTTCCTGGGAATTTGTGTGCAGCAACTCTCTCTCCAGGTGCAGTACTGATAGACGAATGGGGAAGTGTAAAAGGTTAATGATACCCGATGCTGGATGAAAACAAAGAGCTCAATGCCAATATTTGTTCAATGCTTCTTAAGTCCATGCACACACACCTTCCAGCCATGGTCCATGGATGAACTGCAGAAACCTATTAAAGAGCTGAATGGAAGAAGAGACAACATGAACCAGAAGCTTGAATCCGATAGACCCCCAGCTTTTTAAGAGCATTATTTAAGGCAGTGGTGGTCAACCTTCTTGACACAGGGGGCTTCAAGTGCACACCCACACCACAGGCAACCGGGGCCCTCTCAAAGGGCTTGGAGACACGCAACCGGGGCCCTCTCGAAGGGCTTGGAGACACGCAACCAGGGCCCTCTCGAAGGGCTTGGAGACATGCAACCGGGGCCCTCTCGAAGGGCTTGGAGACACGCAACCGGGGCCCTCTCGAAGGGCTTGGAGACACGCAACCGGGGCCCTCTCGAAGGGCTTGGAGACACGCAACCGGGGCCCTCTCGAAGGGCTTGGAGACACGCAACCGGGGCCCTCTCGAAGGGCTTGGAGACAGGCACCCGCGCACTTCTGATGGGCTGGAGACAGGCACCCGCGTACTTCTGATGGGCTGGAGACAGGTACTCAGGCACTTCTGATGAGCAGAAGACAGGTGGGATCATGGGAATTAAAAATATACCAAAGTTTTGGTTGTCCCTATGAAAGAAATAGAGGAAATATTACAATGGGGACACTAGTTCTGGTGACCTGGCGGTCCCCATGGAAAACCCTTAATCTGCAGGGATTTCTTTTCAGTTCCTGTTCAGCTATGGGACAGGAAATGAAGGAAAATCTCGGCAATGGGACAGATTGCAAAAAAATATCTGAGATTATAACTCCCCCCCCCTTCTCTATACAAAAAGAAGGTTTTGCTTGTAGTTCTACTTTAAGTGGCTTTTTTCTTTACTTCACTTTTTTTATCAGGAGAGCTTTATTTGCTTTAACCTTAAACAATAAAGGGAAACAAATACAATCCCATTTTAAGTGGGCTCCAGCAAGAATTGACCCACCCCCGCCATGTGACCACCCAAGCTCCCCATGCAAGGTCAAACAACCGCAAATAGAGGAGAGAGGAAGGAGCTCCGAAAACCTTCACCAATGCAGAGCAGCACCCCAGCTTTAGCGCAGTTCAGCAGCAGACTTCCATCACCCTTTACTTATATCTCATGATCCTCCTAGATTTTCTTGTAGCTAAAAAACAACACAGGTTACATATTCTAACTACTAAATAGTATGCTTACCAATTTACCAAACTAACCCAAACAGCAAAGTCTTGCCAGAGCCCAACCATACTGATCATTCAGATGATCCGCAACAAGATTTAGATAGATTTAGATAGCTCCAGGCTGGGCATAAATCAGCAGCGAAGGGGAATTACTGGCATTGTATACAAACTACGCTAGAGAGGGTTTGATTACGCAACATCTCATTTGCATTGCACATGAACGAAACACGGCTCTAGTAAAGCAGCCAATAACTATATGCATTGCCTATGAACTCTGCCTTGTTGGGACCACAAAGAGCATATGCGCAAGGGGAAATCATTTGCAATGCATTCTACACTGCTCCAGGGTGGGCATATAAATGAGCAGCAAAGGGGAATTAATGGCACTGTATTCGAACAATGCTCAACTGGACTTCAATACACATTTGCATTTCATCCCATCACTCCAGCACAGGAACCAGGCACTATGGGGGTAGCATACGAATGCTGTTCTGTTGGGACAACAAAGAGCCTGCAATCAATGGGAAATTATTTGCAACCGCGTACTATGCTGCTCCAAGGTGGGCATTAATGAGCAGCAATTAGGGAATTAACAGCCTTTTATACAAAGCTACATTGGGCTTTGGGAGAGGGCCATTTCCATTGTAAGCCATAATCAAACATCTAGAGTGATTGTTAGGATGCACTAGGAGCAGTTGGAGAGAAAACTGAATCTGATCTAGCCCTGACCTTCTCTTCCCCCAATCCAGCAAGGACTTTGATAGCCCCAGTCCCTCAACCCTCTACTACAGAACAGCCAAGCAACCAGTCCAGGTACCCAATTACAGCTCACAATAGAAATTTGGCAACAATTCTTGCAACAGCTAATCCTTTACTTCCAGAGAGCGGGGGCTCCCTGTACACTTTCGCAAGAGGGATCTCAGTGTGGGGATATTTAGCAAGCTATAGAATATAGTGGTGAAATATGTAGTAAAGCTTTGGGTCCACAAAACTGAGTGGCTAAACCCAAGCAATGTGTTATGATGAAAGCTCATAACTCAGTTGATCGCCTTCCTTACTCAGCATAACAAAACACTAAGTACGTTAATTTTTGGGTCCACAAAATTGAGTGGCTAAACCCAACCAATGAGTTATGATGAAAGCTCATAACTCAGTTGCTTTTCTTCCTTAGCATTGCAAAACTTATTACATTCATTTTTCGGTCCACAAAATTGAGTGGCTAACTCAAGCCATGAGTTACATTGGTACCCACCATCCGTTAATGCTGCAGGAGCAGAAAAGGGATTTCATCTTGCTTGGAGTGTTCATGGCTTCCAATTTTGCTTGGAGTGTTCATGGCTTCCCACCTTGCTGATCATTGCTTCCAACTATTAATGGAAAAGATAAAATTTACAATGGCATCATGCCTATGTTTTCAAAGATAATGAAATAGGAGATTTTAGTTAAAAACACACACAATATAAACCATGTCATGAGAAAGACTTTCACCGTGAACTAAAATGCTTGCTGCATGGTTGTTATGGTTAAATCTGGCTTCACTGTGTTCCAGGTCGCCTTCAGGAATCTTCCCTGCTGTGGCATTGTATTCTGACAGCGGGGAGACTCCCCTGCTGTTTAACCACTTGCCGACCGCCGCAAGTACATATACTGAGGCGGTCAGCCCCGGCCAGGCAAAGTGACGTACCGGTACGTCACTAGCCTTCGCCGCTCTAGCGCCTGCGGTCCCGCCGATGATTTGATTGGGTTCAGAACCGATCAGTCATCAGGTCCAGGCCAATCATTTTTGGCCTGGACCTGTTGATCAGTCCTGCCCAATCAAATGACACTCAAAGCCTGTGAAATGTAAACACAGGCTTAGAGAAGAGGTGCCCTCCCCTCCCATCGTCCTTTTTGGATCCAGCGTGAGAGGAGAGCACATCTGAGTAACTGCACAAGCACACCCACACACAGGTAGATAGGCACATTTAACCCCCGATCGCCCCCCCCCCCAATTAACCCCTACAGCCCCTGACACAACACACTGTATACAGCATATAGCATTTTCCTATATACCTGTATAAGTGTGATTTGTGGTCAGGTGTAGCGCTTGCGACCCCCCCCTTTTCCACTTAAATTACCCCCCAATAAAGATTTAACCCCCTGATCCCCCCCTGATCACCTCCAGTTAACCCCTACCCCGCTGTCACATTCAACACTAATACAAACGTAATATACAGTGTTTTTGTATTAGTGTGATGGTGATCAGAATTAGCGCAGGCGACTAAGTTTCTGTCCCAAGAAGGTTTAGGGTCCCCGCCACCCCCCAATAAAGATTTAACCCTCTGATCCCCCCTACACCACCTGCCACACACACTGTATACAGTATATAGCATTTTCTATATACCCGTATAAGTGTGACTTGTGACCAGGTTTAGCGCTTGCCACTGTTTCTTTTATCTGTAGGATACCCGCCAGCTCCTCCCAATAAAGATTTAACCCCCTGATCCCCCCGATCACATCCAGTTAACCCCTTCCCCCCTGTCACATTGCACACTAATACACACATAATATACTGTTTTTACTGTATTTTGTATTAGTGCGCTTGTGACTTGAGTTTGTGCTAGCGAGTTAGTTTCTATCCCAAAGGAGATTTAGGGTCCCCGAAGACCCCTGGCGCATAGTTAGAAATAACCCCTTGATTACCACACACATACGCACACATACACTTCCATTACTAGTATAGTGTTTGAACAGATCAATATCTGATCTGATCAGAACTATACTAGCGCCCCCATAGTTTGGGGTTCCCAAAACGCGGTGTTTGCACGATCAGCACTGATTCCTGCCAGTGCCTGCGTTTAACCCTTTCACCCAGGCAAGTGTAGTAATCAATAGATTACTGTCACTTACAAAAAAACAACACACAAAACTGCTGTGTTAAGAGTCAGGCCTGATCCCTGCTAGCATTAGCAGTTTTTTTGGTAGCGCTTGAAATAGTCCTTGACAACCAGGTGCTTTTATTACCTGTGAGTCGCACCACTGTACCGGTAAATTTAGTTACCAAAATGGCCAAACGTTGGTACAGTGGTGAAGAGGTATATAATATACTGTCCGTGTGAGATGATAGCGATGGGGAAGCTACACTGGCAGAATCAGGGTCAGTATATGAACCAGATGACGGCAGCGGCTCCCTGACAGATAGCTCCGACGACAGATGGGTCCCTGTTAGACCTAGGCTTACCGGACCCCATTCTGGAGTTGTTGAGATGCAGGAATCACAGGGTGCTCGTATGGAGCAGAGTGTGGTTACTAGTGCCGCTCATCCTTCTGGTGACCTGGCAAGCGCCAGCGGCCTAGTACACCCTGGACCTAGTACAACCAGCACTGCAGTATCACCTGGTGACGTGGCGAGTCCCCTAAGTGCAGTTGAAGTTCGTGCGGTGGCTAGCACAAGTAGTGGCCCGCAGCCACCGCGTATTTGTAGACAGGCCCGTAGAGCCCATAGTGCCCTCCCTGATGCGCTGGCATATCCCAATTGGCAACCCACTGATTCTACAGCGCCAGTACTTCCCCCATTCACTGCCCAACCTGGAATCCACGTGGAGACAGCTGGTTTTACGCCCCTGAACTTTTTTTGAGCTGTTCTTCACAGAAGATCTTTACAAATCTATTGTGGATCAATCAAATTTATATGCATGACGATTCATCGCCGCCAACCCAAATTCGCCCCTTGCCAGACCATTTGGCTGGAAACCTAACGGTTTCCGATTTTAAAATATTTCTGGGCCTTTCCCTCCACATGGGCATTACCAAACAAGAGTGAAGTGTGGCTATATTGGTCCACTAGCCCAGTTCACCATATGCGACAATGAACTCTGTCGTCCTCGGGGAGACCCTGAATATGATCGGCTCCACAAAATTCGGCCCCTCAGACCACTTCAATCAGCGGTTTGCAGCCTTGTTCACCCCTGAACAAGTTGTCTGCTTTGACGAGTCCCTGATTAAATTTACTGGCCGCCTTGTTATGAAACAGTACCTCCCCAGCAAGCGTGCCAAGTACGGGGTCAAGCTGTATAAATTGTGTGACAGGGCCACAGGTTATACAGTTAGTTTCCGGGTCTATGAGGGAAAAGATAGCTGTGTGGAGCCCCCCAACTGCCCAGACTACATAGGGAGCAGCGGCAAGATTGTTTGGGACTTGGTGTCACCCTTATCCGGAAAGGGGTACCATTTGTACGTGGACAACTTTTACACAAGCGTGCCACTATTTAGTCATCTTTCTGAATTACAAATTGGCGCATGTGGCACCGTGCAACCTAATCGCCGGGGCTTCCCCCAACGGCTTGTAAATTCCCGTCTTAGTCGGGGGGCAAGAGCCTGCTTGAAAACGGACAAATTGCTTGCGGTGAAGCGGAAGGATACACGGGATGTTTATGTTCTGTCCTCCCTTCACGCAGACACGACGATCCAAATCCCTAGGCAACTAGCGTTATGGAGAAACCCCTCTGTGTCCACGAATATAACCTTAATATGGGAGGGATGGACCTTAACGACCAGCTTTTGGCGCCGTATTTAGTTGCCCGTAAAGCCAGACACTGGTACAAAAAAGTGTCAGTTTACCTTTTCCAATTGGCTATGCTGGACGCCTTTGTCCTATACAGGGCGTCAGGAAGAACTGGATCCTTCCGGGAATTCCAGGAAGCGATCATCCTTACCTACCTGTACCCAGGAGGCATGCCTGCCCAACTTCCCCTTCCAGATGCAGTGAGCCGGCTGCATGAGAGACATTTTCCTTATGTCCTCCCGAGTACCCCTACCCAAAGACGACCCCAAAGACGATGTCGTATCTGTAGCAGGCGCGGATGTAGGCGTGACACCCGTTATTATTGTCCCAAATGTCCTGACCAACCTGGTCTCTGCATCGGGGAATGTTTAGAGTGCTACCATACACTAGTGGAGTATTAGTGTAGGGTACAGCACAACACAGTGTAGGGCACACAAACACAGGGTCTCGAAAGATGTTGGATGTCCAACGACATTTTGAGAGACCCAAGCTTAAAGATCGCAGTCCCAAATCAAGGAACAACAGTTAGAAAGAAAAATAAAAGGATCCAAAAACTGTTGTTGTGTCAGTCATTTTATATGTTCTTCTACTCTTCCTACTGTACTTTTAATGCACTTTGTTTTTTCATTCTTTTGTGACCTGTTTCTCTTGCAGGTACTCATCGGCTGCCACGATATTGATTTTATATATTCTGACACAAACAGCGTTTGCATTCAGCATGTGACGGTAGTCACTTTGGTTGGAGGTCCTGTGGAACTCAGCTTACCTTAGAGGGGTTGGGAAAACCCTCTCTCTGCCCCCTAGTCTCCTCTTATGTGTAAGTCCCCTGTGTCTATTAGGGGCACAGGGTGACCAAGAACCCCAGTTGGGTCTGCACTAACCAGACTCGCTGTAAAACCACACCGGACTCAGCATTTGGTGTTATCCCGGCTATCCTGGGTTCTGTATGTGTGGTTTGTGTTGAACCTATGACAGCAATATTTAAGAACAATATTCCTCAAAGAAATATATAAAGATGAACAATTTCAGACTGTTATAATATTGGAAATGGTGTCCCATAGAACTCTGCTAGATAGGTTGAGATGGGGTGGGGTTTGTTATGGTTAAGTTCCTGCATTTCTTTGTTCTATTGTTGTTCTGTCTGCCTTAAACCTATTATGGGATATACATGTGTATTAGCTTCTAGAGGGGAGGAGGGGATTTCTCCAGCAGCCCTTCCTAGACTGTCTGTTGGAAAGTTGAATACACCTGTGTGTCATGTTACAGGATGTAGTTCCCCGCCCAGTGTGTTGTTGTTATGCAAAGAGGGGGAGGGGGGATTGTCCTCTGAGTTGTGATCTTTTGTGCCTGTGTTCAATAAAGTGTTAGTTGCTTTTCAGAGACATACAAGCTAAGTTCAGGCTAGTTTTTGTATGTAGGGCAGCTGGAATATCTCCATCTATGTCCAGACTGGAGGAAGCCACATACTGACGGAAGACCACAAGTACGGTGTGGGTCGACGGTTCCGTTACACTGGTTGGCAGTGGCGGGATGCTTCCTGCAGTCTGGGACATCCAAACCTCCACCGGGATCCAAGGTCCGGATAACAGAAGAGGAGAGGTACAGATATCAGCTGCCATGGAAGAGGAATTCGGAAGGAGGTTGCGAGAGATGCGGATACAGCACAGGGGATCGGTGTCAGAGAAGGTCCTGCTAGGATGGTATGATTCAATCCGCTTTGAACTCTGGAAGGAAACGCTAGCTTGTGAGCAGCGACACCAGGGAAAAATCCTCTCCTCCTTCCAGGAAAGGTACTGGTCGCAGTATGGATTGTGGGTGCTGGTTTTGGGAGATAAACCACACAAGGAATGGAAAGCTGAATTAAGCAGGCTTGTCCAGGAGGAGATGCGATTGGATGAGAGGTACAGAGCTCTCCGCTGGTATGTAAGCCAAGTGTGCCCATGGACCGCGGAAGACAGCCCAACAGAAGGCTTTGGCTATGGCGGCCTGGGACTGTCATTAGAGAAGTGGTCAGAGGACCCTAACTTTGGGAGCGATTTGGAGCGGCGATTAGAGGAAATTATGGATTCCAGAGAAAAGATCCTGAACATCTCGGAAGTGCTCTGGGCACTGGAAGATATGGAGTTTCTGGCCATTCAGGAATGGGAGCTGGAGATCGCCTACAGACGGCTGATAGACTCTGCTCAGCACCAGCCAGCGTTACCGGGAGAGGAGATTGTAGGTCCCTTGTCCCAGCAGCAGCAAACAGCACTGGTAGTGGAGATGGTCAGTCCCCCTACCCAGCACCAGCCAGTGTTACCGGGAGAGGAGATTGTAGGTCCCTTGTCCCAGCAGCAGCAAACAGCACTGGTAGTGGAGATGGTCAGTCCCCCTACCCAGCACCAGCCAGTGTTACCGGGAGAGGAGATTGTAGGTCCCTTGTCCCAGCAGCAGCAAACAGCACTGGTAGTGGAGATGGTCGATCCCACTACTCAGCACCAGCCATGGATTACAGATGTACCTGACTTTTCATCGAAGGATGATACGGGTGATAAATCACCTGCCAAAGTGTTGGCACTGGGCCTGAGTGCCACCAGCCTGTGCCCTGGACTTTCAGCAATTCCAGAGGCTGGGGATTTAATAGACTTTTCTGCTGAGGAGGAACGTCCCAGTGAGCTTACAGCAGAAGAGCGGGCATCCAGGCATTGCACTGCTGACCTCTGCCTGCAACAATTGGTGGCCCAGGAAGATGTGTGCAAGGCCACTGACTTTTCAGCTTACTTCCCTGCGGAACAACGGGCATCAGGGCCTAATATTACTGAGCTCTGCCCAACACCAACAGCAGCATCTGTTGAGTTACAAGAAGCTTCTACGGCAGAAAAGCTGACAACTGGACAGAGGGTCCAAGACATCTTCCCCACACCGGAGGCAGTTCCGGAGGCCCACGGTGAGAAGGTGGTGGTCACTCCCCAGCAGCAGACGGCTTCCCAGAATGATGACACCAACCCAGCAGAAGAGCTGGCAACAGGGCAGAGTGCGGCTGGCCTCTGCCCTCAACTAACAAAGGATGGGTTTCCTGAGAAAGAGGATGGGACTACGGTCTTTACTTGCATACCCCAGGGATGCTGGATAGTCGGCCCAGAAGAACAACCTGACAAAGTGAGCCCAGCCACCCTGTCTTCTCTCCAGCAGCTAAAAGGACTCCTGGGAGAAGGGCCAGTCCACGCTTCTCCCCAGCGGCGGGTATGTTTTACACGAGAGGCAGAGGTTGGCTGGGTGAGTAACGCTGTGTTCCGGACAATATGTTTGGGGTACTGTGTGGGGACAGACATTGGGGGATGGGAACTATGGACTAACTTCGAAGTCAACCCGTTTGGGGTCTCCTCCTGCGTTAGTCTCCTTTGGAAAGGGGAGAGATGTGACGGTAGTCACTTTGGTTGGAGGTCCTGTGGAACTCCGCTTACCTTAGAGGGGTTGGGAAAACCCTCTCTCTGCCCCCTAGTCTCCTCTTATGTGTAAGTCCCCTGTGTCTATTAGGGGCACAGGGTGACCAAGAACCCCAGTTGGGTCTGCACTAACCAGACTCGCTGTAAAACCACACCGGACTCAGCATTTGGTGTTATCCCGGCTATCCTGGGTTCTGTATGTGTGGTTTGTGTTGAACCTATGACAGCAATATTTAAGAACAATATTCCTCAAAGAAATATATAAAGATGAACAATTTCAGACTGTTATAATATTGGAAATGGTGTCCCATAGAACTCTGCTAGATAGGTTGAGATGGGGTGGGGTTTGTTATGGTTAAGTTCCTGCATTTCTTTGTTCTATTGTTGTTCTGTCTGCCTTAAACCTATTATGGGATATACATGTGTATTAGCTTCTAGAGGGGAGGAGGGGATTTCTCCAGCAGCCCTTCCTAGACTGTCTGTTGGAAAGTTGAATACACCTGTGTGTCATGTTACAGGATGTAGTTCCCCGCCCAGTGTGTTGTTGTTATGCAAAGAGGGGGAGGGGGGATTGTCCTCTGAGTTGTGATCTTTTGTGCCTGTGTTCAATAAAGTGTTAGTTGCTTTTCAGAGACATACAAGCTAAGTTCAGGCTAGTTTTTGTATGTAGGGCAGCTGGAATATCTCCATCTATGTCCAGACTGGAGGAAGCCACATACTGACGGAAGACCACAAGTACGGTGTGGGTCGACGGTTCCGTTACACAGCATATATGGATACCTTTGCTGGCAGCAGCTGTGGTGATTTTCTGATTTCAGCACTGCAGTTAAAATCCTATTTTGGTAACGTGGATAGTGTCGTGTATACCCATCATTAAATTCAGTGGGTGGTTGTTTGGGCGGTTAATGATGAGTAATACTACGCATTATTCCTGTACTGATTTCTGATAGGTTCTCTTTTTTTCATTCAGCCCACAGGCTGCATGAAAAAAAAAAAACCTATATGCCAAACAAGGACCAGCAATGTACTGGTACGTTGCTGGACTTTGAGTGGTTATACCAGGATGATGCCTGCAGATTTAGGCATCATCTTGGTATCGTTTTTTACAGCCAGCGGTCGGCTCGCATGTAAAAGCAATCCTAGCAGGTAATTGGCCGCTAGACTGCTTTTACATGCAGTGGGAGGGGACCCCCACCGCCGCCTTCCGCAGCCTTCCGTGGTTTTTCACGGGCTCTCCTGTCCCACCGGTTAACCCGAGAGTGCAGCTGGTGGTTCAATTATCTAACCATAGATTTAATTGGAGATGAGAATGGCTCCAATCATCTCTATGGCCTAAGATACCGGAAGCTACGAGCATTTCATGACTTCTGTTTCACCAGAAATAAACAGGGCCATTGGGAAATTGGGAAAGTATTTTATCACACCAATTTTGGTGTGGTCAGATGCGTTAAGGTCAGAGGAGAGATCTAGAGTCTTATGGCACTTTTCCACTGCAAGTACCGTCTCGGTTCTACTCGGCCCTGCTTGGCCCGGTTTGCTTTTCCACTGCTGGTACCGCATGGTATAGTGTCGGAACGGTTCGGTACGGTACGGTATAGGTTTGCTTTTCCAGTAAAGTAGTACTAAAGTTAAGTGGGTGGGATAACAACGGGGTGGGTGGGATTCTCTGACCAATCAGTGGCTAGTAGTGACTGCATGCAAAGGATTGTGGGATATGGTACCTGGAACCACAAACTGTTTTTTCAGAGCCGTACCGTACAGTTCGGTTCCATCCAGTGGAAAAGCAAACCTATACCGTACCGTACCAAACCGTTCCGACCCTATACCATGCGGTACCAACAGTGGAAAAGCACAAAAGCGCGCCGAACCGGTAAGGTTCCATGCAGTGGAAAAGCGCCATAAAAGACCCCAATTTTTTTTTAAAAAAAGAGTACCTGAACTGAAATAACAAAAATGATGTAAAAAAAAAAAAATGAAAGGAAAGGTGTCAAAATAACATAAAAAAAAAAAAAAAAAAAACCAAGCCCCCCCCTGTCCCCCCGTGCTTGCGCGCAATGGCGCACGCAAGCGTTGGTCTAGTGACAAATGTAAACCGCAATTGCAGCATGCATGTGAGGTATCACCGCAAACGCCAGGTTGAGTGCAGTAATTCTTGCAGTAGACCTCCTCTGTAAGTCTAAAGTGGTAACCTGTAAAGACTTTTAAAGGTTTCTAAAAATGTACGTACTTTGTTGCCGCTGCAGAGGCGTGTGTAATTTTTAAAGCATGTCATGTTTGGTATCTATGTACTTGGCATAAGATCATCTTTTAAATTTTACCAAACAAATTGGAATTATATAGTGTATTTGTGCAACAAATTAAAAAAATGTATTTTTTTTCGCAGAAATTGCATTTGGAAAATCTGTGCGCAAATACCGTGTGACAAAAAATTTTGCAACATCCACCATTTTATTCTATAGGGCCTCTGCTTTAAAGAAATATATAATGTTTGGGGGTTCAAAGTAATTTTCTAGTAAAAAAAAAATATATATTTTTTCATGTAAACAAAAAGTCACAGAAAAGGCTTGGTTTTCAAGTGGTTAGAAGAGTGGGTGATGTGTGGATAAGATTGAGCATAAAATGCCGGGACAGTTCAAACACCCCCCAAATGACCCCTTTTTGAAAAGTAGACACCCAAAGCTATTTGCCGAGAGGCATGGTGAGTCCATGGAATATTTTATATTTTGCCACAAGTGTCGGGAAAATTATAATTTCTTTTTTTTGTTGTTTTTACAGAAAGTTGTCACTAAATGATATATTGCTCACACATGCCATGGGTATATGTGAAAAGACACCCCAAAATACATTCTGCTGCTTCTCCTGAGTACAGGGATACCACGTGTGAGACTTTTTGGCAGCCTAGCTGTGTACGCGACCCCGAAAACCAATCCACATCTTCAGGTTTTCTAATGGCGTAAATTGCTGATTTTACCCCTGACTACCTGTCACAGTTTCAGAGGCCCTGAAATTTCAAGATAGCAATGAAAAGCAATGAAAAATGTACGCCCTTCGAAATTCTGATGGTGGCGACTTGTTTTCGGGCTCCCGTACACAGCTAGGCTCCCAAAAAGTCTCACATATGTGGTATCCATGTACTCAGGAGAAGCAGCAGAATATATTTTGGGGTGTAATTACACATATACCCATGGCATGTGTGAGCAATATATCATTTCAATGACCACTTGGTGTAAAAAAAAATATATATATTTTTTTAGTCATTTTTCAAACACCTGTGACAAAAAAATGAAATATTCAATGAGCTCAACATGCCTCTCAGAACATTCCTTAGGATGTCTACTTTCCAAAAAGTGTTAGTTTGGGGGGGTTTTGTACTGCCCTGCCATTTTAGCACTTCATGAAATAAGATAGGCAGTCAGAAATTAAAGCTGTGTAAATTTCAGTATTTACACCATAGTTTGTAGACGCTATAACTTTTGCGCAAACCAATAAAAATACACTCATTGAATTTTTTTTTTGTCAAAGACATCGCTAAATATATTTTGGCCAAAAAAATGACATAAATTGAGTATATTGGATATTTTTTAAAAGACAAAGTTAAAAATGTAATTTTTTTGCATAATTTTCGCTCTTTTTTTATTGATATCGCAAAAAATAAAAAAACGCAGAGGTGATCAAATACCTCCAAAACAAAGCTCTGTTTGTGGTAAAATAAAGGATGTAAATTTCGTTTGGGTACGACATTGCATGACCGCACAATTGTCAGTTAAAATTCACAAAGTGCCAAGTTGAAAAAAGGGGTCTGGTCAGGAAGGGGGTAAAATCTTCCGGGGCTTAAGTGGTTAACTATACACATCAGCTCTGCAGCCTACTGCACTGATCGAGCGAGAATGGACTCCTGTAAACCGCATTGGCCACACATTGATCGAAATTCAGCTGGGCCCTGCTGAACCAGCCACATTTTGATCCATGTATGGCCAGTTTAAGGAAGTTACAAGTCTTTCTGCATACATGTCATGGTTTAAGGCTGGCCATACATGGAACTGTTAAACTGAACAGATTTCCCCATCCACACAAGCGAGGTGTGTTGTGGAAGTTTTATTAATATTTATGTGGACATTTCTTTAGGATGTATTTTTAGTTAAATTGCCATTATGTCTCCCAGTGTCAGTTTACCGGTACCTCGTAACTTTAATCACTATGCGAATATTGCTTTAAGTGGCATTGAGGAAAGACCTGTTAGTGGAACTCTTCCATTAGATGGAATTGCACAAAACTTGTAGCCTGATTTATGGCAAGGAGAAATCCATCACACAAATATATATCCGCCATCGAGAGCACCAGTATTCACTGCAGAGATTTGTTTGTGATGTGGAATTCTTATCGTTTTACCAGGATTAATGGCTGGCATCTTTCTATTATATTTGATCCATATGACTGACATAAGACTGCTGCTATTGTCTTTTGCAGATATAATGAAGTCCCATTCACTGGAACAATAGCATGATCAGTATCAAATAGGGTATATATGAACCATATTTGATAGGATCCACTAACAGGATATGATGAGTTCATGCTTGTGAATTAGTTGTGTTTCTTTGTTCACCTGGCAGTTAGTCTCTGCACTCAGTGATGTTCATACATAAACAATGACTCTTCTTTTCTATTGTACTTTGGAATGTATATATGTCTGGGGGCGTGGCCAGCGCGGGACAGTGATGGACGCCTGATCTCCCGCTCCGCAGACAGACGACTCCATCCAGGGCCATCCACAGCGACACAGACAGGATTCCGAGCCTGATTCTCACCCCAGTTGACCGCGGCAACCTGCAGCGATGTCCCACAAGCGAAAGGAGAAAGGGCCGAAGAAACTCACCGCTTGCTTCCCCGCGCCTCGGGGGAAGCAGCGGGTGCACTATACTGACCTGCCGGAGGACGCTGCCTCGGCTGAACCCCTGCTGTCAGGTACTCTCTCCTCCTTTGCATCTGCTCCCTCCAGCCCTTCCTGCACGAGCCCAGCTAAGTCAAAAATGAGGCTAGACAGTGCTGACAAGGCCCCACAGCCTGGGAGCTCCAGTAACCCTCTACTGCCCATCTCCCTGGGGACATCTCCATTTGCGGCCTTTCCCACGGTAGGCCAGCCTATCATGGACACAGCTCTCAAGGAAATGATGTATGCCCTCCATACCTCTCTCCAAGCGAACATTGTGACACTTGCTAACAAATTCTCAGCAGAAGTCCACTCCCTAGGGGACAGGGTACACACTGTAGAATACTCCATATCAGAGATTGTGACCACTGTGAATGATTTGGTAGAGGCACATGAAGAACATGTGGATGAGCGACACTGGATCAAAGCAAAAATCGCAGATCTGGAGGATCGCTCCAGAAGAAATAACCTTAAAATCCGTGGCATTCCTGAAACTGCTTCCTGCTGAGCTACACAAATTTGCCACGGACCTTTTCTTAGCTATATTGCCTGGAGCGTCTCCCCTGGAGCTGACGGTTGACCATATTCACAGGGTTCCAAAACCCCCTTTCCTCCCTCAGCATGTTCCCCGCGACACATTGCTACGTGTACACTTCTACCAAACTAAGGAATCCATCTTAACCAAAGCTAGATCCCTGGGCACTCTCCCTGACCCCCTACTCAGCTGTGCAAATCTTCACGGACCTCTCTAAGCATACCCTAGATATGCGCAGACAACTTTCCACCATTACCAAAGCAGTGCGCAACCACAACCTGCCGTACAAGTGGAAACACCCTTCCAAGATCTTAGTGGAGCGGAATGGAGATTCATACACAGTCACCACGCTTGAAAGGGGCATATCCCTGTTAAATTCTTGGGGCATCATCCCTGATCCGGTTCCCCCCCGGGAGCGAAAAAATCCCAGAGCAGAGTTCCCCCTCAAATGGCATTCCCTGCCTCAATGCTCCGCAAGGGACACTTGAAGTCTGGACTCGAGCATCCTATTTTTTTTTTTTTATCTTTTTTTACCTCTTCATCATTGGGTCCTGTTCTGAATCCAGCCCATTTGGCTACTGAACTGTTCTTACCCCCATTTGGAAACGGCTACACCAGCCCATGGTTTCCACCCGATTTTATGTTCCCTTGTTGTCTTGATTTGTTTTGCGTTGTCCTCTTTTTTCCCCCTTCTGCAGGTGTAACAGATGTTGTGCTCCCAAGCAACGCTAGGTCTCCTTCCAGGACCTATTGGAATTTCCTTAAGCTCTCCAGATCCGCCAGCACACTCTACAGCCACCCTGGAGCATGCCTAGACTGTCAACAGCTCATCACTCATTCTTTAAGTTTCCAAAAGACTGCTTACGGTTCCGTGAGTAACGACTTATCGCTCTGACACTCACTTATGACAGTTAAAATCTTATCCCTTAACGCCAATGGCCTCAACCCTCTGGCCAAGTGAGCTTCGCTGTGGCGCACTGCCATCAAGCACAAAGCAGATGTAGTTTGTGCCCAAGAGACTCATTTTTTGGATCAGCATGCTCCTACCTGCTCCCATAGAGACTACCCTACAGTATTCACATCCTCCTGTTCCAAGAAGAGGAAGGGTGTCCTATTGGCCGTTCACAAAGATCTGGACTTTGATCTAATGTCGTCAGTAACAGACACCAACGGTAGATACCTCATCATTGTCTGTTCTATTAATGGCTTTACAGTGACTTTAGTTTCTGTTTATGCCCCCAACGTCCATCAAATTCGCTTTCTGAATCGAATTATGAAAAAATTTGTGCAGTTCAAAAGGGTCCCCTAGTGCTATGTGGTGACTTTAACCTACCCCCGGATAGAACCGTGGACATTTCAGCCACCACCAAATGTCATCAATCCCTGCAAGGGTTTATCCATAGAAACTACCTCTACGACATTTGGAGGTGCCACCATCCCTCTGACCGGGAATTCTCCCACCATTCAGTGGTGCATAATACTTATTCACGTATTGATGTTATTTTATCTGATATGTCGATTCTCCAGAGAGCAGTGGACTCAGAGATAGCCCCAATTACTTGGTCTGACTACGCCCCAGTGAGCGTTGTACTTTCACTGTCTTCTAAAACATCTTCGCAAAAACCTTGGAGAGCAAATGCTGGAATTCTTAAGATCCCAGAAAATGTAGATTTTCTTAAACACTCCATTTCTGATTTTTTTAAAGATAACCAGGGGTCGGTATCTGAGTCCGCGACTCTCTGGAATGCCCATAAGGCATTCAGTAGAGGGGTTCTGATCCAACTGCAGCGTAGAACAAACAGAAAACGCTCGCACATTGTAGACAAACTCACCCGAGACATCACCTTTACAGAAGCTCAAAACCAAACTAGCCCCTCCGCAGACCTCAAAATCAAGCTCTTATCACTTAGGCAGGAACTTAGATCACATCTCCTTGACACGAACGAACGCAATCTCCGAAAAATTAAGGCCACTTATTATGCCACCAACAACAAGGCAGGCAAATTATTAGCCACCAGACTTAAAGGGCAATGTCTTAAACACAAAATTAAATATATCATTCACCCCCACACAAACGAGCAGCTCTATGACCCCAGAGACATGGCCAATGCCTTTAGTAGCTACTACGAATCTTTGTACAACCTTAAAGACTCCCAGTCTACGTCGCCTACTCCTGACCACATCAAAAACTTTCTAGACAGCATCTCCCTTCCTACCCTCACTCCCGCACAATCTGCACAACTTAACACCCCCTTCACGGTAGAGGAGGTTTGTGAAGCCATAGCGTCCCTACCAACTGCGAAATCCCCAGGCCCGGATGGCTTGATTAATGACTATTATAAAGCTCCCAAGCAGGGGTCTTCAAACTATGGCCCTCCAGTTGTTCAGGAACTACAATTCCCATCATGCCTAGTCATGTTTGGGCATGTCAGAGTTTTACAATGCCTCATGGGTGTGTAGTTCTGCAACAGCTGGAGGGCCGTAGTTTGAGGATCCCTGCTCTAAAGGATGTCCTAGCTCCCCACCTGTGCATGTTGTTTAACGATGCCACCACATCCTCTTCATTCCCAACGGAAATGCTTGAGGCCACTATCATCACCCTCCCCAAGCTGAGTAAGAACCAATCACTCCGCAAAATTTCCATCCCATCTCCTTACTCAATTCAGACAAAAATCTATGCCAAAATGGTAGCTAATAGACTAATGCCCATCCTCCCACAGCTTATCCACAAGGACCAATCGGGTTTCACCTTAGGTAGACAATTCGCAGACGCAACCAGACGCCTCATTAACATTATTCACAATGCAAATGCTTCTAGAACGCCTTCTCTGCTCCTGTCACTGGATGCAGATAAGGCATTCGATAGAGTGCACTGGGGGTACCTTCAGGAGGTGCTCCGCAGATTTGGTATAAACGGCAGAATGCATGCGGCTATATTAGCGCTCTATTCTCATCCATCAGCCCGAGTACTTGTTGACGCCTCCCTTTCCTCACCTTTCCATATTACTAATGGGACGCGGCAGGGATGCCCACTCTCCCCCCTGGTCTTTAATATGGCCATAGAACCTCTGGCCCAAAAAATCAGAATGGACCCCGGCATCACGGGCATAATTATCGGCTCTCAGGAGAACCACATCAGCTTGTTCGCTTATGATATCCTGATGGTATTGAACCCCGTCACCTCACTTCCACGAAGGATATCCTTACAGCGTTCAGAGAAGTTTCACTATACAAGGTAAATGAGGCCAAATCCCATATATTTAATTTAGGTGTAGACGGAACAACCAGAAACCTTCTCAATCGGTCACTCCCGTACAAATGGGCAGATGCGGGTATTACCTATCTGGGCATTACGCTTACCAAATCCACATCCCTACTTTTTCAAGCTAATTTCTCTCCCTTCAAGAGCCAATTGGCCACGGAACTGCAATCTTTGGCAAAATTTTAACTTGCGTGGTCGGGACGCCTGGCTGCTTTTAAGATGTGCACATTGCCCAAACTTCGGTACCTATTCAGGTCGCTACCTACCCCCGTCCCCAAGTCATTCCTGCGTTCACTACAGACGATGCGGTCTCGTTATCTGTGGCAAGACAAAACGGTCTTGGTGTGCTAAAGGGATCTTACTGAAATCCAGGGAACCCGGAGGTGCCTCCATGCCTGACCTGGAAGATTATTACACAGCCTCCATAATCTCCCAGTTGCGGACTTGGTTCCAGCGAACACCAGACAGCCTCTGGAGAGCACTGGAAAGAGACCAAACCCCTCAAAAGGACCTCTCATCATGGTTATGCAGTAGGAACATAGGGGACAAACTTCCGGAAAAAACATATCGCCGACCATCAGAGCATCGGTCTCGGCTTGGCTACATTTGACACACTCTAGATGGAAACACCTCACTTACCACGATCTCCCTTCCTATGTCCAGCATCCTTCAAGTGGTCCCAGATATGAACCTCAACCGATGGATACTCCATGGCTGAACCACCTTAGATGCCCTGTATAATCTCTGAGTCCTTAAACCCTTTTCACAGTTAGTGTCGGAATATCACATTCCCACAACGGAATGGTACTGTTACATCCAAATTAAGTCCTGCCTGACACAAAACCCCCAGCTCAGAGCTCCCCTCCCGAAGAAAATTTGGGATTACCTCACATCCACTTTGTCGAAAGCCAAGGTCATATCTACAATTTATCCCGTCCTCGGTGAGAAGAACGTCCTGACCAAGACTCCCCCCCCCCCCCCCCCTACTTAAATGGGAAGGAGATTTGGGCACAGTTTTTTCCCAGCGTCAGTGGTCCCTGGCCCTAACCTCAGGTTGTAAAGCCTCCCTGAGCGCTTCTAAAGATATCCTTGAGATGGTATCTCACACCGCATATCATAGCAAAATTCGACGACAACACCCCCCCAACATGTTGGCGAGAGTGTGGTCAGCAGGGTACCAAACATATACTGTGGGATTGCCCGCCCATACGAGCCCTATGGTCTGAAGCCTTTTTACTCTCAAAAATTACTCAAATACCCCTAGACCCCTCCCCAGAGCTAGGTCTACTTAATCTGACAATAGAAAAAATACCGCTGCAACTCCACAAAATAGTATTGAATATACTCCTGGCAACAAGATTAAGCATCACTAGGAAATGGAACACCATCCAACCCCCATCATTGCTAGACATTGTCCGTACCACCCAATTGCACTACACATATGAACTGATTATGTCCCCCTCTAGCGAGCATTACCATAAAGAAAGAAATGGCACCCCTGGTGTCAATGGTTCAGTTCGAATTTTGATGTATAATCTAAGTTGATCACTAGATGGCGCACTTGTTTTTTCATTAGCTGTTGTGAGTGGTGAAGATGTAGGTATAATGCATTGTACTTTTCACCTGCCGATATTGTAGATGTTACGTGCTATCTGAGCTGATAAGGTCTGGAAAGATATTGATGATTGAATTCTTCACAGTTTTACCGGTTACACATGTTTTGCAAACCTGCTTGTTGTTTTCCCTTGTTGTATGACAAAAATTACAATAAAAACTATTTGAAATGAATGTATACATGTCTGTGATTGGTTGTCTTGAAGCCACTCCCTTGTAACCCCCTTCCTTTTGCTCACTTGCTGTAAATAAACCTAGCGCTGCTCTGGAGGGCTCAGAGACTTTCACACACACACACTCACTCAGACACAGAGAGACCCTTCAGATGGCATCGATATGACCCAACGTGACGGTTCCTTTGTCGCCGAGTGCGCTGGGCTAACCTTATACAAAAAAGGTTTACATTGTACTTTTCAATACAAGGGATTAATGGCGTTTGGCACATAATATCCACAAGTGCGCTTTTCATTGCAGCAAATTTCAATGCTCCAATCATTTCCACAACAGGTGGAAAGAGACATCCTTCCAATTGTTGTAATGTATTTGACAGCGGGGAGACTCCTCCGCTGTCAGAATACACTAAGCAGTGCTTATTGAAAAGGAACAACAAGCTGGCTCGAGAGAAGTCTATCATCAGATCTACATTTCTGGAATGGGAACAGCCATAGATTAATTGAAAATGCGGCCCAGTCCCTGCTGAACTGCTTGAATCGTGATCCATCTATAGCCAGTTTTAGTTTCTCAAGAAAATCAGCAGTCTCCAGTACAAGAAAAAGGAAGAAGCCTTGACACATCAAATTATAGCCAACCAAAAAAAGAGCATTCATTTCTTTGTTTGCATTTAAACATTTTCATGCACAATAAGACAGCATTTTAGTCTTAGATGGTCAAGTTACAGAAGTAATATTGAGCAAGCAACTCTTGGTTAACTACTTCAGTACAAGGCACTTTCACCCCCTTCCTGCCCAGACCAATTTTCAGCTTTCAGCGCTCTCACACTTTGAATGTTAATTACTCAGTCATGCAACGCTGTACCCAAATGTTTCTCTTTTTTTTCACACAAATCAAGCTTTCTTTTGGTGGTATTTAATCACCCGAGTAATTTATTTTTGCGATACAAGCGAAAATTTAAAAAAAAAAAAAACACACATTTTGTTTTACTTTCTATTATAAAATTTGGCATATAAGTAATTTTCTTTTTCATAAATTTGGGCCAAATTTTATACTACTATATATCTTTGGTAAAAAAATAACCCAAACTAGTGGATATTATTTAGTGAAAGTTAGAGTCTACAAGCTATTGTGCCAATCATTGAAAATTGATCACGCCTAATCACACCTGATGTACCGTCGGCCTATCGCATTTATTGAGGCCCTGAAATGTCAGGACAGTACAAATACCCCCCAAATTACCCCTTTTTGGAAAGTAGACATTCCAGGGTATTTAGTAAGAGGCATGGTGAGTTTTTTGAAGTTGTAATATTTTCCCACAATTCTTGGGAAAATACTTTATTTTTACACAAGATTGTCATAATAACAAGTTATTTCTCACACACAGTATATGCATACTTGCAATTACACCCCGAAATACATTCTGCTACTCCTCCTGAATATGGCAATACCAAGAGTGAGGCTTTTAAACAGCCTGGCCACATACAGAGTCCTAACATGCAAGGGGCACTGTCAGGTGTTCTAGGAGCATAAATTACACACATAATTTCATAAGTTTCACACATAATATCCTAACGACCTAACACACTTTTGAAGGCCCTGGAGCACCAGGACAATCTAATTACCCACATGACCCCATTTTGAAAAGAAAACACCCCAATGTATATTCTATGAGTCTTTTGAACATGTCATTTTTTTACACAAGTTTTTGGAAAAATGTGGAAAGAAAATAAAAAAAGTAGCACCTTCAGGCGTTCTAGGAGCATTAATTACACATCTAATTTCATTGCAACCCATCACACTTTTGAAGGCCCTGGAGCACCAGTGAGTAAATAAAAAAAAACACAAAGTTTGGGTTGTCCCCATAAAAGAAATAGAGGGGAAATATTCCAATGGGGACACTAGTTCTGGGGACCTTGTCATCCCCAAGGAAATCCCTCAATCTGCAGGGATTTCTTCTCACTTCTTGTTTGGCTATCGGACAGGAAGTGATGGAAAATCTCGGCAATGGGACAGATGGCAAAAAATATCTGACTGAGTTTATAACCCCCCCCCCCCCCTTACTCTATACAAAATCATTTTTGCTTGTAGTTCTACTTTAAGTTGCTTTTTCTAGGAAGGGCACTTCCCTTTAACAGGAGAGATCTATTTGCTTCAACCTTAAACAATAACACAGGGGAACAAATACAATCCCATTTTAAGTGGGCTCCAGCACGAATTGACCCACACCCGTCATGTGACCACCCAAGCTCCCCATACAAGGTTAAACAACTGCAAATAGAGGAGAGAGGAAGGAGCTCCGAGAACCTTCACCAGTGCAGAGCAGCCCCCCAGCTGTAGCGCACTTCAGCAGCAGGCTTCAATCACCCTGACTCCCAGAGAGGAAGTCACAATAAACCACACACAAAAAAGCCCAATAGTAAGGATAACCGAAAGGCACCAATGTACCCCCCTTACCTGGGCCTGGCTAGTGCATGAGATGAGGCACCTGCTTCCGCCGTAGCAGCCAGCAGTTTCTGCTTTTTCCATGTTGCACAGTGCAGCGGAATTCTGAGAATGTGGAGTGGCCAGGACCCGGAGTTCACATGTGGCAAGCCTCCACCACTATAGCGGCTTCCCTGCACTGAAGGAACCACCTTGTAAGTCCTGGGCTGCATGACACCAGCCCAAATAACTCCATGCAGCTTTGGGCACACAGGCACAGACAACCCGGCTGGCCATTGCTCCCCTTGGCTGGTGAGGGAAAAAAGGCACTGCAACACCCCCATCATCCAACAGGAGGGAGGTGCTGGGATGGTCAGAATATCAGAAAAAACCCTGGGTAAGACCCCCCCCCCCCCCCACCACGGAGAGAGCATAGTCCCCACTACAAAAGTTGCCTGTAATGGCTCCATTCTGGAGGAAACAGCATAACTGAGGGCATGGTGGAAGAGGTAGAACTTTAAAGCGTACAGCAGAAACATTTTTTTTTAAATGATTATATATGTAGCAATATTTCCAGGCATTGGGCCTGATGTGGGTCTGCCATGGTTACCGTTAACACCAACAGCACATTTATGCTGATTGCTCAAGTGTGAGATCTGAGACAATGACCAGTCCGGCGTCTTTGGTTGTTTTTGTTTATTTTATATGGGGATGGGAGAAGGGAATGAGTGGGATACTCCTCTGGCTCAACTAGGTAGAAATTGGGACATTTGAAGAAAACTTACCGTTAGTGTACCGGTAGCGGCCTTTCTATCAACCCTTCCAGGAAGGCCTACATATGAGAGATTGTGGCTCCACCCTACAGGAAACACAACTAATTTGCAGCTGTTAAAAAGGTCCCACCCATCTTTGAGCTTCAGTAATAGAAAAGTAACTTTCCAACCAAACTTTCAAGGGACACAGTTATTCAATAACATAGTTATATATTTATATATATATTTATATATATATTTATATATATATATATATATATATATATATATATATATATATATACATACATACACACATGTAACTCACCACCACCTCTGGGCGGGAAGTAGGCCAGCCGTCCTGGAAGGGTTAATAGAAAGGCCGTTACCGGTACACCAACGGTAAGTTTTCTCATTTCACCCTACCAGGACGGCCTACATACGAGAGGATGATAAAGGAATCCATACTGGCCTACCTTAGGGCGGGACCACTGCCTGTAAAACCTGTCTGCCAAAGGCAAGGACTTGTTGAGACAGTACTTCCACACGATAGTGCTTTAGGAAGGTATCTTGACTGGACCAGGTGGCTGCATGGCGGATCTGTTCCTAGGATGCTCCGGCTCCTTCGGCCCAGGATGTTGCCATGCCCCTTGTGGAATGTGCCTTTAGATTTGCTGGTGTGGGGATACCTGACACCTTATAAGACATACTAATGGCTTGCTTAATCCACCTAGAGATCGAGAGTTTTGATGCTTGCAATCCCTTTCTTGGTCCAGAATGTAGAACAGGTGACTAGACCTTCTAAATCCTTTGGTTCTTTCCAAATAGGTGAGAAGACACCTTTTTACATCCAGGCAATGGAATTTTCATTCCTTTGCACACCTAGGCTTTTCACAAAATGATGGCAGGACCATCTCTTGTTTTCTGTGAAAAGAGGAAACTACTTTGGGTAGGTACAGGGGATCTGGTCTAAGAATCACTCTGTCTTAGAGAATTAGCATAAAGGGCTCCTTTATGGACAAACTTTGTAAATCTCCCACTCTTCTGGCTGTGGTAATTGCCAACAGAAAAGTTAACTTAATTGACAAAATATTCAGATTAACCTTAACCAAAGGTTCAAAGGGTTCACTAGATAACGTCTCTAGTACTTGAGTTAAGTTCCATACTGGAACATTAGCCCTATTAAATAGGGGTCGCTCTTCCCCGAGCTAACAAAAATCTTTTAACGGCTCCAGACTTTTATCTAAGAAAACAGAAAGTGCCGCTACCTGTACTCTAAGGGTGTTAACTGCCACCCCCTTATCTACCCCATCCTGTAAAAATTCCAGGATAATGGGGATCAAGGCAGAGGAATTCTTCTGACTCTGCCAAGTACAGAATTTTTTCCAAATTTTGGAATACATTTTCCTAGTAACTTGTTTTCCACTTAGGAGGGTATCAATGACCTTATCTGAACAACCTTTTCCCTTTAGATTTGGCGCTCACTACCCAGGCTGTTAACTGAAAAAAACTGTGGTCTGGGGTGAATAAGAGGCCCTTGTAGTAACAGATCCGGAACCTCTGGTAGTTTCCAAGGAGCTGTCACTGATAGGGATACCAGAGTCGCGAACCACATTCTCTTTGGCCACCAAGGGGCAATCAAGATGAGACGTAGTTGCGGCCATCCACTGAGTCTCTGTAGAACTCTTGGAATCAGAGTTTGAGGAGGAAAAGCATAGGCTAGCCTGAAGTGCCATGGCTGTGCTAGAGCATCCAAGCCCAACATACCCTTTTGTTGTGTCAGGGAGAAGAACCAGCTTACTTTTTTGTTCTGCCAAGTGGCAAACATATCCACTTCCGGCTGACCAAACTTTTGAACTAGAAGTTGAAATATTCTGGGATTCAGTTCCCATTCTGTCTGCTTGATGGAATGGCGACTGAGGAAGTTCACTTCCCAGTTGTCCTTCCCTTTTATATGCACTGCCGATAGAGAAATCACTCTCTTTTCTGCCCAGCCCAGTGTCTCCTGAGCTAACTTTAACAGGGTGTTCGATCTGGTCCCCCCTTGATGATTCAAGGAAGCTACTGTTGTAGCATTGTCTGAATGGATTTGGACTTCTTTCCCTGAAATGTCCTTTTCGAATGCTCTTATTGCTTCTCCCACCGCTTTCAGCTCTCTGTAGTTGGATGAGGCCTGACTTATCTGTATATCCCAGGTGCCCTGGGCATGAGCTCATTCAAGATGAGCTCCCCACCCCTCGGAACTTGCATCCGTGGTGATCTTTCAGGGTTGCTCTTGACCCCAGAGTCGCCCTTCCCTCAGATTTTTGAGAACTGTCCACCATTTTAGGGATATTAATTGCGGGGAGAGCGTAATTTTTTTGTCTAGGGACTCTTGTTTCTTGTTCCAAGAGAGCAAGTGGAAAAATTGGAGGTGTCATGAGTGCAATTTGGCCCACTCTACAGCTGGGATACAAGCTGTCATCAGACCCAAAATCCTCATGATCTGTCTCCAGGAACACCGAGGATGAGAACAGACATTTTCCACCGCCGAGACCACTTTTTCCACCTTTTCCTCTGGGAGAAAAAGTCTCTTTACTCTGGAATCTATCTATCTATCTTGTACCCCAGATAGACTTGAACCTGTGCTGGCTCTATTGAGGATTTCTCCACATTCATCAGCCACCCTACCGTCTGTAGGACTGACATCACTTTTTGGGTGTCTGCCGTGGCCTGTTTTGCTGATCTTGCAAAGATCAACATATCGTCCAGATAAGGGATCAAACTTAGGCCCTGAAGAGGAAGATGGCCTACTACTTCTGCCAAGATCTTCGTAAAGATCCTTGGACTGGCTGCCAAGCCAAAGGGAAGAGCTCTGAACTGCCAGTGTGCAGTTCCTTCTTCCGTCACTACTGCGAATCTGAGGAATGCTTGATGTTCCGGACAAATTGGGACATGCAGGTAAGCATCCCTTAGATCCAGTGTGGTCATAAAGAGATGTTCTGAAACAGATTTTTTCTGACCGCATAAATGTTCTCCATAGAGAACTTCTTGTATATTAGAAATTTGTTTAATTTTTGAGGTTTATGACTAGCCGGAATTTTCATGAGGGCTTTGGTACCACAAATATGTGGGAGTAAAAGCCTTGGAATACCTGACTTAATGGTACAGGTGTAATCACCCTCTGTTATGCTAACTCTTGAATACCTTCTAGCAGTGCTTTCTTCTTTTGTTTTACTCTTGAGGGATATGTCATTGTTATTTCTGTCACTGGCTGAGAGGAAAACTCCAGTCGGTAACCTTCCCGGATGATCTGGAGAATATAGGGGCTGGTTGAGATGTTTTCCCATTGGGAAATGAAATGGGCTAACCTGCCCCCTACCCCGACGCTGGCGTCACTTGGTCTCTTTAGGATTGGGTCCAGGTTTAAGGAACAGCAAGTTAGCTCCTTGTTTTCCCTTTGCCAGACCACCTCTCCTGGTTTGCCCCCTGAAAGGCCTTTGTTGGTTTCTGTCTTGGAAGTTCCGAAAGGAATACCTCCCCAACTTGTCCTTCCTCTTAGTAGGGAATTTTTTCCCCTTCTCTGAGGATCTGGATAAAACATCATCCAGCCCAGAGCCAAACAAAAAAGACCCTTCAAAAGGTAATGCGCAAAGTCTCAGCTTGGAAGATATATCCCCTTCCCATGCTTTGACCCAAACTGCCATCCTAGCAGAATTCATCAGAGCTGCTGTTCTTGCAGAGGCTAATATTGACTCTACTGCTGAGTCTGCTAAGACACCGCTTTCCCAATCACAGATAGGGAATCTAGTAAGTCTTGTGATCCCTCCATTGTAGAGATATGTTTTGACAATTCCTTGATCCACAAATCTACATTTCTGGCCATACAGGTATCTGCTAGAGCTGTAGTCATATTATTTGAGTTAGAAGCCAAAGCCTTTTTTGTAAGGATTCGATCTTGAGATCCATGACACCTTTAACGTGACCAGCATTTTCAAAGGACAAATCTGACCTCTTTGATAGCTAGGCCAGAGGAGCGTCTAGTTTAGGGCTTTTTATAAACTCCTCCAATTCCTGTTCCTCAAAAGGATACCTTCTTTTCCAGTTTTTTGGTCTGGATAAGGCATTCATAGGAAATTTCCATTCCTGGTCAATCATGTCCTTTAAAGACTGGTGGATGGGAATTGCTCTGTACTGGGCTCTTCCCAAGCCCTTGTACACTTTATCCTTAATGGAAGACTCTTTGACCGGAGCATGCACCACTTTAAGGAGACCCTCCATACACTCTAAAGGAAAGAGACTCTTGTTTCTTTTGAAACTATCCCTTTCCTTCTCATCGTCACTGTTTGACTCCTTGTCTGAACTGGACGGGGATCTAATGTGACTAGTGCCTTCCCCTGGATCCTCCTCCTCCCTAACTTGTAATGAGGGAATGGGTTGGGATCCTGACAAGAGAGAAGAGGGTCCTCTTGACCACACACTATCCTGGGAGGATAAACTATCCCTTGATATTTCCTCTGTCTGTGTTGGGGTCTGAGTGATAGCTGCTGCAGTCCTAAATGACTGAATAGTAGCCAACATCTCATCCTGAATTGATTTAAGGAAACTTCTTGCCCTGCCAATTTATTAATACATGCATGGCACAATGGCTTTAAGTAAGACCTCGACAACTTATCCCCACAGTTACCACACTTTCTAGTCATGTTAGTGCTGGTGTTAGATGGGGGTCTGGTCTGGCAGGGGCCTCCTGTGTAGCTGGAAGACCTGTGCATAGACACAAGAGGAGAAAACATTTGTTTGCAACAGACATTTAGTCTAACACTGCGGCTGCTCAATCAGGAAAGAAAAAGGCATGACTGTCTCCTATAGACAGCAGTCGGCCCCGCCACCGCTGTAGTCACTTACCCGGTTTTTCTGAGTTTCCTACAGCCACCCTGCACTGCCGCTTTCTCCTCTGTGGGAAGTGCGGTTGTTCGAGTCTCTTTGGGGTGTTTCAGCCCCTTCGTAGCCGGAGATTCTGCCATGAGTGCTCGTGGATCCGGCGTCTCCTCCCTCTCAAGCTTCCTTCCGGGTACTGCTCGCTCCTCCTCTTCTGACCGGAACTTCCGGTCTTCACAGCAAGGCTTGAGACACGCTCTTTGGCAGGAAATTTGAAATTCTTACCGTCCAGCAATAGAGGATCAATGGAAGAGACTCTTCCTGCAGAGACAACAGGTATGGAGGGACCTTCTCCTTAAGGTAACCGACTACCCGACATGTTTGGCGACCTGTAAGTCCCTGTTTCCAGGACACAGATAGGGAGGAACCTCTCATAGGCTGTCCGTACCTGTCTTACAGGGGTACCTATCAGACACTCCTTTGCCTTCAGGTCAGAGAAAAAAACAAACGTTCCGTTGTAAGGTTGGAAACACAACTGAACTGAAGCTCAAGGATGGGTGGGACCTTTTTAACAGCTGCAAATTAGTTGTGTTTCCTGTAGGGTGGAGCCACAATCTCTCATATGTAGGCCGTCCTGAAAGGGTGAAATGAGAAAAATGCCTTTAAGGGCTGGCTTGACGCTGGCTGAATGCCGGTCAACGCCCATAGGCGCTGGAGAATCTGACTGACTGTCGGTGAACTTAAACTTGACTTCTGACACTTCCTCACAGCTCAAAAGTCCTTTAAAGCACTCCCTGTAGTCTTCACTGACCGAGGTAATCTCTTGTAATGCTGCAGCAACTCTTAACACTGTAAACACTGCACTGTACACTCTGCACTTCAGGGCCCAACCACTGGCACCCCCTTTATTTTGCTCCTGCACCAGCTAGCTCCTGGATCCTCTGACCTTCTCCACAGTGGTCCCCTCTGCTAGGCAGACCCCCAGGGGCAGTTTACAGTACTCGTGACTGGGAATGCTTTCCTGAAACTCGACCCCTCACAGCTCCACTGGTCCTCAGCACACTGGATCCTCTCCTGCAGCTCAGCCCTGTGTCCCCTCAGGCAAGCTGCCTGAGAAACCAGATTCCTCCTGATAGGAGGAGAGACACCTATCGCCTCTCTCCTGGGACTCTGCTTCCTGCCAAAGACAATCTGTCATGTGCTCCCCACAGACTTATACCCCTTCCCAGAATGCTCTGCGGCAGAATCTGCCCTTCCAGGATGGATACAAGCCCAGGTGTGTTATTGGTCAGGTTTCCTCCACTGCCCAATGAGAGCCCTCATTGGGACACAATGGGGAGACTCCCCAACACAACAGGCACACCTGGTAACACATACAAGCCTAGCTGAAAATCATGGCCCTGCTGGTAAGACTATACTTTATCTAGCACCTACCTTGGAGGGTGCTTTATATATATATATATATATTAGTGTGACAAGCGCCATGGGCTACTGGAGGAGTGTGGAGGCCAGCCTCCTGCCCACGGACTATGGCCCTGGCTTGTAGGGGAGTGCACCTCTGTGTGGGGGTATATGCTGGAGGACCATGGGAGTAGTGTTGCTTTGGACTCAAATCCATGTCACCCCAAGATACAGACTCAGACTGGGATCAATGTTACAGGCCTAAAGCGGCCTGTTGCCGCAGAGGACTTCTCCACACATTGAGAGACTAAAGAGATGCTAATGATGTCTACTGTGGGGATGTGTATTGACAGTTATAATAAGGTGTGTTGAAAATGGAGATGGGCAGTCTGAGAGCCTACGTCTTCTGCTTTCATCTGTTTAGAGGTTAAGTGTGTTCACATTTCTAGGAAAGTGTATTCAGCTAGGTTTGGGCTGGTTGTTTGTGGAGTCAATTATGATAATGCTAATCCTGTCTGAGCCTGCAATGTCATTCACCTGTTTCTGTCCAGATGGCCAGGTATGTTAATTATGTTCTGTATACAATACATTTGCATGATGTAATCAAGCACCTAAAACTGTATATATTGGAAGTGAGTAGGTGAATAAAGTGTCTTGTTTTACCCTTCATTGAGCTTAGGCTAATGTTTGGGGGGAATTGAGGGGCCAGGTCACTGCATCACATGAGAGTCTGGAGACCTAAGACCGAAATACTTGGTCCAAGTATTGGGGATCTGTTACTATATATATATATATATATATATATATATATATATATATATATATATACACACACACACATACAGGTCCCTCTCAAAAAATTAGCATATTGTGATAAAGTTCATTATTTTCTGTAATGTACTGATAAACAGACTTTCATATATTTTAGATTCATTACACACAACTGAAGTAGTGCAAGCCTTTTATTGTTTTAATATTGATGATTTTGGCATACAGCTCATGAAAACCCAAAATTCCTATCTCAAAAAATTAGCATATCATGAAAAGGTTCTCTAAACGAGCCATTAACCTAATCATCTGAATCAACTAATTAACTCTAAACACCTGCAAAAGATTCCTGAGGCTTTTAAAAACTCCCAGCCTGGTTCATTACTCAAAACCGCAATCATGGGTAAGACTGCCGACCTGACTGCTGTCCAGAAGGCCATCATTGACACCCTCAAGCAAGAGGGTAAGACACAGAAAGACATTTCTGAACGAATAGGCTGTTCCCAGAGTGCTGTACCAAGGCACCTCAGTGGGAAGTCTGTGGGAAGGAAAAAGTGTGTCAGAAAACGCTGCACAACGAGAAGAGGTGACCAGACCCTGAGGAAGATTGTGGGGAAGGACCGATTCCAGACTTTGGGGGACCTGCGGAAGCAGTGGACTGAGTCTGGAGTAGAAACATCTAGAGCCACCGTGTACAGGCGTGTGCAGGAAATGGGCTACAGGTGCCGCATTCCCCAGGTCAAGCCACTTTTGAACCAGAAACAGCGGCAGAAGCGCCTGACCTGGGCTACAGAGAAGCAGCACTGGACTGTTGCTCAGTGGTCCAAATTACTTTTTTCGGATGAAAGCAAATTTTGCATGTCATTCATTGCATGGAAATCAAGGTGCCAGAGTCTGGAGGAAGACTGGGGAGAGGGAAATGCCAAAATGCCTGAAGTCCAGTGTCAAGTATCCACAGTCAGTGATGGTCTGGGGTGCCATGCCAGCTGCTGGTGTTGGTCCACTGTGTTTTATCAAGGGCAGGGTCAATGCAGCTAGCTATCAGGAGATTTTGGAGCACTTCATGCTTCCATCTGCTGAAAAGCTTTATGGAGATGAAGATTTCATTTTTCAGCACAACCTGGCACCTGCTCACAGTGCCAAAACCACTGGTAAATGGTTTACTGACCATGGTATTACTGTGCTTAATTGGCCTGCCAACTCTCCTGACCTGAACCCCATAGAGAATCTGTGTGATGTTGTGAAGAGAAAGTTGAGAGACGCAAGACCCAACACTCTGGATGAGCTCAAGGCCGCTATCAAAGCATCCTGGGCCTCCATAACACCTCAGCAGTGCCACAGGCTGATTGCCTCCATGCCACGCGCATTGAAGCAGTCATTTCTGCAAAAGGATTCCCGACCAAGTATTGAGTGCATAACTGAACATAATTATTTGAAGGTTGATTTTTTTTTTGTATTAAAAACACTTTTTTTTATTAGTCGAATGAAATATGCTAATTTTTTGAGATAGGAATTTGGGTTTTTCATGAGCTGTATGCCAAAATCAATATTAAAACAATAAAAGGCTTGCACTACTTCAGTTGTGTGTAATGAATCTAAAATATATGAAAGTCTAATGTTTATCAGTACATTACAGAAAATAATGAACTTTATCAGAATATGCTAATTTTTTGAGAGGGACCTGTATATATTATATATATATATATATATTTCTGCACATCGCATCTGAACTCTGCTCTGTTGGGACCACAAACAGCACAGAGTCCAGAATGGAGAGACCGCTCCAGGTGAGACAAGAATCAGGTGCCGGTCGGATCCGCAATCCAAAGTCACATGAAGCAAGAAGGAATGAGCGCACTTCCGATAAAGTTGAAAAACGGAGTGTATTTATTCCACATCAAACGAATGGCAAAATATAATACATACACACTGTGAGTGCTGGACAAAACGGTAGACGCGTTTCACGACTAGATGTGTCGCTTACTCATTACCAAGTTCACTCTGGATGTGCATCGGCCATATATACACTTATACATGCAGCTGACACCAATTCGGTTCATCAAACTAGTTGTTCATTCAATTAGATAGCTGCTGGGAATCGAAGGCTTAATTGCACAGACAGAGTGACCCCAAAAGAAAACCAAACCAAATAAAACACACTGTGCAAAAAAAATTATACATAAATACAGATCGATTATCATCGGTATAGTACGGCCGTCACTAAATGGCGGCCCGCGGTCCATTGGCGGCCCGCACGATGCTTTCACCCGGACCGCGAGGCCGCCTCCTTTATTCATTCAATGGTTTGCTGGGACCGCGGGTGTCCCAGCAACCAGTGACGTACTGTGTGTGCGCTGCGGTTCCCGGCCGGTGTCCTGTCGGGCCGCGAGTAGGGGCGTGACGTCACGCGCACGACCCGCCCCCCGCTCCTGACTGCGGCTCCCATTCAGCCAGGCAGCGAGTTGGGGCGTGACATTATGTGCGCGCCCCGCCCCCCTGCTCGTGGCTTCTGGCTCGGCTCCTGGCTCCAGGTATGTGGAGCACAAGGGGAGAAAGGAATGTGGTCATAGCTGCACTTAAAGCTGATGGGAGGTTTTTAAAGTCTGCAGATTGATGGGCATATTTTGTAGTGCTCATTAGAGTGCCCCATAAAAAAAATGTGCCCATCAGCATGCCCCTTATTTTATGTTAAGGGGCACTCTAATGGGCAGATTTAATGATAAGGGGCACTCTAATGGGCAGATTTAATGTTAAGGGGCACTCTAATGGGCAGATTTAATGTTAAGGGGCACTCTAATGGGCAGATTTAATGTTAAGGGGCACTCTAATGGGCAGATTTTATGTTAAGGGGCACTCTAATGGGCAGATTTTATGTTAAGGGGCACTCTAATGGGCAGATTTTATGTTAAGGGGCACTCTAATGGGCAGATTTTATGTTAAGCGCAACACTGATTTACACGGTTTTGCCCATCAGAGTGCCCCCTAACATAAAATGTGCCCATCAGAGTGCCCCCTAACATAAAATGTGCCCATCAGAGTGCCCCCTAACATAAAATGTGCCCAGAGTGCCCCTTATTTTATGTTACGGGTCACGCTGATGGGCCTATTTTATGCTAGGGGCACTCTGATGGGCACATTTTATGCTAGGGGGCACTCTGATGGGCACATTTTATGCTAGGGGGCACTCTGATGGGCACATTTTATGCTACTCTGATGGGCACATTTTATGCTACTCTGATGGGCACATTTTATGCTACTCTGATGGGCACATTTTATGCTAGGGGGCACTCTGATGGGCACATTTTATGCTAGGGGGCACTCTGATGGGCACATTTTATGTTAGGGGGCACTCTGATGGGCACATTTTATGTTAGGGGGCACTCTGATGGGCACATTTTATGTTAGGGGGCACTCTGATGGGCACATTTTATGTTAGGGGGCACTCTGATGGGCACATTTTATGTTAGGGGGCACTCTGATGGGCACATTTTATGTTAGGGGGCACTCTGATGGGCAAATTTTATGTTAGGGGGCACTCTGATGGGCACATTTTATGTTAGGGGCACTCTGAAGGGCACATTTTATGTTAGGGGGCACTCTGATGGGCATATTTTATGCTACTCTGATGGGCATATTTTATGCTAAGGGGCACTCTGATGGGCATATTTTATGTTAGGGGGCAATCTGATGGGCATATTTTATGCTAAGGGGCACTCTGATGGCCATATTTTATGTTAAGAGCAATGCTGATTTACACGTTTTGTTTTGCCCATCAGAGTGCAACCTAACATAAAATGTGCACATCAGAGTGCCCCCTAACATAAAATATGCCCATCAGATTGCCCCCTAACATAAAATGTGTCCATCTGAGTGCCCCCCAACATAAAATGTGCACATCAGAGTGCCCCCTAACATAAAATGTGCCCATCAGCGTGTCCCTTATTTTATGTTAAGGGTCACGCTGATGAGCAAATTTTATGCTAAGGGCACATTTTATGTTAGGGGGCACTCTGATGGGCACATTTTATGTTAGGGGGCACTCTGATGGGCATATTTTATGTTAAGAGCAACGCTGATGGACACGTTTTTGTTTTGCCCATCTTTCTGAGTCATAGCAAAGACTTCAGATTCGGACCTCGGCCCAAAGAAAATTTTAGCAACCGGACCTCCTTGAATTTTAATTCATTACCCCTGGTATAGTAGGTGAAATCGGTGTTAATGAGGAAAGATATAAACAATGATTGAAACCCACATTGAATATTACAATCTATCTTTCATGTATATAGTAAAAGCATATGAAAAAATAGATAAATAAATACATACATGTGGAGACCATCGTAAGAGACCATCGTATGTGAAAAATGAACTTAAAAAATAGATGATTTATAAAAGATGATTGAAGTGTACATACAAAGTCACCAATGGTGCTTATTTCAAAAACCATTGTAGCCGAATTTTAACCCTAATGTGATGCATGAGGATTGGAGGAATATGCGTGCCAAAAAAACTCCAATACAGAATTCTAACCCAAAAAATGTGAAAAATTTTTTTGTGAAAAAAAAAAAAAATTATATATATACATATATATAAACACTGCTAGTGAAAAGATGACAATTACACTTGTCTGTAAACCATATATACCATAAAAGTATAAATATGTATACAAAGTGAACATATATAAATTCATAGAAGATGAGTAAACTTGGTCCACGAAGTAAAACATGAAATGTGTAGTATATGGAAGTATATTGCACGTTGATATAAAATGTATTGCTACATAAATATAAATAAACATAAAACATTGTTGCAGTTTGTCACTAGTAGCAAAACATGCAACAAGGTTCTGGCATCCATATACTTGTTCATGAACTATTTCAAAAAACAGTGTTTAAAATCACAACATTTCAAAACCCACGAGGTAATGCACTTTTCCAATCAATAAGATTGTATGAAGATACACTGTTCCGCGAGTATGAGAAAAAGGGATTGGGAAGAAAACAAAGCAAAACAAAAGGAACGGGTAAAAATACATTGTATACCAGCAAGTTGAATCTCATCGATCCATGCTGGAATAGCTGGGTTGCTACAGAGAACCCGATGTCTTAAAATCGGCCGGTCTATGGGTAGGTGCAGGGCCGGACAGGCCTATCGGGATACCGGGAAATTTCCCGGTGGGCCGCCGGCCCTGGGGCCGCGGGGCCGCGGGGCCGCTTTAAGATGGCTGCCGCTTTAAGAATTTTGGCTGCGGCCGCTTTAAGCATTGGGGCCACGGCCGCGGCCGCTTTAAGCATTGGCCACTGCAGTCCCGGCCCCCGCTGTGTGACGGACAGATACACTCTTTCCAATCCGACGTCAGCCGCTATGAGCGGCATGACGTCACATCCGGCGGGAGCAGCTGCGCGGCGGGATCTTCTGACTGCAAGCAAGATGGCTCCGGTCCCTCCCACAGTCACAGACACCGCTCCAGCAGTCACAGACACCGCTCCAGCAGTCACAGACACCGCTCCAGCAGCAGCATTTGGCTCAAACATACCAGTAATAAAAACCTAATTGAGGACAATTTACATTGGAGAACAATTGCTTAAAGGGTGGTGATTGATCCCCAACACTATATAACGCTGCATAACACAAAGGTCTCATAGATAGTTTGAACATAGAGATGGACATCCGGAGAGAACCTGTAAATAATAGAAAAACGTTCCCCAGTAAGGCAAGTTATGTCTATTTGGTATAGAGACTGGTGTGTTGTCCCATATGGTGTCAATAATGTTTGAGCCTCATGTGAGGTGAGGTATTTTTTACTATGAACTATAAAAATTTGTATTTTTGATAAATAAATCTATGGTGGCATATGTTTGGTTGCCGTGTTAAAGTCCTACACAAAGGGGAATTATTTTGTCTATTACTGCAAGGATGATGGCAACCTCTTCCAAAGCTTATTTAGCATATATTTTTTTTATCGTATTTATATATTACCAAACATTGGAGGCTTATAGAAGATTAAACCCCAACTCCAGCCAAATAAATTTATTAGTCTTAAGTTAAAAAAAAAAAAAAGTCAAGTTTTGCCAGGCCTTTTCTCCAGTCTGTAACCCCACTGGGGAAATTTTCCTTCACTTCCTACCTCTGCGATAACTATACAAAAAATGGGGGAACTAGAAGAAGAAGTCATGGAAAGGATGTTGGGGGGAAGATCAATGTAACAGATCGGCTCAGTTACAATGAAACTTGCTGTATTCTATGTTCTAGAACTATCTCGTATGACTAAAGCATCTATTGGGCAATATTCTTTTTTTTTTTTTGATCTCTGATTGAGGTGCTTAAAATCAAATACCTTTTTTTGCCCACTAGATGATGCTTCAATCATATAAAATAGTTATATAAGATAGCATACGCCAATTTGTGCTGTATCATGTCTGCAGTCTCTGGCCATCTCTTGTATCATGGCTGCAGTCTCTGGCCATCTCTTGTATCATGGCTGCAGTCTCTGGCCATCTCTTGTATCATGGCTGCAGTCTCTGGCCATCTCTTGTATCATGGCTGCAGTCTCTGGCCATCTCTTGTATCATGCCTGCAGTCTCTGGCCATCTCTTGTATCATGCCTGCAGTCTCTGGCCATCTCTTGTATCATGCCTGCAGTCTCTGGCCATCTCTTGTATCATGCCTGCAGTCTCTGGCCATCTCTTGTATCATGCCTGCAGTCTCTAACCATCTCTTGTATCATGTCTGCAGTCTCTGGCATCATGTCTTCAGTCTCTGGCCATCTCTTGTATCATATCTGCAGTCTCTGGCCATCTCTTGTATCATGTCTGCAGTCTCTGACCATCTCTTGTATCATGTCTGCAGTCTCTGACCATCTCTTGTATCATGTCTGCAGTCTCTGGCCATGTCTTGTATCATGTCTGCAGTCTCTGGCTATCTCTTGTATCATGTCTGCAGTCTCTGGCCATCTCTTGTATCATGTCTGCAGTCTCTGGCCATCTCTTGTATCATGTCTGCAGTCTCTGACCATCTCTTGTATCATGTCTGCAGTCTCTGACCATCTCTTGTATCATGTCTGCAGTCTCTGGCCATGTCTTGTATCATGTCTGCAGTCTCTGGCCATGTCTTGTATCATGTCTGCAGTCTCTGGCTATCTCTTGTATCATGTCTGCAGTCTCTGGCCATCTCTTGTATCATGTCTGCAGTCTCTGGCCATCTCTTGTATTATGTCTGCAGTCTCTGGCCATGTCTTGTATCATGTCTGCAGTCTCTGGCCATCTCTTGTATCATGTCTGCAGTCTCTGAGGGGTAGTCTGGAGAGGAGTCAAGAGTTGGAGTGGCACTGGGATGGAGGTCATAGGAGAAGTCAGATGTGTGTGGAATGTTGAGAGGAGACTATAGGATAAAACCAGAGCCACCAAGCTGGAGCCGACTAACTGAGCCCTGCACGGTGCACCTGAGAGGAAGTCAGGGACAGCGCCACCAGGCCAGTTTGAGGGGGGGGGGGGGTCAGTGATGTAAGAGCATTAATATAAAGGCTCCCCTTATATCATTACCCCCCCCCACACACACACCCATTCCCAGAGTTCCTGGGGTCCCCCTGGATTGCTCCACCTTCACCACTTTTAACCGGAATTTTCTCTCTCTATAATATATATATATATATATATATATATATATATATATATATATATATATATATATATATATATATATATATATATTAAACTCCAATGTGCTTTCATATCTGTCTTATATATATAATACACTCTTCAAATGTGCTTTCAAATGCATGGTTTTCCCTTTTATGAACAAAAAAATGGCGTCATGCTGTTGGGCCGGTATAATAATGCTATGGGGCTGGTATGAAATTATTTCCAGGGCTGGTTTTTATTCCCAGTCCGGCCCTGGGTAGGTGTGGGTGATATCTCATCCAATTAGATCCAATTTATTCAAAACAAAGCAATATATATGCATAAAGCACAATTGCATATAGAAAAAATCATATAGTGAAACCATATACGTTATTTTGGTGTATGTATACATAAAAATATCTTGTAGATTATGGCTATTAGTATTGAAAATAGAGGATGAATAAACGAGGGGCATAATTGTTCATGCAATGATACAAATATAAAAAACTGATAACACCCAACACCCACAGATCCCAGAGGCGGGGAAAAAATTTGGGACGAACCTCCAAGAGATATTTATTAAATATTTACTTTTCATGGATGTTTGAATATAGGTGAAAGTATATACCTGTCAAAATCTATGAGATTTCAGAAATGTAGTTCATAAAATACGTATATGTATAAATATATAATATCCGAAATCATTTCATAAATAGAGACAGGTCTAGAAAAACCTATTGGATAATTTGGAGGCCTTGTGTATAACATAGATAATACTGAATATCTGAACACTCCTATATATAAAACCATCATTGGATGTCCAATGTATGTTGTCAATATAGGAAAATAATTATAAAGTGAATATCAGTGGCAATGTTGCTGGACAAAAATTTAGATATAAGGATTAGGTGTAGAAATGTGTCACGTCGCACTCAAAGTTCATGCCCTCAGGTAATCGTGTGTGGAGTTTAAATATCCAGAAAACCTCTCTTTTACAGAGTATCTGGAAAATGTCTCCTCCTCTCTTGGGTTTTAGGATTATTTCAATGACCTGAACCATAACCAGGGAGGTTTCCCCTTCATGTAGATCATTGAAGTGGCGAGCGACATTTGTTGATTTGAGGCAACGAATGTCGCTTAGGTGTTCCCTAAATCTATCCTTCAGTCTCCTGGTAGTTCTACCTACATACTGTGTTAGACATTTCTTGCAGGTAATCAAATATATAATATATTCGGTATTGCAGTTAAAAATTTTGTTAAGTCTGAAGATCCTGCCACTGATGGATGATTGAAAATGGGGGCTTTTTAGAATGTGGGGACAAGTGACAGTCCTGTGCCCCACATCTGTAATTGCCCCTGCAGTGTAACCACGTTTGTGATGAGGAGATGTTTTTTGTATAAAACAAACTACTTCTACTACTGTACTTCCCAATGTGGCTGCTCTCTTGGCTACGATATTGACCCCTCTCCTCAAAATCTCATCACATGCATGGTCTAAATGTAAAATAGGTAGATGTTTTCTAATTATGGATTTTATATCGTTAAATTCTAGACTATAGGGAAGTGCCAATGTAACAGAAGGTATAGGTTTATCTTTTTTAATGTTTTTCTTTTTATACCTAAATGATCTCTTTTTTGTTGGCACTTGTGGGAGGTTGACATTGGAGTCATGATTTTATGGTATGTGACTGGACGTTGTAAGTTGTAGGAGATCAGTACGATTCTTCCAGAGGGCTAGATGGTAAGCTCTATCCAGCATCCATCTGGGATAGCCTCTCTGGAGAAATCGCTGGTATAGAGAGAACGATTCCGTTTTAAAGGCGTCCATGTCACTACAAATTCTCCTGAGTCTAAGGAACTGTCCCACAGGTATTCCTTTTATGGTGTGAAGGGGATGCCCTGATTTGGCATGCAATAAACTATTGCCCGCCTGGGGTTTTCTATAGAGGGTGGAGGTGACTATCACCTTCATGATTCAAGGTTATGTCCAATTATCTATTTTTTCATATGCTTTTACTATATACATGAAAGATAGATTGTAATATTCAATGTGGGTTTAAATCATTGTTTATATCTTTCCTCATGAACACAGATTTCACCTACTATACCGATGATAATCGATCTGTATTTATGTATAATTTTTTTTGCACAGTGTGTTTTATTTGGTTTGGTTTTCTTTTGGGGTCACTCTGTCTGTGTAATTAAGCCTTCGATTCCCAGCAGCTATCTAATTGAATGAACAACTAGTTTGATGAACCGAATTGGTGTCAGCTGCATGTATGGGTGTATATATGGCCGATGCACATCCAGAGTGAACTTGGTAATGAGTAAGTGACACATCTAGTCGTGAAACGCGTCTACCGTTTTGTCCAGCACTCACAGTGTGTATGTATTATATTTTGCCATTCGTTTGATGTGGAATAAATACACTCCGTTTTTCAACTTTATCGGAAGTGCGGTCATTCCTTCTTGCTTCATGTGACCACAAACAGCACAGTCCAGGGGGGTAGAGCAAATAGTCAGTTGGCCGACAGTCACCAGCTCTCTGCTCACGGAGCTCTGAGAACTGAGCGATCTGCAGTCTTTGATCGCTTGGTTCTAAGTCTTCGAGCCAGCAGGAGAGGACTAAGGCTGCATCTACATAAGCAAGTATGATTTTTGAAAAAGAAAAATGGATTTTTGTAAAATCTTACCGTAAAATCCTTTTCTCTTAAGCTCATTGACAGACGCAGTCCTCTTGAATAATAGCACATTGGGTTATACTGCCCTCTACAGGAGTAGGACACTAGACGGAAGGAAAACGTTCTGGCCACACCTTAGGGGCAGTCCCAGAGGGTATATCCTCTCTCTCTCTGCTACAGGAAGTCAGTTATGTCACAAAGCAGTGTTAGAGAATTTAACCCAACCCAACTCAAAAACAGAGGGGCGGGTACTGCGTCTGTCAATGAGCTTAAAAGAAAAGGATTTTACGGTAAGATTTTACAAAAATCCATTTTTCTCTGTCGCTCATTGACAGACGCAGTCCTCTTGATTAATAACACATTGGGACGTCCCAAAGCAGTGCCACAAATGAGGGGTGGGATAACAGAAATAAAAATTTAAATCCAGAAGGCCCAACCGGTGCCGACTAGAAGTCTTAAAGGCTCATCAAACCAAGGATGAGACTCAACTGAAAACCCAACAGAAAAAACCCTCGAGGTAGACCACCGGTCTCCTCAAATTGCGGCCTGCAGAACCTTGCGGCCAAAAGAGGCATCCGCCGATGCCATCACATCAACTTTATAAAATTTTGTAAAGGTATGAACCGACGACCAGGTAGCCGCCTTGCAAACCTGGACCACTGACGCCTGATGGCGGAAGGCCCAGGAAGCACTAAGCGCCCGAGTGGAGTCCGCCTTAACAGGGAACGGAGGATCCCGACCCTTAATAGAATAAGCCTGTACCACCGTCTGTCTGATCCATTTGGAGATAGTCACGGCAGATGCAGGCAACCCCTTTTTGGGGCCATCCATGATCACAAAAAGTGAATCCGTGTCACAAAACGAGTCCGTAGTCTTCAGGTATACCCCGATTGCCCCAACCACATCCAAGGAATGTAACGCAAACTCCCGAGGATGACTGGGCTTAGGACACAGGGAAGGTAATACAATATCTTCATACAGATGAAATTCTGAAACCACTTTAGGAAGGAAGGATGAATTCGGACAAAGAACCACCTTATCCCTATGAACCAGATATGGGGAACGACAAGATAATGCGGCCAGTTCTGACACCCTGCGTGTAGAAGTGATGGCCACCAAGAAGGCCACCTTCTGGGATAAAGTAAGCAAGGGAATCTCCCTAATATCTTCAAAGGGAGGTTTCTAAAGAACCGACAACACTAAATTAAGATCCCAGGGCGGTAAGGGCGCGCGCACTGGCGGAGCCAGGTGCCGCACTCCCTGGATGAAATTCCGTACCAAGGAATGAATAGCCAAAGGTTTCTGAAAGAAGATTGCTAACGCTGAAACCTGACCCTGGATCGTGCTCAAGGACAGTTTCTGCTCAACCCCCTGTTGCAGAAAGGCCAAAATTCGGGTCACCGAATAGGTACGTGGGGGAAATCCAAGAGATTCACACCACGCAATATAAGCCTTCCATGTGCGATAATAGACTTTGCTGGAAGTCGCTTTCCTTGCTTTAATTAGAGTAGGAATAACTGAAGCTGACAGTCCCTTGTCCTTCAGTACCTGGGTCTCAATGGCCAGGCCGTTAAAGCCAGCGATTGTAAAGCAAGATGGAAGATCGGTCCTTGAGACCGCAGATCCTCTCTGAGAGGAAGTCTCCAAGGAGCGTCCGCGACCGGTCTGCCCAGGTCGGCGTGCCCGGCTTGATGAGGCCGGTCCGGAATTACCAGGATAACTGGAATTCCCTCCACCTCTATCCTGCGGAGAAGTTTCAGCAGCAACTTGAGAGGAGGGAAGACATACAGTAGCTGATACTGCCCCTACAGGGCGATCAGCGCGTCTGCTGCGTCCGCTAGAGGATCGTGGGCGTGGGCTACAAACCTCCGCACCTTCCTGTTGAGCCAAAATGCCAACAGATCCACCTCGGGGGTGCCCCAATGAAAGCACATCTGGTGAAATCATTGGTGATTGACATAAGCCACAGCCGTGGCGTTGTCTGACTGGATCCAAACCAGGCTGCCCTAGAGCTGCTCGGTCCAGAAAATCAGACAAAGTCTGATCGCTCTCAGTTCCCACACATTTATCAGAAACTTGAATTCTATCGAAAGTAGTGACTTCCCCTGGCTGAGCATTGGAGACCGAAGCCACCAGACCAGAGACTCCCTGGTCCGCTCGCTCAACCGGATCCGATTCCTGGAGGGAACTGGGAACGATCTTTGGAAAAAATGAAGAAAACGTTCTGCTCAAGGAACGGAAACTACTGCCCCTTGTAGCATACGAATGTTGGAAGGGAAGAATCGCACCGGTAGAAGTGATTGACACTCGATCTTGTATCCCGACTGTATGATCCCCTGAACCCCTTTGTCTGGGATTCAGGAAAGCCATGGATCTGGAAACCGGTGAAGACGTCCCCCCCACCCCAGAGATGGGTGGGGGCGCACCTTCAGGCTGTATTGGTTTTATCTTCAGGTTTGGCTGAGCCGGACTTTTGTTTACCCGACCAGCGCCCTTTGAAACCCCCTGAGGGGGCTTTGGAGCCCTTCTCGCTCGCCCCCAACAAACCTTTATGAGCTGAAAAGGAAGGTCCTCGCCTGTTACGAGGTCCTTTACCCTTAGCAGTCTGTGGCAAAAAAGTGCTCTTGACCCCAGTGACATCCTTTATGATCTTATCTAAGGTGGCCCCAAACAGGCGATCCCCCTGAAAAGGGAGATTAGCCAAAGCTTTCTTGGAACCTTGATCCGCCGACCAGCACTTTAACCACAACACACGTCTGAGGACCACTGCTGACATCGATGCATGTCCTAACAAGGGAGTGGCATCACAGACGAACTGTAGTCCTTGTATAATTTGCTCCATCAAATCAGATGCTGCCAGGGGGATACTTCTCCCCTTTAAGTCACGGCGTAACAATTTAGCCCATTCTGTCAATGTTTGTGAAACAAAACCAAAGGCAACCACTGGCCTAAAGGTTGACCCTATCAGGGAAAAAATGGTGCGGGATTCCGCTTCCACTTTTCGATCCACTGGATCCTTAAAGGACGGAGCGTCCTCCAACAGGATAACAGTGGCTTTATTTAGTCTGGAAATCTTTGGGTCCACCACTGGTGGTACCGTCCATTTTTTAATGAGGGATTCCTCAAACGGATAGCGCCTAGCAATGCGTTTGGAAATAGCAAGGGTTCGTTTCGGATGATCTCATTCCTCCTTAATTTTATTACCAAAGCATTTGGGTAAAAGGAAAAACCTTCGCTATCTTGGTAGGCTTACTGGTACCAAAAGGAATTTCCATGTCGGTTACCTCTGCCGGTGTAACCTCAAGTCTTAAGGTTTCCCGGACAGACACAACTAGTGCGTCCACCAACGCATCTTCATGTGCTATGGCGGAGGCAGATACAAAAAGGGGCAATGATCTGATTCCCCCCAAGCACGCCTCCATCCCAAAATATATAGAAACAACAAGAGATTGGCCCGCGGGACTTTGAATGAGGTGGGTGCTAGTGGCTGGAGATAGAATAAATGGCACAATAAATATGTAAAACAATGTATATTTTTATTGCATTGTATAAACAAGTAATACGAATAATAGTAACATGTACATAACATAGCATAGCTCAATGGCCGTAATGACAATGTATACAACATGAACCATATTGAAACGTATATAGGCAAATATCCTGGTGTCGCCACTGAGTTTCAAAGGTAACCTGAATATGATATTGAAGTTCCATGATACTAGAGTCTGATACATAATGACCTGACGCGTTTCGTGAGCTACATCTCCCTTCTTCAGAGATCAATGTATTTGAGTATGACTACAAAAGAACAAAAGAATTGAAGTAAACGTTGGAGAATATATAAAATATTCAAGTAAGAAAATTCACAACAGGGATAATAATGATTGGGAAAGAGTATGAAATACTCACAGGCTAATGAACCTTGTTGGGAAAATGGATTCCCGTGTGAAAACAGCAGACCGTGGTCTGACCCGGGAGCTGAAGGGTCCCTTGGGGAGCAGCCAGAGAAGGGGGTCCATGGCAGGTGGGTGGCTAAAGAATAGTGGAGAGATGAACCATCCAGATCTGTCGTATATATAAAAAGTATAAATGTAGCATATTGCTATCAATGTTAGTGAAAGTTAGTGAATTGGATGGGAAATCCTGATATATAAAATAGGATAAGAAGAATGTCAACTAAGTGCAAGAAAGAAGAAGGTGTGGGGAGGGGAGAATACAGGGTGCATAAAAGAGAAGTGGGTGTGAAGAATTGAGAGAGGGATTGGCAGTGTGCCATGGCAGGTTGCCTGAAACTGTGAGGAATGAGTGAGAGGGGGTGCTGGCCCAAAAAAAAGAGAAATGCAAAGGAAAGAAGGAGTGGTAGGAGAAAGAAATATAGTGGCCGACCTACCATGTTTGCCCGACGCTGGTCGCAATCCTAGGACCCTAACGTCATGCAGCGGGTATGGCGGGTCAGGACAATACACATCCATGGCCTCGTGGAGGAAGAGAACGCTGAAGGCGGACCTTCCCCACCCGCAGATGTAGGGCACGTGGTGAGCGCGATGACGTCAGTGATGACACTGACGGATAGCGCTGAGGTGCGTCATGACGCCGATGTGAGGGTGGACCCACTCGTCCCAATGAGGGGAGGAGCGGGGACAGCAAGGGAGGCGGAGCCTCCCTCTTTACACATCGCAGCTCCCGGAGTCAGGGCAGCCGCCGCCTAGTGGACACAGGAGCCCATTAGTAGAAAAAAGGGGAGATATAGCATCCAGTGTGAAAGAATCACACAGGGGGAATGCACAAGATAATGATATTAATTGCCTGAAGTAGTTCAAAAAAATGGATGAATAAATAAAAAGGGGAGAAACCGGGGAGAACACCAGGATAGGAAATCCAGCCAGGGAAAAGAACCAGATCATTAGTGGGCACAGTGGGTGTCTTCCACCCTAATAACATATACAAAAAGGGGCAATGATCTGATTCCCCCCAAGCACGCCTCCATCCCAAAATATATAGAAACAACAAGAGATTGGCCCGCGGGACTTTGAATGAGGTGGGTGCTAGTGGCTGGAGATAGAATAAATGGCACAATAAATATGTAAAACAATGTATATTTTTATTGCATTGTATAAACAAGTAATACGAATAATAGTAACATGTACATAACCATAGCATAGCTCAATGGCCGTAATGACAATGTATACAACATGAACCATATGGCGGAGGCAGAGACGTCCTCCTCACTGTCTGAGGAGACATTACCTGAGACAACAGCCCCAGAAGAGGGACCTGCAGCTGCGATGACCAGCTCAAAATCTGTATCTGAAGTATCAGATGAAATAGGGGTAGGCGGGGGTCGCTTTCTGGACCCCCGTCCCTGACAGGCCACCTCTACCCGGGATACCAAAGACTGCAAAACTGCTGATAATGCATCAATCACAAGTGGGGCACTGGAGGGTCCTGCGGCCACCTCGAGGGGATCAGGTGGGGATACATGTGTGGCAGGGTCCATGATTATACAAGACACTTGCCAGCAACAAAAAAAAATAATTGCAATAAAAAAATTTCTTTTTTGTTGAAAAAGACAGGAAGTCTTTGGCAGACAGGAAGTCTTTGGCTCCTTTTTCCGGGTAAAGGAGGTGGCTCCGCCCCTTTACACGCCCTCCGGCGCCTCCCAATTACTCCTCGAGGTGTTTGGTCATCTCAAACATGGCCGCCCCCATGCTGGAGACACGAGGCTACGCCAAGATGGCGGCCCCGCGCGACCTGCGGGAAAATGGCGGCGGCCTGGAGGATGGCAGCGGCTTGTGGCAAGATAGCGGCGGCCTGCGGGAGGTAGTCACCGGCCTGTGCGGCCTGCGGGAGGTGTACGGCCTGCGGGAGGATGGCGGCCTGCGGATGGCGGTAGTCCAGGCACAGGCATCGGCCTGTATTGCAACCTTATCAGGCAGGATGCTATCACCCTTATACATGGCCATCATCACAGTAATGCCCCACTGACTTCAGACATGGTCCCTTAACATTGCTCACTCATACAGTGACTTTAGATAGTCAGCTCCCAAACCAAGCCTCCTGGTTTCTTATTCACAAAATCACACTCAATTGGGGGATCTGTGACACCTGTTATAGGATAGAGGGGGGACCCAGAAACATGAGCATCTGACCATCCCAGGGAGGGGCCCGCGTCCACCAACACACCCGTCAGGGGGAGAGGGGGAACAATTTACTCACCATACCGGAACAGGCGGGCGCCAACTCCTGACAGAACCCCTCTCCACCGAGGTGGGGGGGCTGTCGACCAATACGGACGCCGTGACTCAGTTTCCAACTGGTCGTCGGCGTCCAGGCGAGACGTTTAACTCGCAGGGTCAGTCCCCGTCCAGTGGGACTATGTCGCGGCCGACCCAGCGCGGAGCTAGGGCCTGCACGCGCTCGCAGGCTGACTGGGGTGACCACTGGATCTCAACATCCAGCCCGTCGCCCAGTTTCAGCGTACTTGCTTGAAGATCTCACAGGAACAACTGGAGAAAAAAAGCTGCCTATAAAAGGTTTTTCTAAAAAATCTTGCCAGGACCAAAGATCCCAGCAAGGAACGTAGGTCCTTACTCCTAACTAGACAGAAAAAACTGACTTCCTGTAGCAGAGAGAGAGAGGATATACCCTCTGGGACTGCCCCTAAGGTGTGGCCAGAACGTTTTCCTTCCGTCTAGTGTCCAACTCCTGTAGAGGGCAGTATAACCCAATGTGTTATTAATCAAGAGGACTGCGTCTGTCAATGAGCGACAGAGAAAAAACCTTTTATGTTCCAGGCATGTGGTATTTAAGGAATGTAAAAATATAATAGCCAATTTTGAGTAGTCCTACAAAGGTGCAGAACTTGAGGGAGCAGGGTGTCAATTTGAAGATTTGATAGATACAAGAAACACTTTCAAGAACATCGGAGAATGGTAATGGCTATTCAACAAGAAAAAATAGACTTGTCTAAAGATATAGTATTGACTTCCCAACTATCACAGCAAAAAAGGACTTTAAAACAGGGTTTCTCAACCAGGGTTCTATGGAATCACAGGTTCTAGGATCCTGCCCAAATCTTACAGGAGCTGCAGAGGTGAACCATCCATCATTCACCCCCCCCCCCCCCACTAATGCTTTTAAATGTTATACCACATGTAGCTGGCCAGCTAGAACCTGTCCTAGGTTGCTAATATGACCTACATGCATATACAGCTAGACCTGTTAATAACCTCAATACTAGTGCATATGTTTATGTGTGAGAGACAAAAGCAGAGTTATTTACTGTGATTTCATGTTTGGATGTCACATAACAATTGTATATTGTGTTCACAGAAGCAAAGGAAAAATATGCCTGTAAGATTCATTTGTATGCATGTAAGGTAAGCTCAGACACAGCAGAGTTGAAACCAGAAAGCACAGAGTTAAACTTTATTACCCATAAGGAGTTTGTGGCCAATCACAGCCAATCTCACACTCAGCAACAGTCTTGGCCAATCACAGCCAGCCTTACACCCATTTTTTTTTCTCTGAAGCCTCATGCTTCAGCCAGCCTTCTCATTTTCCAATACAGAAGAGAACTGAATAGACACACAGATCCACAGAGCAGTTTTATGGAAGCAAGTGGCCAAAAATAGGTAATTAACAGTTATACATGTTCCTATTGTTAGTAATGTGATTAGAGCTGTATACTGAACTAGTTATGTGTTCACTTGTAGTTCCACCAAACTCGAACACGAAATCAAACAAACTATCAAACTTCAGAAGTTATATCAAACTCTAACAACTCAAAACCAAACCCAAGCAAACAAACCCAAGCAAACAAACTCAAACAGCAATAGAGAGAAATATATCCACCATTTGTTATACTGTATTCAGCACATGTTGTACATGGACTGTCTGCTGCAAAAGTGTCACTGTTATCTATGAAGAAAAGTTGAAGTTAATAAAGAAGATATCTTAAGCGTTTGGTGTGCTCTTTAAACCTACTGCTTTCCATAGAACGGTATTAGAGGAATTTATAGAGTAACAGACAGTCTGGTTAGACTGAAGAGAGAGATCAAGTTCTTCTAATGCCACAGCGCATAAGGCACTTTGTAGTGCTGCACTTGCCACACCACAGACTCTTAGTGTGTTTATCCATGGAATAATTGCTAATACATTAAACAGAGGAGCACTGGGTGCTGTGTGTCATTTTTATACATTTCTTTGTTTCAGGGCTCTATGGAACCCTAGGGTTCCTCCAGAGGATACCAGGTGAATATAGTATAAAAAAATTACACATGCATACCCTTCCACCAAGACTTCTTTTCATAGGTGGAAGGGTATTTATACATGTCATTTCTTATACCATTTTCATTCAGATATTTGACATTTAAGGTTTTTAGTATGTACTTAATTGAACTTCGTCATTTGATACACCACGTGTGTCCTGTGAAAGCAACTATCCTTTGGCATTCTTAGTCACCATTTTTCTTTTGTATTAATACTTGTGCTGCAGGGCCCGCACTGACTGCGTTGGCATGTTTCTATGGTTTACACAATTTTACCTCTTTATTAGCAGTAAAAACAGATGGAGGTTCACTGTGTCCATCCCACTGGATAGTGCATGAAATAAAATACTGCATGGTTGCATGAAATAAATATAGCATATTGCAATGAAATGGTGTGAAGAAAAGTCTGGTTGGCCACACTTCCATAAAATCACCTTAATTGACACATAATTCATGCTGACAATCCACAATGTACAAGGGGAGGCCAATAAGTTCCTACCCTCACCATGATCTAGATGTGCTAGGTATTTGAATATTTGTAGGTTTTTAAGTGGATATCTTTGTAATCTGCATGCCAATTTGTGGTGAATTATAGTTTGAGTCGAGAAATGCGTTCCAAGTTTACTGACAACTTTCCAAAAACAGCAAAGAGTAGAATTTGCACAAAGCATTTTGAACCTGTACCACAACAAGGAGGAGGACTTTTTAAACAGATTAGTGACCATGGGTGAAAGCTGGGTATATCTAAAAGATTCTGAGACTAAAGAATTGAGTAAAACATGCTTAATCGCCCACCACCAAAAAGGATAAGGTGCAACATTCATTCAGCAAGGTCATGTCAGCTGGTTTTCCTCCAAATCTGCATACTTCTACGCAGATGGTAGTAAAGCTCTATTCGACAGATATGAGAAGCGTGTAGACCATAGGAGGTGGATATGTAGATAAGGAAGAGTTAGTGGACTACATTTAGGATCCCTAGCACATCTGGATCTTGGTGAGGGTAATAAATTATTGGCCTCCCCTTGTACAGATGAGAGAATTTAGCCACCAGCTAAGTGGCTATATTCCCTCATCTGTACAATGTTTATTTTATAGAAGTGCAACCAACCAGATTTTTTTTTCACACCATGACTTATGTGACAAACATGGCCAGCACCCATTAGTGTGCAGTGGGGGTGAGATAGGTGAAGACTCACCTGGAGCTGTGCTTCACGGTCTATATTTTGATGAAATAGCGCATGCATGCGGTATTTTAGTAGCGTGTTTTTTTTTTGTGAATTGCAATATAAAAGCTATTTTACCTCAAATTGTAAACAGGAAAATACTGCTTCGTAAATGGAGCCCACAACTTAAAAAAAAAAAAAATGTCACTTAAATGTCCCGCAGATTACAGCATTTATAGACTAAATTTGATACATACCTCTAATTTCCCAGCATTTGACCCTCACAGCACCGTGTTGTCATTGTTCAGCCTTGATGGTCATTTCACCATCTACAAAATAAAGAAAAGATTTGTCGTTGTAGAAAACAAATTGACAGAGAAATTCCATTTCTACTCCACACATTATTCATACACCACAATCATCAAAAAACGTCCCCAAAACAAAGCAACAACATAAGACTACGTAACCTCTTTCATTTCATTCCTCCGGCAAAAAGTCTACATTTTTCAAGAGTAACAAGTTCCCCCCCTACAATTTTCTGCACCATGCTGTAGCCCCAGTTCACGTGATGCGGAAATCAGCGCGATTCCAGTGTGGATTCCCACATCCGATCTCCCTTGCAGGTAGTTCACACTGCCTTCTATAAACTGCTGTTTATGTTATCCTAGCAGAGGTGCCGACAGTGATTGGAAATAGTAATGTTTGCACCGCTCAGAACAGTGCTAGAAAGGGGCGGCTCAATCACAGTGTACAGGCGGGAGGGGGAGGGGAAGGGGGACACATGAGACAGAAGAGAGAGTGGATGATGGAGGCACGTAAACTTGACCATGATACACCGTGGACAGTTTACAGGGGGGAGGGCAGAACCAGGCAGGATCAGTCAGGTATTGCAGGTGATAGAAGGGGACAAATGACAGCACAAGCACTGTGCGGTTATCCATGCTTTAAAGAAACGGGATCTTTTTTTTCTTTTCTGGGTAACAAACATCCTAACCACTTCCGGGACCGCCCGCCGCAGTTTTATGTTGGTACTTTGATGTTAAATACCGGTGTTATGGCAGCAGCTTGCTGCCATAACCCCAGTATTTTCTTACAGGGTGCGTGGTCCTCTCACATAAAAGTGGTCCCAGTGGTGAATTCACGCGGGATCACTTAGGGGGGGCAGAAGAGGTGCCCCCCCCCCCCAGTCATTTTTCCTGCTTACTGGAGCCGTTGGTAGCGGAGAAAACGATCAGGTCCGACCATGTCCCAGGCAGGAAGTCAGGTGAGAGCAAGATGGCCCCCACTTAACTGTATGGCTATGAGGACCGCAGTGACCTCATACATCCATTTCTCCCAATGGCCCATTTTTTTCATGCTGAAATAAAAAAAATACTTTTTTTGCTTTTTAGTGTAGATGCGAGATCTGATTTCTTTTTGACCCCAGATCTCACATTAAAGAGGTCCTGTCCTGCTTATTTCTATTACAAAAGATGTTTACATTTTTAAAGCATCGCCTTTGGAGATTTTTAAGTACCAATATTTGTTCCCATTCCACGAGCGTGCGCAATTTTGAAGCATGACATGTTGGGTATCTATTTACTCCGCTGTAACATATCTTTCACATTTATTTTAAAAAATGGGCTAACTTCACTGGTTCTTTTTTTTTTTTTATTTATTTTTTATTAAAAAAAGTGGATTTTTTCCAAAAAAACTGCATTCGTAAGACCGCTGCGCAAATACGGTGTGACAAAGTATTGCAATGATCCCCATTTTTTTTCTTTAGGGTCTCCACTAAAAAAAAAAAAAATATGTTTGGGGGTTCCAAGTAATTTTCTAGCAAAAAATACTGATTTTAACTTGTAAACAAGTGTCAGAAATAGGCCTGGTCCTTATGTGGTTAATACACGTTCAGGTATAAAGGGATGAGGTGGCAACCCTAGCCCAGCTCCCACTGTGATTGGACACAGCAGGAGCCAATTAGCGGGTCATTACCAAGGCAAACAGAATGGCAGTCTGCCTATGTAAATAAGGCAGATGGCAGTTCTGTGACAAGAGAAGACAGGGATCCTGTGTTTTTGCTAAGCAGGAACACAGATTTCTGTCTTCTTACAGTACAAGCCCATCCCCCACACAGTTGGAAAACACCCCCTAGGGACACATTTACCCTTTGATCACCCCCTGATGTTAACCCCATCCCTGCAAGTGCCATTAGTACAGTTGCAGTGCATATGTTTTAGTACTGATCACTGTAGTAGTGTCACTGGTCCCCAAAAAGTGTCAGGGTTTATTTACTAAAGCTAAAGAGTGCAAAATTAGTCCCATTGCTGCATAGATGCCAATCAGTTTCTAACCTCAGCTTGTTAAATTAAGCTTTGGCAGAAAAAAAAAAAAACGTGGAAGCCGATTGGTTCTGTGCAGAATTGTGACTAATTTTGCACTCTCTAGCTTTAGTAAATACACCCCTTCATGTTTGATTACCTGCCGCAATATTGCAGTCGGTTATAAGTCGCTGATCGCCACCATTACTAGTAAAAAAAATAAAATAAATACAATATAATAAATACAATACCCCATAGTTTGTAGAATTTTGCTCAAACCAAATCAATATACGCTTAATGTGGATTTTTTTTTTTGACTTTTCATTTAAAAATTGTCGATTTTTTTTTGTTTATAGAGCAAAAAATAAATGCAGAGGCGATCAAATACCACCATAAGAAAGCTCTATTAGCAGGGGGGGAGGGGAGAGGTTGGGGGGGCTATGATGTAAAATGGTTCTGTGATGGCTGCGGACCACTAGAAGATTGAGCCAAAGTGCATTAGTCTTCACCTGTAATATCATGCAAACAGATAACATTTAGGGCTGATTTACAGTCAATGCATTTTTAAACAGTAGGCAGTATGAACGCATATGTAAAAAAAATGAATGTATTCCAATTAGCTTCGTTTATAGCATGGCAGTGCTTTCGTCTGCATGTTAAAAAAAGTACAGCATACTGCACTTTCTGCAAAAAAAATGCATTGCAAACATACGTAGATGGATACAAAAAAATTAACAAAAAAAATTATTCCAAAAAACACTGCAAATGCGTCAAACACGCACTGCGAATGCATGTAAACGCACAACCAATATGCTTGCAGAAATGCACAGTTAAAGCAGATATTGTGTATATGACCCCTAGGGTACATTCACACAAGTATTAGGGTATTAATAAACTCTACAAGCAACATTTCCTGCAACGCACATCTTTCAAATGGGTGAATAACAATTTTGACAATAAATGAAACCTGCACTGGAGCTCAGCAGCAGCCAGAGAGCCAGGCAACTAGCATTTTCAGCAGGAGAGATCCACAGTGGCAGGCCACTGTTTCTCCTTTCCTGAAAATGCATGTTTAGTTTTTCTTATTTCTAACACCAGTCTTAGTCAACACAAAAAGTTCTAGAGAAACTGAGCAGGCTGTAAAATGGTTTATAGTATGGGTGACTGTTCAGTATGCACCTTAGTTTAGGCACATAGCAAGGTGCAATAACCATAGCAGCAAATCAGCAACTGACCCATGCTGTTTTCCAGCAGTCATGTGATGCAAGAGCTTATCTGCTTGAATACAAACCATTAAGGCAGGCCCCAGCATAACATAGTTAATAGTAAATTTTAGGAGATTATACATGAAGATTGGAACATGTACAGGATTTGTTACATTTTAACAAAGTGCAGAAAAAAAAAAATAAAGTTAAAACTGTAGTTTTTAAATGAACATTGCAAACATAATCAACCAATACTTACCAAACAAACATGGCGGCAGAAGCCATGTGCTCACATCTGTAGGCCAAAGGGCAGAATGCTTCACAAGTGGGCGTATTTATAGGTAAATCAGCCTTTTTTTTAACCCAACTTTATTTGTGACAGTACCAAACTGACAAAGCTCACAAACTCTAAAAACTTTGAAAATAACTCTCTTTTTCTCTTGCAGGAAGGGTTCGCATGCGTCGCTGCTCCTGAACAACTGCGGAGAAATGGAAAATAAATTTAAATCAAGGAAAAAATAAAATAAGGCAAAAAAAAAAAAAAAAAACTGCATGGTGAACAGCCACACCCCCTCAACTTTAACTCCTTATCGCCCAGATTCAGTGTTGCCTTTACTTTGCTCAGGGTCAATTTGGCTGCGGTTGTTGTTTTATGGTTTCAGGTAGCAAATAAAAAAAAAAAATTGTCACTTTTATTTGTTCAAATTCAGCAACCTAACCAGACAAATAGGGTTATTTAATAATGCAGAGTACATTCAGGGCCCATTCATATCTGGGTAATGTGAAACACACTTCTCGTGATTTCTCTTGATGGAGCTTATTCTGTCCCCAGCCACACTACTGATGAGCTTATTCTGTCCCCACTCGCACCAAAGATGGGGCTTGTCCTATACCCACCCACACCAATGATGGGGCTTTTCCTACCCCACCAGGGCCGGACTGGCCATAGGGCAGACCGGGCATTTTCCCGGTGGGCCGCAGTCTGCAGACATCACAAAAATTTCCCTCATAGCCACTGCGGCCGCCGGCCGGCTTCGCGGCCAATCAGCCTTCTGCTCAGGGGGGGTGTGAGTCACACCCCCCCTGAGCAGAAGGCTAATTGGCCGCGAAGCCGGACAAGGAAGTAATCAACACTCGTCACGAGTCACTCTTGTTCCTTCCCGCCAGTGTCATGCTCGGCGCGGCCAGCCCAGCCCGAATCCCTCAAGCTGCTGCAGTCAGTCTCAGATGTAGCAGCTTCTTCAGCCCGGGGCCCCGGCTGCTCACGGGGGACGGCGGCGGCGGCGGCTGTGGGGAGAAGGTAAGTGAGTGCAGAGTGCTGTGCTGCCCCGGTGTTGCGGGGAAACCAATATCGGGACAACACCGGCCGACCGTGTGTGCTGACTGCTGATCACTCTGCCTGATCCCATCCATCCCTCCCACTGCCATCACTCTACCTGCCATGATCCCATCCACCCCCCTCCACTGCCATCACTGCCTGATCCCATCCATCCCTCCCACTGCCATCACTCTACCTGCCCTGATCCCATCCACCCCCGCCCACTGCCATCACTGCCTGATCCCATCCATCCCTCCCACTGCCATCACTGCCTGATCCCATCTCTCCCATTGCCATAACTCTGCCTGCCCTCATCCCATCCATCCCCCCACTGCCATCACTGCCTGATCCCATCTCTCCCACTGCCATCACTCTGCCTGCCCTGATCCCATCCATCCCCCCACTGCCATCACTGCCTGATCCCATCCATCCCCTCCACTGCCTGATCCCATCCATCCCTTCCACTGCCATCACTCTACCTGCCCTGATCCCATCCACCCCCCCACTGCCATCACTGCCTGATCCCATCCATCCCTCCCACTGCCATCACTGCCTGATCCCATCTCTCTCACTGCCATCACTCTGCCCGCCCTGATCCCATCCATCCCTCCCACTGCCATCACTGCCTGATCCCATCTCTCCCACTGCCATGACTCTGCCTGTCCTGATCCCATCCATCCCCCCCACTGCCATCACTGCCTGATCCCATCCATCCCCCCCACTGCCATCACTGCCTGATCCCATCCATCCCTCCCACTGCCATCATTGCCTGATCCCATCTCTTACACTGCCATCACTCTGCATGATCCCATCCATCCCTCCCACTGCCATCACTCTGCCTGATCCCATCCATCCCTCCCACTGCCATCACTCTACCTGCCCTGATCCCATCCACCCCCCCCCACTGCCATCACTGCCTGATCCCATCCATCCCTCCCACTGCCATCACTGCCTGATCCCATCTCTCTCACTGTTATCACTGCCTGCCCTGATCCCATCCATCCCTCCCACTGCCATCACTGCCTGATCCCATCTCTCCCACTGCGATCACTCTGCCTGCCCTGATCCCATCCACCCACCCCCCCCACTGCCATCACTGCCTGATCCCATCCATCCCCCCCACTGCCATCACTGCCTGATCCCATCCATCCCTCCCACTGCCATCACTCTGCCTGCCCTGATCCCATCCATCCCCTCCACTGCCATCACTGCCTGATCCCATCCATCCCCCCTATGCCATCACTGCCTGATCCCATCCATCTCTCCCTCCCACTGCCATCACTCTGCCTGCCCTCATCCCATCCATCCCCTCCACTGCCATCACTCTGCCTGCCCTGATCCCATCCATCCTCCCCACTGCCATCACTGCCTGATCCCATCCATCCCTCCCACTGCCATCACTCTACCTGATCCCATCCATCCCTCCCACTGCCATCATTCTGCCTGATCCCATCCATCCCTCCCACTGCCATCACTGCCTGATCCCATCCATCCCTCCCACTGCCATCACTCTGCCTTATCCCATCCATCCCCCCCACTGCCATCACTCTGCCTGATCCCATCCATCCCTCCCACTGCCATCACTCTGCCTGATCCCATCCATCCCTCCCACTGCCATCACTCTGCCTGATCACATCCATCCCTCCCACTGCCATCACTGCCTGATCCCATCCACCCCTCCCACTGTCATCACTCTGCCTGATCCCATCCATCCCTCCCACTGCCATCACTCTGCCTGATCCCATCCATCCCTCTCACTGCCATCACTCTGCCTGATCCCATCCACCCCTCCCACTGCCATCACTCTGCCTGATCCCATCCATCCCCCCCACTGCCATCACTCTGCCTGATCCCATCCATCCCTCCGACTGCCATCACTGCCTGATCCCATCCATCCCCCCCTATGCCATCACTGCCTGATCCCATCCATCACTCCCTCCCACTGCCATCACTCTGCCTGCCCTCATCCCATCCATCCCCCCCACTGCCATCACTCTGCCTGCCCTGATCCCATCCATCCCCCCCACTGCCATCACTGCCTGATCCCATCCATCCCTCCCACTGCCATCACTCTACCTGATCCCATCCATCCCTCCCACTGCCATCATTCTGCCTGATCCCATCCATCCCTCCCACTGCCATCACTGCCTGATCCAATCCATCCCTCCCACTGCCATCACTCTGCCTTATCCCATCCATCCCCCCCACTGCCATCACTCTGCCTGATCCCATCCATCCCTCCCACTGCCATCACTCTGCCTGATCCCATCCATCCCTCCCACTGCCATCACTCTGCCTGATCACATCCATCCCTCCCACTGCCATCACTGCCTGATCCCATCCACCCCTCCCACTGTCATCACTCTGCCTGATCCCATCCCTCCCACTGCCATCACTCTGCCTGATCCCATCCATCCCTCTCACTGCCATCACTCTGCCTGATCCCATCCACCCCTCCCACTGCCATCACTCTGCCTGATCCCATCCATCCCTCCGACTGCCATCACTGCCTGATCCCATCTCTCCCACTGCCATCACTCTGCCTGATCCCATCCATCCCCTCCACTGCCTGATCCCATCCATCCCCCCCACTGCCATCACTGCCTGATCCCATCCATCCCTCCCACTGCCATCACTCTGCCTGCCCTGATCCCATCCATCCCCCCACTGCCATCACTCTGCCTGCCCTGATCCCATCCATCCCCCCACTGCCATCACTGCCTGATCCCATCCATCCCTCCCACTGCCATAACTCTACCTGTTCCCATCTCTCCCACTGCCATCACTCTACCTGATCCCATCCCTCCCACTGCCATCACTCTGCCTGCCCTGGTCCCATCCACCCCCCCCCCCCACTGCCATCACTCTGCCTGATCCCATCCATCCCTCCCACTGCCATCACTCTGCCTGATCCCATCCATCCCTCCCACTGCCATCACTCTGCCTCATCCCATCCATCCCCCCCACTGCCATCACTCTGCCTGATCCCATCCATCCCTCCCACTGCCATCACTCTGCCTGATCCCATCCATCCCCCCCACTGCCATCACTCTGCCTGATCCCATCCATCCCTCCCACTGCCATCACTCTGCCTGATCCCATCCATCCCTCCGACTGCCATCACTGCCTGATCCCATCCATCCCTCCCACTGCCATCACTCTGCCTGATCCCATCCATCCCTCCCACTGCCATCACTGCATGATCCCATCCATCCCTCCCACTGCCATCACTCTGCCTGATCCCATCCATCCCTCCCACTGCCATCACTCTGCCTGATCCCATCCACCCCCCCCACTGCCATCACTCTGCCTGATCCCATCCATCCCTCCCACTGCCATCACTCTGCCTGATCCCATCCATCCCTCCGACTGCCATCACTGCCTGATCTCATCCATCCCTCCCACTGCCATCACTCTGCCTGATCCCATCCATCCCTCCCACTGCCATCACTCTGCCTGATCCCATCCATCCCCCCCACTGCCATCACTCTGCCTGATCCCATCCATCCCTCCGACTGCCATCACTGCCTGATCCCATCCATCCCTCCCACTGCCATCACTCTGCCTGATCCCATCCATCCCTCCCACTGCCATCACTCTGCCTGCCCTGATCCCATCCATCCCCCCACTGCCATCACTGCCTGATCCCATCCATCCCTCCCACTGCCATAACTCTACCTGTTCCCATCTCTCCCACTGCCATCACTCTACCTGATCCCATCCCTCCCACTGCCATCACTCTGCCTGCCCTGGTCCCATCCACCCCCCCCCCACTGCCATCACTCTGCCTGATCCCATCCATCCCTCCCACTGCCATCACTCTGCCTGATCCCATCCATCCCTCCCACTGCCATCACTCTGCCTGATCCCATCCATCCCTCCCACTGCCATCACTCTGCCTTATCCCATCCATCCCCCCCACTGCCATCACTCTGCCTGATCCCATCCATCCCTCCCACTGCCATCACTCTGCCTGATCCCATCCATCCCCCCCACTGCCATCACTCTGCCTGATCCCATCCATCCCTCCCACTGCCATCACTCTGCCTGATCCCATCCATCCCTCCGACTGCCATCACTGCCTGATCCCATCCATCCCTCCCACTGCCATCACTCTGCCTGATCCCATCCATCCCTCCCACTGCCATCACTGCATGATCCCATCCATCCCTCCCACTGCCATCACTCTGCCTGATCCCATCCATCCCTCCCACTGCCATCACTCTGCCTGATCCCATCCACACCCCCACTGCCATCACTCTGCCTGATCCCATCCATCCCTCCCACTGCCATCACTCTGCCTGATCCCATCCATCCCTCCGACTGCCATCACTGCCTGATCTCATCCATCCCTCCCACTGCCATCACTCTGCCTGATCCCATCCATCCCTCCCACTGCCATCACTCTGCCTGATCCCATCCATCCCCCCCACTGCCATCACTCTGCCTGATCCCATCCATCCCTCCGACTGCCATCACTGCCTGATCCCATCCATCCCTCCCACTGCCATCACTCTGCCTGATCCCATCCATCCCTCCCACTGCCATCACTCTGCCTGATCCCATCCATCCCTCCGACTGCCATCACTGCCTGATCCCATCCATCCCTCCCACTGCCATCACTCTGCCTGATCCCATCCATCCCTCCCACTGCCATCACTCTGCCTGATTCCATCCATCCCTCCCACTGCCATCACTGCCTGATCCCATCCATCCCTCCCTCTGCCATCACTCTGCCTGATCCCATCCATCCCTCCCACTGCCATCACTCTGCCTGATCCTATCCATCCCTCCCACTGCCATCACTCTGCCTGATCCCATCCATCCCTCCCACTGCCATCACTCTGCCTGATCCCATCCATCCCTCCCACTGCCATCACTCTGCCTGATCCCATCCATCCCTCCCACTGCCATCACTCTGCCTGATCCCATCTCTTACACTTCCATCACTCTGCCTGATCCCATCCATCCCTCCCACTGCCATCACTCTGCCTGATCCCATCCATCCCTCCCACTGCCATCACTCTGCCTTATCCCATCCATCCCCCCCACTGCCATCACTCTGCCTGATCCCATCCATCCCTCCGACTGCCATCACTGCATGATCCCATCCATCCCTCCCACTGCCATCACTCTGCCTGATCCCATCCATCCCTCCCACTGCCATCACTCTGCCTGATCCCATCCATCCCCCCCCACTGCCATCACTCTGCCTGATCCCATCCATCCCCCCTCACTGCCATCACTCTGCCTGATCCCATCCATCCCTCCCACTGCCATCACTCTGTCTGATCCCATCCATCCCTCCGACTGCCATCACTGCCTGATCCCATCCATCCCTCCCACTGCCATCACTCTGCCTGATCCCATCCATCCCTCCCACTGCCATCACTGCATGATCCCATCCATCCCTCCCACTGCCATCACTCTGCCTGATCCCATCCATCCCTCCCACTGCCATCACTCTGCCTGATCCCATCCATCCCCCCCACTGCCATCACTCTGCCTGATCCCATCCATCCCTCCCACTGCCATCACTCTGCCTGATCCCATCCATCCCTCCGACTGCCATCACTGCCTGATCCCATCCATCCCTCCCACTGCCATCACTCTGCCTGATCCCATCCATCCCTCCCACTGCCATCACTCTGCCTGATCCCATCCATCCCCCCCACTGCCATCACTCTGCCTGATCCCATCCATCCCTCCGACTGCCATCACTGCCTGATCCCATCCATCCCTCCCACTGCCATCACTCTGCCTGATCCCATCCATTCCTCCCACTGCCATCACTCTGCCTGATCCCATCCATCCCTCCGACTGCCATCACTTCCTGATCCCATCCATCCCTCCCACTGCCATCACTCTGCCTGATCCCATCCATCCCTCCCACTGCCATCACTCTGCCTGATTCCATCCATCCCTCCCACTGCCATCACTGCCTGATCCCATCCATCCCTCCCACTGCCATCACTCTGCCTGATCCCATCCATCCCTCCCACTGCCATCACTCTGCCTGATCCTATCCATCCCTCCCACTGCCATCACTCTGCCTGATCCCATCCATCCCTCCCACTGCCATCACTCTGCCTGATCCCATCCATCCCTCCCACTGCCATCACTCTGCCTGATCCCATCCATCCCTCCCACTGCCATCACTCTGCCTGATCCCATCTCTTACACTTCCATCACTCTGCCTGATCCCATCCATCCCTCCCACTGCCATCACTCTGCCTGATCCCATCCATCCCTCCCACTGCCATCACTCTGCCTTATCCCATCCATCCCCCCCACTGCCATCACTCTGCCTGATCCCATCCATCCCTCCCACTGCCATCACTCTGCCTGATCCCATCCATCCCTCCCACTGCCATCACTCTGCCTGATCCCATCCATCCCTCCCACTGCCATCACTCTGCCTGATCCCATCCATCCCCCCCCACTGCCATCACTCTGCCTGATCCCATCCATCCCCCCTCACTGCCATCACTCTGCCTGATCCCATCCATCCCTCCCACTGCCATCACTCTGCCTGATTCCATCCATCCCTCCCACTGCCATCACTGCCTGATTCCATCCATCCCTCCCACTGCCATCACTCTGCCTGATCCCATCCATCCCTCCCACTGCCATCACTCTGCCTGATCTCATCCATCCCTCCCACTGCCATCACTCTGCCTGATCCCATCCATCCCTCCCACTGCCATCACTCTGCCTGATCCCATCTCTTACACTGCCATCACTCTGCCTGATCCCATCCATCCCTCCCACTGCCATCACTCTGCCTGATCCCATCCATCTGCCTTATCCCATCCATCCCCCCCACTGCCATCACTCTGCCTGATCCCATCCATCCCTCCCACTGCCATCACTCTGCCTGATCCCATCCATCCCTCCCACTGCCTTATCCCATCCATCCCTCCCACTGCCATCACTCTGCCTGATCTCATCCATCCCTCCGACTGCCATCACTGCCTTATCCCATCTCTCCCACTGCCATCACTCTGCCTGATCCCATCCATCCCTCCCACTGCCATCACTGCCTGATCCCATCTCTCCCACTGCCATCACTCTGCCTGATCCCATCCATCCCTCCCACTGCCATCACTCTGCCTGATCCCATCCATCCCTCCGACTGCCATCACTGCCTGATCTCATCTCTCCCACTGCCATCACTCTGCCTAATCCCATCCATCCCCCCCACTGCCATCACTCTGCCTGATCCCATCCATCCCCCCTCACTGCCATCACTCTGCCTGATCCCATCCATCCCCCCCCACTGCCATCACTCTGCCTGATCCCATCCATCCCCCCTCACTGCCATCACTCTGCCTGATCCCATCCATCCCTCCCACTGCCATCACTCTGTCTGATCCCATCCATCCCTCCGACTGCCATCACTGCCTGATCCCATCCATCCCTCCCACTGCCATCACTCTGCCTGATCCCATCCATCCCTCCCACTGCCATCACTGCATGATCCCATCCATCCCTCCCACTGCCATCACTCTGCCTGATCCCATCCATCCCTCCCACTGCCATCACTCTGCCTGATCCCATCCATCCCCCCCACTGCCATCACTCTGCCTGATCCCATCCATCCCTCCCACTGCCATCACTCTGCCTGATCCCATCCATCCCTCCGACTGCCATCACTGCCTGATCCCATCCATCCCTCCCACTGCCATCACTCTGCCTGATCCCATCCATCCCTCCCACTGCCATCACTCTGCCTGATCCCATCCATCCCCCCCACTGCCATCACTCTGCCTGATCCCATCCATCCCTCCGACTGCCATCACTGCCTGATCCCATCCATCCCTCCCACTGCCATCACTCTGCCTGATCCCATCCATTCCTCCCACTGCCATCACTCTGCCTGATCCCATCCATCCCTCCGACTGCCATCACTTCCTGATCCCATCCATCCCTCCCACTGCCATCACTCTGCCTGATCCCATCCATCCCTCCCACTGCCATCACTCTGCCTGATTCCATCCATCCCTCCCACTGCCATCACTGCCTGATCCCATCCATCCCTCCCACTGCCATCACTCTGCCTGATCCCATCCATCCCTCCCACTGCCATCACTCTGCCTGATCCTATCCATCCCTCCCACTGCCATCACTCTGCCTGATCCCATCCATCCCTCCCACTGCCATCACTCTGCCTGATCCCATCCATCCCTCCCACTGCCATCACTCTGCCTGATCCCATCCATCCCTCCCACTGCCATCACTCTGCCTGATCCCATCTCTTACACTTCCATCACTCTGCCTGATCCCATCCATCCCTCCCACTGCCATCACTCTGCCTGATCCCATCCATCCCTCCCACTGCCATCACTCTGCCTTATCCCATCCATCCCCCCCACTGCCATCACTCTGCCTGATCCCATCCATCCCTCCCACTGCCATCACTCTGCCTGATCCCATCCATCCCTCCCACTGCCATCACTCTGCCTGATCCCATCCATCCCTCCCACTGCCATCACTCTGCCTGATCCCATCCATCCCCCCCCACTGCCATCACTCTGCCTGATCCCATCCATCCCCCCTCACTGCCATCACTCTGCCTGATCCCATCCATCCCTCCCACTGCCATCACTCTGCCTGATTCCATCCATCCCTCCCACTGCCATCACTGCCTGATTCCATCCATCCCTCCCACTGCCATCACTCTGCCTGATCCCATCCATCCCTCCCACTGCCATCACTCTGCCTGATCTCATCCATCCCTCCCACTGCCATCACTCTGCCTGATCCCATCCATCCCTCCCACTGCCATCACTCTGCCTGATCCCATCTCTTACACTGCCATCACTCTGCCTGATCCCATCCATCCCTCCCACTGCCATCACTCTGCCTGATCCCATCCATCTGCCTTATCCCATCCATCCCCCCCACTGCCATCACTCTGCCTGATCCCATCCATCCCTCCCACTGCCATCACTCTGCCTGATCCCATCCATCCCTCCCACTGCCTTATCCCATCCATCCCTCCCACTGCCATCACTCTGCCTGATCTCATCCATCCCTCCGACTGCCATCACTGCCTTATCCCATCTCTCCCACTGCCATCACTCTGCCTGATCCCATCCATCCCTCCCACTGCCATCACTGCCTGATCCCATCTCTCCCACTGCCATCACTCTGCCTGATCCCATCCATCCCTCCCACTGCCATCACTCTGCCTGATCCCATCCATCCCTCCGACTGCCATCACTGCCTGATCTCATCTCTCCCACTGCCATCACTCTGCCTAATCCCATCCATCCCCCCCACTGCCATCACTCTGCCTGATCCCATCCATCCCCCCTCACTGCCATCACTCTGCCTGATCCCATCCATCCCTCCCACTGCCATCACTCTGCCTGATTCCATCCATCCCTCCCACTGCCATCACTGCCTGATCCCATCCATCCCTCCCACTGCCATCACTCTGCCTGATCCCATCCATCCCTCCCACTGCCATCACTCTGCCTGATCCCATCCATCCCCCCACTGCCATCACTCTGCCTGATCCCATCCATCCCTCCCACTGCCATCACTCTGCCTGATCCCATCCATCCCTCCGACTGCCATCACTGCCTGATCCCATCCATCCCTCCCACTGCCATCACTCTGCCTGATCCCATCCATCCCTCCCACTGCCATCACTCTGCCTGATCCCATCCATCCCTCCGACTGCCATCACTGCCTGATCCCATCCATCCCTCCCACTGCCATCACTCTGCCTGATCCCATCCATCCCTCCCACTGCCATCACTCTGCCTGATCCCATCCATCCCTCCGACTGCCTTCACTGCCTGATCCCATCCATCCCTCCCACTGCCATCACTCTGCCTGATCCCATCCATCCCTCCCACTGCCATCACTCTGCCTGATTCCATCCATCCCTCCCACTGCCATCACTGCCTGATCCCATCCATCCCTCCCACTGCCATCACTCTGCCTGATCCCATCCATCCCTCCCACTGCCATCACTCTGCCTGATCCTATCCATCCCTCCCACTGCCATCACTCTGCCTGATCCCATCCATCCCTCCCACTGCCATCACTCTGCCTGATCCCATCCATCCCTCCCACTGCCATCACTCTGCCTTATCCCATCCATCCCCCCCACTGCCATCACTCTGCCTGATCCCATCCATCCCTCCCACTGCCATCACTCTGCCTGATCCCATCCATCCCTCCGACTGCCATCACTGCATGATCCCATCCATCCCTCCCACTGCCATCACTCTGCCTGATCCCATCCATCCCTCCCACTGCCATCACTCTGCCTGATCCCATCCATCCCCCCCACTGCCATCACTCTGCCTGATCCCATCCATCCCCCCTCACTGCCATCACTCTGCCTGATCCCATCCATCCCTCCCACTGCCATCACTCTGCCTGATTCCATCCATCCCTCCCACTGCCATCACTGCCTGATTCCATCCATCCCTCCCACTGCCATCACTCTGCCTGATCCCATCCATCCCTCCCACTGCCATCACTCTGCCTGATCTCATCCATCCCTCCCACTGCCATCACTCTGCCTGATCCCATCCATCCCTCCCACTGCCATCACTCTGCCTGATCCCATCTCTTACACTGCCATCACTCTGCCTGATCCCATCCATCCCTCCCACTGCCATCACTCTGCCTGATCCCATCCATCTGCCTTATCCCATCCATCCCCCCCACTGCCATCACTCTGCCTGATCCCATCCATCCCTCCCACTGCCTTATCCCATCCATCCCTCCCACTGCCATCACTCTGCCTGATCTCATCCATCCCTCCGACTGCCATCACTGCCTTATCCCATCTCTCCCACTGCCATCACTCTGCCTGATCCCATCCATCCCTCCCACTGCCATCACTGCCTGATCCCATCTCTCCCACTGCCATCACTCTGCCTGATCCCATCCATCCCTTCCTTTGCCATCACTCTGCCTGATCCCATCCATCCCTCCGACTGCCATCACTGCCTGATCTCATCTCTCCCACTGCCATCACTCTGCCTGATCCCATCCATCCCCCCCACTGCCATCACTCTGCCTGATCCCATCCATCCCCCCTCACTGCCATCACTCTGCCTGATCCCATCCATCCCTCCCACTGCCATCACTCTGCCTGATTCCATCCATCCCTCCCACTGCCATCACTCTGCCTGATTCCATCCATCCCTCCCACTGCCATCACTGCCTGATCCCATCCATCCCTCCCACTGCCATCACTCTGCCTGATCCCATCCATCCCTCCCACTGCCATCACTCTGCCTGATCTCATCCATCCCTCCCACTGCCATCACTCTGCCTGATCCCATCCATCCCTCCCACTGCCATCACTCTGCCTGATCCTATCTCTTACACTGCCATCACTCTGCCTGATCCCATCCATCCCTCCCACTGCCATCACTCTGCCTGATCCCATCCATCTGCCTTATCCCATCCATCCCCCCCACTGCCATCACTCTGCCTGATCCCATCCATCCCTCCCACTGCCATCACTCTGCCTGATCCCATCCATCCCTCCCACTGCCTTATCCCATCCATCCCTCCCACTGCCATCACTCTGCCTGATCTCATCCATCCCTCCGACTGCCATCACTGCCTTATCCCATCTCTCCCACTGCCATCACTCTGCCTGATCCCATCCATCCCTCCCACTGCCATCACTCTGCCTGATCCCATCCATCCCTCCGACTGCCATCACTGCCTGATCTCATCTCTCCCACTGCCATCACTCTGCCTGATCCCATCCATCCCTCTGACTGCCATCACTGCCTGATCCCATCTCTCCCACTGCCATCACTCTGCCTGATCCCATCCATCCCTCCCACTGCCTTATCCCATCCATCCCTCTCACTGCCATCACTCTGCCTGATCCCATCCATCCCTCTGACTGCCATCACTGCCTTATCCCATCTCTCCCACTGCCATCACTCTGCCTGATCCCATCCATCCCTCCCACTGCCATCACTGCCTGATCCCATCTCTCCCACTGCCATCACTCTGCCTGATCCCATCCATCCCTCCCACTGCCATCACTCTGCCTGATCCCATCCATCCCTCCGACTGCCATCACTGCCTGATTTCATCTCTCCCACTGCCATCACTCTGCCTGATCCCATCCATCCCTCCCACTGCCATCACTCTGCCTGATCCCATCCATCCCTCCCACTGCCATCACTCTGCCTGATCCCATCCATCCCTCCCACTGCCATCACTCTGCCTGATCCCATCTACCCCTCCCACTGCCATCACTCTGCCTGATCCCATCCACCCCTCTGACTGCCATCACTGCCTGATCCCATCTCTCCCACTGCCATCACTCTGCCTGATCCCATCCATCCCTCCCTCCCACTGCCATCACTCTGCCCGATTCCATCCATCCCTCCCACTGCCATCACTCTGCCTGATCCCATCCACCCCCCCCCCCCACTGCCATCACTGCCATATCCCATCCATCCCTCCCACTGCCATCACTCTGCCTGATCCCATCCATCCCTCCCACTGCCATCACTCTGCCTGATCCCATCCATCCCTCCCACCGTCATCCCTCTGTCTGATCTCCACCCCTCCCATTAAGCAGTGGTGATGGGGGATAGGGATGACATCAGTAGCGGTGGTGGTGGGGATAGGGATAACATCAGTAGCAGTGAACATTGTCATTTCTATCCCCACCACCACTGCCACTGATGCTATCCCTATCCTTACCACTACTCCCACTGATGTCAACCCTATCCCCATCATTCCCACTGATGTCATCCCTATCCTCAACACCGTCACTGATGTTATCCCTATCCCAACCACCACTGATGTCAACGCTATACCCACCACCACTGCCACTGATGTCATCCCTATCCCCACCACTGCCACTGATGTCATCCCAATCCCCACTTCTACTGCCACTGATGTCACCCCTATCCCCACCACCACTGCCACTGATGTCATTCCTATTCCCTCTGCCAATGATGTAACCCCTATCTCCCCCACCACTGATGTCACCCCTATCCCCACCACCACTGCCACTGATGTCACCCCTATCCCCACCTCTACTGCCACTGATGTCACCCCTATCCCCACCACCACTGATGTCACCCCTATCCCCACCACCACTGCCACTGATGTCACCCCTTTCCCCACCAACACTGATGTCAACCCTATCCCCACCACCACTGCCACTGATGTCACCCCTATCCCCACCACCACAGCCACTGATGTCACCCCTATCCCCACCACCACTGATGTCACCCCTATCCCCACCACCACCGCCACTGATGTCACCCCTATCCCCACCACCACTGTGCCTATGGAAAATATAGGGTACTGAAATGTGTTGCCATTTTCGGGCATGCATAGTCTTAAGGTTTGACATGTTGGGTATTTATTTACTTGACACAAACTCATCTTTTATATTTTACCCAAAAATTGGGTAATATATTTTTTATGTACCCTAAAATTACCCTTTCCCTCTTAGCCTGGGTTCACACTAAATGTGACTGCATCTAAATAGCAACCCGTCCATGCAAACAGATTGCGGAGTGTATGTTAGGTTAACGACACCCCGCAATCGGTTTTCAAAATGCAGCACGATTTGCAGAATCAAATCGCATGGGTGTGCAGGCTAAATATAACTAAAAAACATAGAGAAACTGGTAGTTGTTCATCATTGGTCATTTTGTTTAAAAGAAAAAATGGGCTGCTCAGCCTAAAATGCCCGGGCCTATTTTTTTGTCCCAGTCCGGGCCCGATCCCCACCCACACCAATGATGGGGCTTATCCTATCCCCACCCACACCAATGATGGGGCTTATCCTATCCCCACCCACACCAATGATGGGGCTTATCCTATCCCCACCCACACCAATGATGGGGCTTATTCTATCCCCACCCACACCAATGATGGGGCTTATTCTATCCCCACCCACACCAATGATGGGGCTTATCCTATCCCCACCCACACCAATGATGGGGCTTATTCTATCCCCACCCACACCAATGATGGAGCTTATCCTATCCCCACCCACACCAATGATGGGGCTTATCCTATCCCCACCCACACCAATGATGGGGCTTATCCTATACCCACCCACACCAATGATGGGGCATATCCTATCCCCACCCACACCAATGATGGGGCTTATCCTATCCCCACCCACACCAATGATGGGGCTTATTCTATGCCCACCCACACCAATGATGGGGCTTATCCTATCCTCATTCACACCAATAATTGGGCTTAATTTATTCCCACTCACACCAATAATTGGGCTTATTCCATTCCCACTCACACCAATAATTGGGCTTATTCAATTCCCACTCACACCAATAATGAGACTTGTTCTATCTCCACCCATACCAATGATGGGGCTTTTATCTCCACTGACACCAATGATGGGGCTTATTCTATCCCCACTGACACCAATGATGGGGCAGTATTTCTCCCAGTGATACCAACGATGGGGGCTTATTCAGTCCCCACTCGCACCAACGATGGGGGTTTATTCAGTCCCCACTCGCACCAACGATGGGGGCTTATTCTGGCCCCACTCGCACCCACGATGGGGGCTTATTCTGGCCCCACTTGCACCTACGATGGGGGCTTATTCTGGCCCCACTTGCACCAACGATGGGGGCTTATTCTGGCCCCACACGCACCAACGATGGGGGCTAATTCTGGCCCCACTCGCACCAACGATGGGGGCTTATTCTGTCCCCACTCGCACCAACGATGGGGGCTTATTCTGTCCCCACTCGCACCAACGATGGGGGCTTATTCTGTCCCCACTCTCACCAACTATGGGGGCTTATTCTGTCCCCACTCGCACCAACGATGGGGCTTATTTTCTTCTCCCTGGCACCAATAATGGGGTTTATTGTATCCCCACTGACACCAATGATATGGGGTAATTTTCCTCCCACTAACACCACCAATATGGGGCTTATTTGCTCTCACTGACACCAACTAGAAAATGTATTATTCACTTACTAACACTAAGAGTGGAGCTTATTTTATCCTCATTGATAACAAAGATGGGGCTGAGATGGGCTCGGGGGTGTTCAAGTTCCCACTTGCCCAATCCCACCAGGATGCCGACGCTGCACTCTGCTAATCACAGGCAGTGAGACATTTCCCGATCCGCAGCTGCGCAGATCAGAAAATGTCTCAGTGCCTGTGATTAGCGGAGGGCTCGGGCACATGGAAACTCAAACAAACCCGAGCCCATCTCTAAACACCAATAATTAGTCCTAATGACTCCAACAATAAGGATTTGTTTATCCCAAAGATATCCTTGATTGGTTCTTTTTATTCTGACTCCAGCAATGTGGGGCTTATTTGATTTCCAGGGAACATTGACAACATGGGACCCATTTTGCTTTCATTGACATAAACAATATGGGTGTCAGCTCACTGACACCATCGATATGGGGTCTTACATTTTTTTCTAACTGATATCAATGATATGTGGCTTGTTTTGCTCATGCTGATACCAGCAACAAGGTTTTCTCCTCCCACTGATATTATCAGGCCTTTATTTTTTTTTTATATCCCCACTGACACAAGTGATGGGGCCTTTCCACTTCTAGGAACATCAAAATACTTTGGGTCATTTTCCTCCCACTAAACCAAAAATATAAGTCTTATGCTGCTGTCAATGACACCGGAAAGTTTCATTATCCTCTTACTGACAGGGGGGCTTATTTTATGAACGTGATTTTTATTTTATTTTCTAATGATTTGCTTCACATATGTGTGCTTTGCTAAAATGTGCATTTTTTTCCATTCATATACCGCAACGCATGGAAGCAAACAATTTATACCCCAACGTTCCTTCCAAATGCATTCCACTGTACATTCATTGCGGCACACCACAATGCACAAATGACATGTTGGCAGCTGCTTTTTACCATCACACACATTAACGCATACACCTAACGCACAGGTGTCAAGGAGCCCTGAAGGTCATTTAGTTACAAACAGCAGTTAGCAAAATCTTCCTCTGTACAATCAATCTGAAGCAATGTACAAGTTTCATAGATAGTTACTGAGATCTGTATGGGAGCAGAAGCTCTGGGCGCTGCTTTGTGGCCAAACGTTGCAAAGGATTGTGTTATATGGAGAGGAAGATGGAGGGACAGGTAGAAAATCAAGCTTTGAACTTATACTAAAACGCATTGCTGGAATGGTACAGCTTGATTGAATATAAAAAGCTTGGTTTAGCTCAATGGGGACCAGGCTAGGTGGAGTGTAAGCAGACTTTGACTTTATTGCAGGAGGAAGCCATTGCACATGGAAATACAATTGGTGAGTTTAGGGTGTGATCCATTACAGTCTAACATTGTCTTACCTTCTTGATGTCAGGTGGTTATTGTACCTTACACAAGCAGAATGTGAGGATCCACCCTCCAACACAACCAGCATGTGGGGATCCATCCTCCAACTCAACCAACATGTGCGGATCCACCCTCCAACTCAACCAACATGTGCGGATCCACCCTCCAACTCAACCAACATGTGAGGATCCACCCTCCAACTCAACCAACATGTGAGGATCCACCCTCCAACTCAACCAGCATGTGCGGATCCACCCTCCAACTCAACCAACATGTGGGGATCCACCCTCCAACACAACCAACATGTGCGAAACCACCCTCCAACTCAACCAACATGTGCGGATCCACCCTCCAACTCAACCAACATGTGAGGATCCACCCTCCAACTCAACCAACATGTGCGGATCCACCCTCCAACTCAACCAACATGTGCGGATCCACCCTCCAACTCAACCAACATGTGCGGATCCACCCTCCAACTCAACCAACATGTGCGGATCCACCCTCCAACTCAACCAACATTTGCGGATCCACCCTTCAACACAACCAGCATGTGGTGATCCACCCTCCAACACAACCAGCATGTGAGGATCCTCCCTCCAACTCAACCAACATGTGCGGATCCACCCTCTAACTCAACCAGCATGTGCGGATCCACCCTCCAACTCAACCAGCATGTGGGGATCCACCCTCCAACACAACCAACATGTGCGGATCCACCCTCCAACTCAACCAGCATGTGGGGATCCACCCTCCAACACAACCAACATGTGCGGATCCACCCTCCAACTCAACCAACATGTGCGGATCCACCCTCCAACTCAACCAACATGTGCGGATCCATCCTCCAACTCAACCAACATGTGCGGATCCACCCTCCAACTCAACCAACATGTGCGGATCCACCCTCCAACTCAACCAACATGTGAGGATCCACCCTCCAACACAACCAACATGTGCGGATCCACCCTCCAACTCAACCAACATGTGCGGATCCACCCTCCAACTCAACCAACATGTGCGGATCCACCCTCCAACTCAACCAACATGTGCGGATCCACCCTCCAACTCAACCAACATGTGAGGATCCACCCTCCAACACAACCAACATGTGCGGATCCACCCTCCAACTCAACCAACATGTGAGGATCCACCCTCCAACTCAACCAACATGTGCGGATCCACCCTCCAACTCAACCAGCATGTGAGAATCCTCCCTCCAACTCAACCAAAATGTGCGGATCCACCCTAGAACACAACCAACATGTGCGGATCCACCCTCCAACACAACCAACATGTGCGGATCCACCCTCCAACACAACCAGCATGTGCGGATCCACCCTCCAACTCAACCAACATGTGCGGATCCACCCTCCAACTCAACCAACATGTGCGGATCCACCCTCCAACTCAACCAACATGTGCGGATCCACCCTCCAACTCAACCAACATGTGCGGATCCACCCTCCAACTCAGCCAACATGTGAGGATCCACCCTCCAACTCAGCCAACATGTGAGGATCCACCCTCCAATTCAACCAACATGTGCGGATCCACCCTCCAACTTAACCAACATGTGAGGATCCACCCTCCAACTCAACCAACATGTGCGGATCCACCCTCCAACTCAACCAACATGTGGGGATCCACCCTCCAACACAACCAGCATGTGGGGATCCACCCTCCAACTCAACCAGCATGTGCGGATCCACCCTCCAACTCAACCAACATGTGCGGATCCACCCTCCAACTCAACCAACATGTGCGGATCCTCCCTCCAACTCAACCAACATGTGCGGATCCACCCTCCAACTCAACCAGCATGTGCGGATCCACCCTCCAACTCAACCAGCATGTGCGGATCCACCCTCCAACTCAACCAACATGTGGGGATCCACCCTCCAACACAACCAACATGTGCGAAACCACCCTCCAACTCAACCAACATGTGCGGATCCACCCTCCAACTCAACCAACATGTGAGGATCCACCCTCCAACTCAACCAACATGTGCGGATCCACCCTCCAACTCAACCAACATGTGCGGATCCACCCTCCAACTCAACCAACATTTGCGGATCCACCCTTCAACACAACCAGCATGTGGTGATCCACCCTCCAACACAACCAGCATGTGAGGATCCTCCCTCCAACTCAACCAACATGTGCGGATCCACCCTCCAACACAACCAACATGTGCGGATCCACCCTCCAACACAACCAACATGTGCGGATCCACCCTCCAACACAACCAACATGTGCGGATCCACCCTCCAACACAACCAACATGTGGGGATCCACCCTCCAACACAACCAACATGTGGGGATCCACCCTCCAACACAACCAACATGTGGGGATCCACCCTCCAACACAACCAACATGTGGGGATCCACCCTCCAACTCAACCAACATGTGAGGATCCACCGTCCAACTCAACCAGCATGTGGAGATCCACCCACCAACTCAACCAACATGTGGAGATCCACCTTCCAATGCAATCCCGAGCCAGTGAGTGAGTATCTCATTCATTACCAGTGTAGATTTTGCTAAGGTTAACCCTATAACCCAATACAATGTTCTGCCAGGTTTTTTTTTTCTAAGTCTTATATTATACACTATCAAAAGTATTGGGACACCTGCCTTTATACGCACATGTAACTTTAAAGGCATCCCAGTCTTAGTCCTAGAGGTTCAATATTGAGCTTGCCCAGCCTTTGCAGCTATAATAGTTTCAACTCTTTTGGGAAGGCTGTCCACAAGGTTTAGTAGTGTGTCTATGGGAATGTTTGACCATTCTTCCAGAAACGCATTTGTGAGGTCAGGCTCTGATGTTGGACGAGAAGGCCTGGCTCACCGTCTGCGCTCTAATTCATCCCCAAAGGTGTTCTATCAGGTTGAGTCCAGTCAAGTCCCCCAACCCCAAACTTGCTCATCCAAGTCTTTATGGACCTTGCTTTGTGCACTGGTGAGCAGTCATGTTGGAATAGGAAGGGACCATCCCCAAACTTTTCCTACAAAGTTGGGAGCATGAAATTTTCCAAAATGTCTTGGTTTGCTGACGCCTCAAAAGTTCTCTTCACTGGAACTAAGTGGTCAAGCCCAACTCACAAATGCACTTCTGCAAGAATGGTCAAAAATTCCCATAGACCCACTACTAAACCTTGTGTACAGCCTTCTCAGAAGAGTTGAAGCTGTTATAGCTACACAGGGTGGGCCAACTCACTATTGAACCCTATGGACTAAGACTGGGATGTCATTAAAGTTTATGTGCGTGTGAAGGCAGACGTCCCAATACTTTTGGTAACATATTGTATATGTGTGTATGAGCCTCTCAACAGGCTTATGCTTTTGGGAGTATGATTTAGACATGTGCGGTTAATTTCTTTCCCAAAAAGAAATTCTGACACATTTTTGTTATTTGGATATTCAAGTGTATCTAAATGTCCAAATTACAATAGATGAAACATTTTAACAAATCCCAAATAACTAAATGAAATTTTGCCAAAATTAAAATAGAATTCTAAAACAAGAATATAATAAAATAGAAAATAAAGGAATCCAAGAATAGAGTATGATAGAAAAGAATAGAGTAAAACAGAATAGAATATAATAAAGGAATAGAATATAAAATAATATAGAGTAGAATATAAATTACAAGGGGAATTCTTTACTCTCTTTGCAGTGACATGGGATGCATCCGCTCCTGAAGAAGTGGAATCTACTCCACGAAACGCATAGAGCTTATTATAATGCAATCCCTTCTGTATTTTTATATGGTTATTTATTCATTTCAGGGTTTTGTATATGCCCGTTTTCAGCCAATGTCTCAACCATTTTAGGCCTTGTCAGCTATATGTGATTTTACAATCATGTTGTTTCAACTGTATTACTGTATACCATCACATGTATGTACCTATGCCAATTTTGTATATCTGTATGATTGATGACACACATCATTAAATTGCTTATATCGTTATCATATTGTGGACCCACCTTTATATCCATATCAGTCTTTTACATCCCAACCCTCTGTATGCACTTCATTTAAAGTCCCACTTGCCTCCCCCCCCTTTTTATCCCATGTCCCCCAGCCTTCTGGGATGCTAGGCAATTAGCTTTTTGTATTATGTTACTATATTATGATTATGTTGTGGAATGTCCACACATCATTTAGTTGACCCTATGTTACAATTTATGTCTATTGCCTATTATACCCCCCCTTTATTACTCCCCCCCTCCCCCAATGCTTCTTTATGATTCAGGGATGGAGGCATATAGCCCTAGGGTGGCTATGCCTCATATAAAGTCCCAAAACGTTCTCTTATTTGTAGAATATAAAAGAAAATAATCAAATATAATAGAAAATAAGGGAATATAAAAGACCAGAATATAAACTAAAAGAATTGAACAGAAAATAAAAGAATAAAATAGGAAATAGAACTAAAAAGAATAGAGTAAAACAGAAAATAATAGAAAAGAAAATAATAAAATAACAATCAAAGAAAAGAATAGAAAAAAAAATCAGTTGAATAGAATAAAATAAAATATAATTGACTTTGAAATTCAAATTTCAAATAGAATGAATTTGAATAGAATCATTTAGAAAAGAAAAGAAAATAATAGAATAACAGAAAATAGATTAGAATAGAAAATAATAGAATACAATATAATATAACTGTCTTCAGAAATTAAAATTTTGGATAGAATAAATAAAAAATTGAATAGAAAGGAATAGAAAACAAAAGAAAAAATCAATCTAATATATAATTCAATAGAATAGAATATAACCATCATCCGGATTTCGAATTTCGATTAGAATAAATTAGAACAGAATAGAAAATAGGAGAATAGAAAAGAATAGAATAGAAAAAAACAATAGATTAGAACAGCATGGAACAGAATAAAAAGGATATAACTGTCTTCTGAAATTCAAATTTCCAATAAATAAATTTGAATTTGAACGTCGATTAATTTGGAATATTGAATCCGAATTGAAATCGAATTGAATTTGAAAATGAATAAACGAAACAAAAGTAATTCCGAAAACAAATTAAACTAATTTAACTTAACAAAATTATTATGCATTTTTTAGTTCTGCACATGTCGATTCCTATGGGTCTTTTTTGTTTTAACCCTCACCTCTTCTCTCTGGTTATCTTTGCTGCCTAAAGGCTCAGTTCACACTGAAGTGGCTTTGATCCTTCCTTCGATCGATCCTTCCTTCAATGGATCAAGCCTTCCTTTAATAATATTATAATATTAATAATAATAATAATTATTATTATTATAAAATAATATGAATACTATTAATATTAACAGATAATATTGCCAGAAACACTTCAGAATTCATCCTGCTGCTTTTGTCAGCAGTCACATCAGGGTTCGAGTCCTGCGGAAAGGCATGGGAATGACGTTCCTGTACTTATTCTACAACAGTAACACCATTCCTGTTCCCACCCGACCCCCGACACGATCCCACCTCCTGCTCTGGGATGGCGGGTCGGTAAGCCCAGATTGCGGGTTCCCGACCCGCCATCCTCGAGCATCGCTGTAAACTAAGCTGGCACTACAGGAAGCGGAGCCGATGCTTTCTGTATAGACAACGGCTGATTGGCCGAAATGCGTCAGTTGACCCTCCTGCAGTTCCTGGGACACGCTTGAACATTTACCGCAGTTCTCCTATGTGCACCTGTTGATCTTAATGTTTTTAAATGTAAGTGACTAAATGTTTGCTGTTTTATACGTATTGCACTATGAGCTTCTTTCCTTCTTCTAGGTATTGAAACTCCCTGTGTATTGACCGGTTTGACTGGGTTACCTGCAAATTGGATCATCCTCCCTATATGGGATCTCCCTTTTTAACAAGATTTGGACCCCTACATCCTGATTGTACGCTAATACAAGATGTGGCCTGGTAAGCAGCCTCTATCCATTTACATCTTTAGAGTGACTGCTCCTGATCCACGGGGTTCTTGGTGGTGGATTCATAGAAGCTATCTTTGTGTCCATACATACCACACTATGTGTATCTCCCTTTGTTTTGGATATATTGCATGGTTTTGAGACCGGATCCCTGAATTGAGTCGGCCATTGGAAGTGGAATCCCTTGTATCTGAGTGGAATAGACCATCTATGTTTAATATTCATTCCCAACCAGAATCTGGTAAGGAGCTTGTGTGACTATCACTGATTGTTATCTATAGAGGAGTTTCAGTGACGGTCACCCCTTGAATTTACTGCCTAATCCAAATCCCTATCTGGTGAGCTGCCTGTTTGTCCATAGTGCAAGTGTGGCACAAAAGGGGTTCCTGGTGATGGGTCGTGGTTGTATTACCTATTAGTAGCAATATACTGCACCATGAGATCTTTTTTGTTTGTTTACATATGCCCTGCTGTCTCCGCCGAGTCGATTGAGCTGAGTTGGAATAAAGTGATTCAACATCATCCTTATTTGACGATAGGCTTATTCTTTTTTCTTATCTGGTAAGCAGATTGGATTGTCCCTGTCCCAAACACGGACTGTTTTTTTGAGCGCTGCAACCCTACCAATATTCCTGTATAGTGTCGGCTTCTGTCACAGGCGGAGTGATATCAAATGTACTCCGCCTCTGCCTGTGACAGGGCACAGGAG